>NC_059112.1:63432258-63742362 GCF_020740685.1 Jaculus jaculus
TGAAAAGAATGTATACTCTGGAGCATTTGGATGAAATGTCCTGTAGATACCTGTTAGGTCCATTCCTTCTATGACCTTATTTAGTCCAGATCCCTCTCTGTTTATTTTTTCTCAGAATGACCTGTGAATTGATGAGAGTGGGGTGTTGAAGTCACCCACTACCACTGTGTTTGATGTTATCTGTGACCTAGGTCCAATAGTGTCTGTTTGATGAATTATGGAGCCCCCATGCTAGGTGCATATATGTTTAGGATTGTAATGTCCTCCTGTTGGAGTGTGCCATTAAACAATATAAAGTGACCTTCCTTATCTTTTTGACTAACACTGGACTGAAGTCTACCTTGTCTTATGTTAGAAACCCCTGCTTGTTGTCTAGTCCCATTTGCTTGAAACAGCTTTTTCCAACATTTCACCCCAAGATAATGTCCAGCCTTTGTAGAAAGGTGAGTTTCTTGGAGACAACACATTGTAGGATCTTGCTTTTTAACCCAGTATGCAAACCTATGTCTTTTGGTTGGGGCATTGAAGCCATTGATATTAAGAGATATTATTGAAAGGTGTGAATTTATGTTTGCCATTTTTTTTTTCTTTTTTTGTGACTCTGGTTCCACCCTTGCTCTCTTGTGCTAACTAGTATTTGAGTATTGCTTGTTTTCTCCAGGTTCCTTATATGTGTGCTTTCCCTTTCCTTCAGCATGCAGGATTCTATCAAGTATTTTCTGTAGAGCTAGTTTTGTCTTCAAATACTCCTTTAACCTGCTTTTGTCGTGGAATGTCCTTATTTCTCTGTCTATTTGAATGGATAGCTTTGCAGGATAAAGTAACTTTGGTTGACAATTGTTATTTTTCTGAACTTGGAATATATCACTCCAAGCCCTTCTGGCTTTTAAAGTTTGTGTTGAGTAATCTGCTGTAATCCTGATGGGCTTGCCTTTGTAGGTAAATTGATTTTTCTCTCTAACTGCTTTCAATATTTTTTTCTTTGGTTTTTGTGTTTGGTAGTTTGATTATAATATGGAGAGGAGAGGTTCTTTCTATGTTTTGTCTGGCTGGGGTTCTAAAGGCTTCCTGTATCTGCATTGGCACCTCTTTTCCAATTTGGGGGAAGTTTTCTTCTATGATTTTGTTGAAGACACCTACTATGCCTTTGGAGTGAAATTCTTCTCCTTTTACTATGCTCTGAATTCTTATATTTGATCTTTTCATAGTGTCCCGAATATCTTGAAATTCCCACTCATACTGTTATATAAGTTTGTCTTTCTTGTTTTTGGCCTGTATTAGATCTACCACCTGGTCTTCTAGCTTAGATATTCTGTCCTCTCCCTCATCCATCCTACTGGTGAGATTTTCTACAGAGTTTTTTATTTCATTAACTGTGTTCTTCATTGCTAGTAATTCTGACTGGTTTTTCTTTATTATTTCTATTTCCTTATTGATGTCTTGTATTGCCTTCTTTACTTCATGAAATTGGTGTCCTGCGTCTTCTTTGATTCCTTTGATTTCCTCTTTGAGTCCTTTGATTTGTTCTCTGACTTCTTTGAACATATTTCCAATCAATCTTTTGAAATCTTTCTCAGGCATTTCCTCTAACTTGGTCTCACTGGAGGTCATTTCTGATGCATTAATACTGTTAGGTGGATTTATATTGTCTTGCTTTTTAGTGTGTCTTGTGTTATAATGTATATATTTTTGCATCTTGGATTAAGTTAATGCTTGGATTTTCTAGCTAGCTAGGTATTCTTAGCTGTATCAATTGATTTGATGTTATATTACTTCAGGATAGGAGCTTAAGGTGTTAGGTGTGGCTCTTAAAGCTCTCAGAGAATCTACAAAGTTGTTCCTAGGGGTTGAGTTTCCCTGCTATGGGAGTATTCATGTAGGATAAGTGAAATAAAATGCAGGTAGATTCTAAAATTGAACTAAAAACTTTACACATTCAATCAAAATCAGCACCGAATATTTATGCAAGAGTAGTTATTATAACAACCAGATCCTCTATCAACAAAGAGGTTAAGATTTCTGGTCTGTTGAGGGATCCAAGTCAGCTTGTGAGAAAGTGAGACCCTTCCCTAGTGCAATCAAAACCAGTTACATTTGTGGATGATTTTGGTCTCAGTCAAGTTGCTAGCTGGGTCATTGGGCTGCTGTCCTGATAACTTGACCTGGGCACTGGCTTTTCCTGTGGGGCAAACCGAGGCTGGCAACTGTAGCCCTGCAGATCTGCACCTCCACTGCTACAACTGCTGCTGCTTAAGCTTCTGCTGCTGGATCTGTCACTGCTGCTCCTAAAGCTGCCGCTGCTTGGTCTGTTGCTGCTGCTGCTGAAGCTGCTGCTGCTGGATCTGCCACTGCTGCCGCTGAAGCTGCTGCTGGATCAGCTGCTGCTGCCTCTGAAGCTGCTGCTCCTGGATCTGCTGCTGCTACCGGATCTCCCACTGCTGGGGCTGCTATTGCTGGTGCTGGAGCTGCTGATGTTGCTGCCGGACCCTGCTCCTACTTGGGTCCTACTGTTGGCTCATGTTGGCTTGGCTGGGTCCCGGGACAGCTGCTCTGTTCGATGGAGCTCGGCTCAGGTGGTGGGGGAGGGGAGGTAGCCGCAGCTGCTCTAGTTCTCTCGCTGTTCCATGTTTACCTTGTAAACTGCTCCTCCATTGCTCACTGCCACTCTCCCTTCACGTTTTTTGAGTTGCAGAGAGCGCCGGTGTGAGTGGAAGCTCCCCTCACCTGGCTTTTCCTGCGGCTTGAGCCAAGCCTGGCGGCTTTCTGGTGTGCTGCCCCTGCCGCTGCAGTCGGCGAACCTGCCAGGGCCACTTTTGCTGGCCTGTGCAGGCTGTGGATTCTCTGGATCTCTTCTACTTCTCCCTTGCCATTTCAATTTCCTATACACCTCACTTTTTAGTAAAAGTGTGTATTTTGCTGAGTTTTTTTGGTCTTTTCCCCCCTAGGCTGCTTTGGCATGGTACCTATGCCACCATCTTAACCGGAAGTCCTCTAGTCCATCAAGGATCCTGCTTTTTAACCCAATCTGCAAACCTATGTCTTTTGGTTGGGGCATTGAGTCCAGTCATATTAAGAGATATTATTGAAAGATGTGTATTCATTTTTGCCAGTTTTTTTGTAATTTTTCCAGTTTTACCTTTGCTCGCTTTGTTAACTAGTATTTGAGTATTGTTTGTTTTCTCCTGGTTCCTTATATGTGTGCTTTTCTTTTTCTTCAGCATGGAGGATTCTTTGAAGTATTTTCTGTAGAACTGGTTTTGTCTTCTAGTAATAATGTAGCCTGCTTTAGTCATGGAATGTCCTTATTTCTCCATCTATTTGAATGGGTAGCTTCACAGGATAAAGTAACCTTGGTTGACAGTTGTTATCTTTCAGAACTTGGAATACATCACTCCATGCCCTTCTGGCTTTTAATGGTTTTGTTGAGTAACCTGATGTAATCGTGATAGGCTTGCCTTTGTAGGTAACTTGATTTTTCTCTCTAACTGCGTTCAATATTTCTTCTTTGGTTTGTATATTTGGTAGTTTGATTATAATATGACGAGGAGAGGTTCTTTCTATGTTTTGTCTGGCTGGGGTTCTAAAGGCTTCCTGTATCTGCATTGGCACCTCTTTCCCAATTTGGGGGAAGTTTTCTTCTGTGATTTTTGTTGAAGATGCCAACTATGCCTTTGGAGTGAAATTCTTCTTCTTCTATTATGCCCTGAATTCTTACGTTTGATCTTTTCATAGTGTCCCAAATATCTTGAAATTACAACTCATATATTTCTATAAGTTTGTCTTTCTCGTTGTTGGCCTGTATTAGATCTGCCACCTGGTCTTCTAGCTTAGATATTCTTTCCTCTCCTTCATCCATTCTACTGGTGAGATTTTCTACAGTTTTTTATTTCATTAACTGTGTTCTTTATTGTTAGTAATTCTAGCTGGTTTTTCTTTATTATTTCTATTTTCTTATTTATGTCTAGTATTGACCTTTTTATTTCATTAAATTGGCATTCTGTGTCTTCTTTGCTTCCTTTGGATTCTTCTTTGAGTTCTTTGAGAATATTTGTAATCATTCTTTTGAAATTTTTCTCAAGCATTTCCTCCAACTAGTTCTCCTTACAGGTCATTTCTGTTGCATTAATAATTTTTGGTGTATTTATATTGCCTTGATTTTTGGTGTTTCTTGTGTTATAATGTATATATTTCTGCATCTTGGATTATTTAATGATTGGATTTTCCAGTTAGCTGGGTATTATGAGATGTATCACTCAATCTGTTGTTATATTCTTCAGGGTAGGAGCTTAAGGCACTAGGTGTGGCTCTGAAGATTCTCAGAATATGCACAAAAGTGACTCTAGGTATTGGGTGTTTTTGCTATGAGAGTATTCAAGTAGGCTAAGAGGAACAAAATACAGGCAGATTCTAAAATTTAACTAAACAATGTACACTGTCAAGGAAAGACAGCTCAGAGTATTTATCCAAGAGTAGATAATACTACAACCAGATCCTCTGCCTGTCTCTTGGGCTGTGTGGTACCTTACCTACTCCCTTAATCCTGACGACAAGGTGGTTAAGATTTCTGGTCTGTAGAGGGTTCCAAGTCAGCTTGTGACCAGGTGAGACCCTTCCCTAATGTATAACAGAAGAGTAAACAAAACCACTATAATTCAAGAAGCAACAAATAACAATCCCAAAATACAGCTTATTTAAGAATGGCATATTTGACCATCCATCCGATTTAACATATAATTTATCCTGATATGGAAGGTGCAATTAGCACTTCTGGTTTAGGCATATATACCAGGTTTATTAGGTGGGTACTGACCTGGTGTGATCCCAGTAATCTTTTGGGATGATTCTGGTCTCAGCTGTGCTCTTGGTTGTGTCTCTCTTTGGTGCTCTGTCAGTTCAGTATGCGTGGCCCATTTCCTGAACTTCTGTGCTGCTCCTGCGGGCTGGGCACTGGTGGTGGGGAGAGGAGAGAGCCGATGCTGTTCAGTTTGCCCGCTGTTCCACATGTTCTTCTACCTCATGATCTGCTCCTCTGTTGTTCACCGTGGTTTTCCACATTTCTTGAGTTTGCGGAGAGCTCCAGTGTGAGTGGGAAATCCCCTTGCCTGGCTTTTCCTGTGGCTCAAACCGAGAGGTGCTGCCACAGTCTGGCACGTGGACCCGCCCTGCTGGAGGAGCTTCAGCTGGTTCGTGTGGGCTCTGGATGCTCTGGATCTCTCCTACTTCTCTGCTGCTGTTTCAATTTCCTATACACCTCACTTTTTAGTAAAAGTGTGTATTTTTCTAGTTTTTTTTTTTTTTTTTGGCTTTTCCCCCCTACGCTGCTTTGGCGTGGTACCTATGCCACCATCTTAACCAGAAGTTGGAATGTACTCTTTTGAAAGAAGATTTGAAAAGAAAGAACCTGCTCTTGAAAGTCACACATTTACTATTTTGTCCTTGAATTAACAATATGACTATATCCTGCCACACCTAGTATTGGATGGGGAAGCATGAAAAATGTTTATAGTAGTCATAAAGTGTACATTATTCCAGGAGCCTCTGCTGAGATAACACATAGTAAACAGGATATTCTTGTTCTAAAGACTGGAGTTGAAGATGGACTATGGTTTGCATGGAGACCCAAGGATGTTTAGATATACCAGGACTGTGCAAAGGATACTATGGAGGGTGTTGTCTAAGGATGAAAGTTTTCCTTGGATATTAAGGCCACATGGAGGGTTAGAGTTAGAAAATCTGGAGACTTTCACTGGTTATATCAGACTTGAACTACAGAAGTTTGATGTTTACTTGATGGTTATTGAGTTTGCATTGTTCTATTCTGTCTTTGCTATGCATTATAGCAGTTAAAAATGTTTATTCTGTGCCTTTATATGTTGAAAATATCTAAATTGTTTTGATCTTACAGGACTCACAACTAAGAGACAATCTTAAACCTAAGATGACACTTGGGATTTTGGAATTATCTTAAATTGGTAAAGACTACTGGGTTGGAAGGATGGCTTACTGCTAAGGCATTTGCCTACAAAGCCATGGGACCCAGGTTCCATTCCCCAGGACCCATGTTAGCCAGATGCACAAGGTGGTGCATGCATCTGGAGTTCATTTGCAGTGGCTAGAGGCCATGGCCTTCCCATTCTCTCTCTCTCTCTCTCCTGCTTTCTCTCTGTCAAATAAATAAGTAAATAATAAAATACTTCTTAAAAATAAAATATTTTTTAAAAATTACTATGGGTGTTAGAAAAAGAAAAACGGGAGACAAGTAAGAACCTCTACAAAAGAGTAATTAGACTTTATTGGAGGAAAGTCTTAGTCATAGAGGGACACTTCCTAGCTCAGCAGCCAAGTCTCTGGAAATACAAAGTGCCCACCTAGCATTCAGCCAGGGGGTGGTTATTATCTAAGTAGAGGGTATTTGGAGAAGATTAGCAAATGTGAAGGCAGTGGACTTCTTGGAACTCCCTTCTTCTGAGATCACTAGCCAGGTATCTGACTCCCCTTTGGTTTTCAAGGTAGCAAGGCTCTGGCACCTGTCAGACTTCTTGACATTCAACTAAAGCATGCTGAACTGACATGTTAACTCTTTCATTCAAGACTTTTAGGAAAGATGAATTCTCATGATTCTACTACTTCCTCCTGGGGGGAAGGAAGTCAGATGAATTTGGAGTCTGGAACTACTTCAGTAGCAATATTGATTTTATTTCATTGTTGGTAATGAATAGGGTGACAACATTAAGATGTTTTAGGAAAAATTTCTGTAAAAAAATTAAAAGGCAAGGTTAAAATGTAAGTAGGAGTATAATTAGAATTCAAGGTGTATTTTACTAGGTGTTCCATACAGAAAAGGAGCAACTCCTCAATTTAATCTCCTCTTTCCAGGTTGGGAGGGAAAGATTCAAATGACACTTTACACAAAAGGAGAAAATGGGGGGCAGGTCTATCAAGAAGCCTCAAGATATGGTGGCCCCCTGAGGTGGAGCTATGTTGGAAGAGATGTAGGGCCTATGTCTTATCAGGACACAGAAATCTGTACCTAGAAACACATGAGGCTAGAGAGGGGCCAATGAATTCAGAGTGGTTATCAAGGAGGGAATAACTGAGTCTGTTGAACTAGAGACAAAGGAGAAGCTAAACTGTGGGTGTGGAGGAACCCTATCTTATAGGGGAACATGTCAGAGATAGGATAGGTATAACTTGAAGGGTGTAGGACTGTGAAATTCTTTTAACTTACAGCAACAGATATCTTAACTGGTCACAGAGAGCTGTCAGGTCATGTTAGAAAAATATTATTGATCATTAAGAAGGCTAATGAAGACCAAAATATTATTGGCTCTGGACTAGTAACACTTATTTCTCTACAACTGCTGCAACCCAATGTTGAAGATCTAGTCCCAAGGTGGGGCTTCTGGGGGCCTCAGTTGTTAGTTTTCCATTTACCAAATTTCACTTTGCACCTTGTGCATATGGCAGGCTGTGTTCCCATGTGTTTTTTATAAACAGGAAAGGCAGCAGCTCTTCAGGAGACTTATCAGAGTCATTGGAAAAGAAACTTCTAGATCATATTAAACCTATTAACCATTATGGTCTGGTTTCTATATATTTAATGCTATATATATAATATTATATCCTATATTATTATATATATTATAATATATTCTAGATAAAATATCTTGATTTGTTAAAGACTCCTTTTTTTTTTTTTGAGATAGGGTCTCACTGTAGTCCAGGCTGACCTGTAACTTACTATGTAGTCTCAGGGTGGCCTCCAACTCATGGCAATCCACCTATCTTTGCCTCCTGAGTGCTGGGATTAAAGGTGTGTGCCACCAAGCCTGGCTTAAATACTATGTTTATTAAGTTTCTGAGCTCAAAGCCCTGGCCTAGTGACAGAGAACTTTCATATGAACCATGCAAGTTTTGCAGCATAAAAAAATGGCTGATTATCAGATAGATGTCTGCAGCTAAGTTATGGAGATAAGAAAAATAATATGACTTTCAGTACAGGCAAGAAGCTGTAATGCAAACTATGGCCTTGTAATAGTACCAAAACTAGTGTTAGTATAAAAAGACTATGCACTATGGAACACTAATAATACAAAAGAAAGACTACATGAAACATAGAACACATGAAATGATGATGCTGTCCAGTGTCAGACATAACAAAGAACATGATTAGAAAGGCACTCTGTTTAATATTTTAGCTATACTTAACTTAATTTGGTATTTAAATTAAAAAAATTTTGTCTATTATTTATTTATTTATTTGAGAGCGACAGACACAGAGAGAAAGACAGATAGAGGTAGAGAGAGAGAATGGGCGCGCCAGGGCTTCCAGCCACTGCAAATGAACTCCAGACGCGTGCGCCCCCTTGTGCATCTGGCTAACGTGGGACCTGGGGAACTGAGCCTCAAACCGGGGTCCTTAGGCTTCACAGGCAAGTGCTTAACCACTAAGACATCTCTCCAGCCTGGTATTTAAAAATTTATGTGAGTACTTATAATCTAATGTTTTCATATCAGCAATTGTCAATATACACTGTTTGGAGTTTGAATTTAAAAGTGAAACCTATTTTTTTTCTTGATAAGTTGGTGTCACAAAGAACAATTTATGTGACTGCTGTTTATGACTGGGCACACACTGAAGAACAGAGTTTTATCTTGTGGTACCAAATGTTAGTAAAAAAAAGAAAAAGACTGAGACATGAGTGAGAATAGGGGCTTAGGGAGATGTGTAAGAGCTGAGGCAGATAGGGCAAGGGTAGGAATGGCTGTAGCATAGTCAGGGTGTAAAGAGCTTTAGTCCTGCAGGCTCTGCTATGGAAGAGAAAGGGCTGGGGGAGGGGTCTGAAGTCTCAGCCACAGTGGTAGCAGTGAGGCAGATAGGAAGTAATGCCTATTTTGGAGTTTTTAGATAGTGGGTGAGACTACTTTTATCTTTGAGATAAAAGTTGTCTGAAAGACACATCTATTAGTCTGGCCATTTGGAGATGTGGGTGAATCTTTTGGTCAGCACCAGAAGATGTCTCCCACAGTAGGGTGAGAATGAGGGATTCTGGAGGTCTATGAAATTGAAGTAGTGAGATAAGGACCCCCCAGGATATGTGAAATGAAACTGAAGTCCTAGTTGTGCTCTAGGAAATTGATCATGAGTGTATCTTCTGGACAGTAGTAGAAGCTGTGAGTCTCCCACAGTTGCAAGATGATGAAATGGTAGTAGTGATTTGAGGACCCCTGGGGTCCATGAAGTGAAATCTGTGTCCTAGTCATGCTTTAGGAAATTGATTGATTAAATGAATGATGCCTCCCATAAAACCCCCTTGGGCTATAGTGGCCGGATGTTTCAGAAATCACCTGTCCTGACCCCTTTGTGTATAAAGTTAAGAGGAAAAATGGGGAGAAGTGAGTCTGAATATGGGGCATTAGCCATTCCAGATTTGAAATTATCAAAATCTTTAAAAATTTGGAATTTGAATGTGTTACTTTTTAGGCTAGCAGGAATTAATTTATGTCCAACTTCTATTGTGGCCAGACTTTATTGTAATAAAAATGAGGACATGGTCCCAGTCACCTGATTTATCAGAAAAAGGAGCTGTTATTTCCTGTAAGAAAATGCCTCAGCAAATGTCAAGGGAAAAAAGAAAAAAAAAGTGGGGGTGGAGCTCAGGAAGGCAGTCAGTGTTGGGTACCTCCATCTCTGGTTTTACAATGGAGAACTCAAACAGTTAGCTTTTGTGGTGTAACAGTTTATTAAGAATGGCCAGGAGGCAGTCTACAGCAAGAAGTTTTGGAAATTTGAGAACCCATGGAGGGTGGAAGTGTAGGGGCATCAGGCATGTTGAAGGCATTAGTCTTGGCCAGAGGCTTTCAAGGCTGCCTTTTGAGGGTAAGACAAAGGAGTTTGGCCTGTCTCTCCCAAGTTTTAGGAAGAGAGAATGAGGCTGACTAACCATTGCTTTGGGCTAAAAATGGTCTAGTGTTAGGTGATACAGTGGATACAGCATGGCCTTTCCATGGCTGGAGCCAGGAAGGGGGAAGGAGGAGAAGATTTTATGCAGGCAAATTACCCAACTGGACTGTCAGAGATTTGCTCCAACCACTGGGAGTTTTGAGAGCCCACTGAACAGTAGCCTAAGCCTGGGCCTCACAGTCTGGCTCAAGAGAGTTGCCATTCTCATGCAATTCACCATGGTGAAAGGAGGGAGAGAGAGTGAGTGATAGGATGGATACCAGAAACTGTTTAGGGTTTAAGTTTTGGCCTGGGGTGAGCTGCCACCATCCCTAAGTTTGTTCAAGTTGGCATCATATGTTAGAAAAAAAAAGGAGACAAGTAAGAATGTCTATGATGGGGCTGGAGAGATGGCTTAGCAGTTACAAAGCCAATGGACCAAGGTTCAATTCCCCAGGACCCAGGTAAGCCAGATGCACAAGGTGGCACATTTGTCTGGAGTTTGTTTGCAGTGGCTGGAGGCCCTGGTGCACCCTGTGTCTCTATCTGCCTCTCCTCTCTCTCTCTCTCCCTCTCTAATTTAATAAATAGAAATAAAAGAATATCTATGACAGAGAAAATAGACTTTATTGGAGGAAAGTCTGAGTCATGGAGGGACACTTCCTATCTCAGCAGCCAATGTTCTGGAAATGCAGTGTCCACCTAGCATTAGCATGGAGTAGAGAGGATGGGGGGCATTATTGCCCAAGGAAAATGGGGATGGCAAAGCATTAGCAAGTGTAAAGGCAGCGGACTTCTTTAAACTCCCTTCTTCAGAGATTGTCAGGTAGTTACCTGACTCCCCTGGGGTTTTCAAGGTAGCAGGGGGCTGTCTCCTATCAGATTTCTTGGCAATCAGAAATAGTATGGTGAATTGACATCCTTCCATAGGGACAGATGAATTTTGTCCAAACAATACAATATGAGATGATTATGCACCAATTGGGAGTCAGGGGTGGAATGTGGTAGTCTGAATGAATGCCCTCTAATAGATTATAATTTAGATCTCTAGCCACCTGGTCAGAGGAGGTGGCACTGTGAGTGGAACCTAAAGTCCAACCCTAAGGCGTGTTTCGGAAATTCCAGTCAAAAGATATGCAAAGTGCTTCAGCTTTGCCTGAGTTCATGAAGTGTTCTTGCTTGTGCTTCTGGAGGTGGATTTTGGCTCTTCTCTCTGATGGACCTGTGAAAAGGAACCTAGATTCTTCTGCCATTATGGAACTTCCCCTGAATCTCTAAGTCTCAAATAAATTCCCTTCCTTCTATAACTGTTCCTCATTTGGAACTTCATCCTAGCAACATGAGGCTGACTACTACCTGCCAGATTATTGTGAGACAGGCTAAACCTCTGTGAGCAGGTTTCTCATTTGCAAAATGAGGACAATAATACTAGGTATACTGGCTTCCTAGGACTCTCATGAGGACCAAGTAAGGTGATGTCTAAAAGACAGTAAAAACACCTTCAGAGTGATTTTTTGTTCACACAAAAACACTATTGGAATTGTAATATAAAGGTGTGTTGCCTCCATAATGAGGAAGAGGGGCAATAAGTTGAGGATTTCTACCACTATAGGGACTTGAGGTTATCTTGGATGAATTAGATGACAGAGGAGGTACTCTGAGCATGAGATCAAAAAACATGGAGCCAGGCCTCAGGGCATCAGGTACTCAAATGAGGTCTCCTTCTGCCCACACAGAAGCTTACCAAGCATCCTATTGCTTTCAAATATCTGTACCTCAGTGCTTTTGGATCTGTCCTCCAACCTGGCAAAGAAACTAGCCTGCCATGCCAGGGTCACTTTGCTGTGCAGAACAGCAGCACTGGTACTGCATCAGGACTTGAGTCCCACTGGAAAATGACTTTGCAGGCATGTTTCTGTGATGAATTTTTCCATGCTATCTAATGTTTTCATCTTAAAACTGGCTGCTCCATTGAGTGAAACCCCAAAACAATGCCTCTTTCCTTATGAATCCATGTTAAAAACACATAAAGAAATTATTGTAAGTGGAGAAAAGACTAAGAGGGGCCCAGTCAGATTTTTACATTGACTGTGTGGTAATGGCAATGATTGGGAAACATTTTTTAATGTCTTTTTAAGAGTTGTTAGCTGTTGGTAACATTTGCTTTTGTGGCGCTGGTGTTTTTATCAATGTGCATTTCTTCTCCTACCTCAATTAATGCTCACCTCATGGAAGAAGAAAGCCAAATACATAGTCTAGTTGCCATCTGAGTGAACCCCACAAAGGACTTAATATGATGGGAAAAACTTTGACTATCCAATTTTTTTCCTCTTCATCTGGCTGATAACAGCAAGCTTTCTGGTGTGAGCTGTTTTCTACAGAAATATTGTTCTGGCCCCATACTGTATCTCCACATAATTAATGATCTTCTTACTGTTACTATAAATTAGTTAATCTTACATGCAAGTGTATTACACAAGTTGACGCTGATTTTTAGAGGGGAAATAATTCTGGCTTTTTTCATTCAGATTCATAATTTTGAGACTCATCCAGATTATTGCTGTAGTATGAATCCATCATATGGATCTAGTTCAATTTATTTATATAGCTATGTGTTTAAGGGTTGACTCACCTTCTGATAGGGATTGGTAGCTTCAAGTTGCCATTAACAATCTTACATAAGCCTTTGAGTAATTTCATAGATCTCCCTGTTATTACTTTCTAATTTAATTCCACTTGAGGTTACAAAACGTATTTTATATAATTTGAATGTTTTTAAGTTTATGAAGAGCTACTGACCCCATCAGTACATGCTCCATTTGGTAAACGTGCCTTTAGCAATTGTAGAGAATTTGCGTTTCTCTCTTGCTAGGCAGAGTTTTGTGTGTCAATTGTAACAGATTGATTGATAAGGCTGCTCAAGACTTCAATATCATTACTTCCTGTAATGAAATGAAAAAACAAAAATGAATAAATAAATAAACTATTTTTAAAGGTGTCCTTTACTTTAAAAATAGTTTACTTGGGCTGGAGAGATGGCTTAGCGGTTAAGCGCTTGCCTGTGAAGCCTAAGGACCCCGGTTCGAAGCTTGGTTCCCCAGGTCCCATGTTAGCCAGATGCACAAGGGGGAGCATGCGTCTGGAGTTCGTTTGCAGAGGCTGGAAGCCCTGGCGCGCCCATTCTCTCTCTCTCTCTCTATCTGTCTTTCTCTCTGTGTCTGTCACTCTCAAATAAATAAATAAATAATTTTAAAAAATTGTTTACTTATTTATTCACTTTTGGATTTTCTAGGTAAGGTCTTACTGTAGCCTAGGCTGACCTGAAATTCACTATGTAGTCTCAGGGTGGTCTTGAACTCAGGGTTATCCTCCTACCTCTGCCTCCCAAGTATGGGGATTAAAGGCATGACCCACCATTGCTGGCTATTTATTTATTCACGAAAGAGAGAAATCCAGGACTTCCAGCCACAAGGAGCTCCAAACACATGTGCCACCTTGTGCATCTGAATAATATCACAGGCAAGCCCCTTAATCTTTACACTATCTATCCAGCATACCTGTCTCTTCCGTATCAAATATTAAAACAAAGCTCTTAATTTATATCAATGTAATTATCATTTTATTTTCCCTTCAGTTATATTAGTTTTGCTTCATGTAGTTGAAGCATTATTAAGAATATATGTATGAGCCAGACAAAGTAATAATAACACCACCAATGACAACCTTGGAAGATCTTCCCTCCTGACTATGGAAAAGACTCAAAACTCATTAAATTTATAATAAGTGATGTTTTAGTGACCACTGTTAAATAAGACATCCTTATCATATCCTCCATGTCTTGAAGGTACGCTGTAGAAGAGGGAACAGAGGTAGGAAGATCACCATGAATTTGAGGCCACGCTGAGACTTCATAGTGAATTCTGGGTCAGCCTGGGCTACAGTGATACCCTACCTGTAAGAACCAACACACACACACACACACACACACACACACACACACACACATAATATTTCATAACAAACACAAAGATTTGAGGACTTTCCATATGTCATTCTTTTTATTGTTTTCTAGTTTAATTTCATTTTAATCTTAAAGTACACATCATGTGATTTCTATTAAGTGTGTTAAAGTATGTTTTATTGTCCAGAATATGGCCCATAGTAGTGAAATTCCACATGGGCTTGAGAAGAATGGTCATTCTGCTATTCATAGACAAAGCAGTCTATAGATGTCAGTCATACTCAATTGATGAATGGTGCTGTTTTGTTAAAGTATGTTTTCACTGATTTTCTGCTTGTTTTACCCATCTACTTTTTAATAGAGAAATATTACCATCTCTATATAGATTTGTCTATTTCTACTTTCATGTATACCACATATTTTTTTTAACTTGAGAACTTTATTGCATGGATACTTGCATAATGGTCATGTTCCCACCCAGTTATACTTTGCCCCCATTTCACTAAGGGCCCTTCTCAGTGAGGTTATTGATATTCATTGTGAGGTCATGGATGCACCAGATCCTGCATAGGGGCAGTACCTCAGAACATACCTTTCTACCCTGCAGCTCTTACATTCTTTCTGTTCTCTCTTGGTGGTGTTATTATTAGTGATTATTATCATTATTATTGCTATTATTATTAGTGGGGCTATTGTGAGTGGCAATGGCTCCCTAATTTTGTTCTCAGTATTTTTATGCTTAATATATAAGAAGGATACTAATTTTATGTGCTAATTTGGTATTTTGCCACTTTGTAGAAACTTTTTTATCAGCTGTAGAGGCTTTCTGGGAAAGGGTCTCTTATGTATAGAATTACATCATCTAAGGATAGTTTGACTTCCTTTCTAATCTCTTTCCCTTTTCTTCTTGTTATTTCTCTAGTCAGGATTGGAAGCACTATATTAAATAGACATGAAGAGAATAGACATCCTTATAATTTTCCAGATCTTAGAGGAAACGTTTTGTTTTTTGTTTCTCATTTATCACAATGTCGGTTTTAGGATGGATATATATATATATATATATATATATATATATATATATATATATATATATATATTTTAGGCCTTTCTCTTATCTGTAATCTGTTTTTCACCTTACATATATACCATTCCCTTAAGTCCTTCTCTCTCCTCCCTCCCTTGTAAACTTTTTCTAGCTTATTGGGCTCTGCTACTGATTTTGGATTCCAACTCAGACACAAGTCTAAACATTTCTAGCTAGGATCCACATATGAGAAAGAACATACTACATTTGGCTTTCTGGGCCTGGGTTACCTCATTTAGTAGAATCCTTTCTAGATCCATCCATTTCCCAGCAAATATCATAATTTAATTTTCTTTACTGATGAATAGAACTCCATTGTGTAAATGAATCATATCTTTATTGTCCATTCATCTGTTGAGGGACAACTAGGCTGGTTCCATTTCCTAGCTATTGTGAAAAAAGCAGCAATAAACATAGTTGTACAAGTATCTCTAAGGTAGTGAGAAGAGTCATTAGGATATATGCCTAGGAGTGCTATAGCTGGCTCATATGGTAAATCTACTTTTAGCTATCTCAAGAACCTCTACACTGATTTTCATAATGGCTGTACCAGATTACATTCCCACCAACAGTGTAGAAGGGTTCCCCTTTTACCTCATCCTTGTCAACATTTATTGTCATTTGTTTTCTTGATGGTAGCCAATCTGACAGGGGATAGCGATAGAATCTCAAAGTAGTTTTAATTTGCATTTCCCTGGTGGTTAATGATATAGAGCACTTTTTTAGATACTCATATGCCATCTGTATTTCTTCCATTGAGAGCTCTCTATTTAGTTCCATAGCCCATTTTTTAAAGATTTATTTTTATTTATTTATTTATTAGAGACAGAGAGAGGGAGACAGAGAGAGATAGAGGGAGAATGGGCGCACTAGCCACTGCAAAAGAACTCCAGATGCATGTACCACTATGAGCACATGACTTATGTGGGACCTGCAGAATCGAACCTGGACCCTTAGGCTTCACAGGCATGCACTTTCACCATTAAGCAATCTCTCCAGCCCCATCCATAGCCCATTTTTTAATTAGGTTGTTTGATTTCTTACTGTTTTGTTTTTTGAATTCTTTGTATATTCTGGATATTGATCCTCTGTCAGATGTGTAGCTGACAAAGATTTTCACCCACTCTGTAGGTTGTCTGCTCTGTTCACAGTGTCCTTTGCTGTATTAAAGCTTTGTACTTTCATGAGATCCCAATGATTGATTAGTGGTTTTATTTTCTGAACACTTGGGATTATATTCAGGAAGTCATTGCCTATGCCATTATGCTGAAGGGTGTCCCCTAACTTTTCCTCTAGCAATTTCAGAATTTCAGGTCTGATGTTAAGGTGCCTGATCCATTTGGACTTGATTCTTGTGCATGGATAAAGACAAGGATCTATTTTCTTCTTTCTACATATAGATATCCAGTTTCCCCAGAACCCCTTATTGAGGAGGCTGTCTTTTCTCCAATGAATATTTTTGGAATTTTTGTCAATTTCAGATGGCTGTAGCTGCCTGGATTAACATATGGGTTCTCTATTCAGTTCCATTGATCTATGTGTCTGTCTTTGTGCCAGTGCCATGCTGTTTTTGTTAGTATGGCTTTATAACATAGCTTAAAACTAGGCATGATGATACCACCAGCCATATTTTTGTTGTTCAAAATTGTTAGGCTATTTGAGATTTTTGTGCTTCCAAATGAATTTTAGGATTTTTTTTTTCCTATTTCAGTTAAGAATGCCATTGGAATTTTAATGGGGATTGCATTAAATGTGTAGATGTGTTTTTTTTTTTTTTTCCAGTTGGCCTTATTGCCTTTTGGGGTGGCTTCCAATCTCACCAATGCTGAGTGCCCACCTGTGGTGGTTTGAATAGAATAGATGGCCCCCAATGTATTCAGTTGTTTGTTTGTAGTTTTCATCTGCTGGCTACCTGGCTGGAGGCAATATCACTGGGTGGATCTTAAGTTGTGGTGGTGGGTTTCAGATTTCAATCTAAAGATATGCAAAGTGTGTCTATCTGGAGTTCCTGAAGTGTGTTGTATGGCTTTTGGCCTTTGGCTTGTACTTCTTTCTCTCTGCTTGGACCTGTGAAGGCAGGCCAGCTTCTTCTGCCATTATAGAACTTCCCCTGGGACCTATAAGCTTCAATAAATATCCCTTCCTCCATAACTGTGCCTGGTCTGGAAGTTCATCTCAGTGAGCCTGAATCTGTCTGCTACACCACTTCTCTTCCTCCATTTTGTGCTGTAGAAGTGGAGTTCTGATCAGCTGTGCTGGATGCACTGTCACCAGGAGCTGAATGCTAGAGGTTGGAGGTTCTGATGGTTGGAGGATGGGAGAGAGCAGAACACCTGGAATCACTCATGCAGTTCTACCTGTATCCCTTTCAGTAGCTCCTTAGTTGATCTCAGCTGTATTTCCTTCAGACTTTTTGACTTTGCCAGGAGGCTGATGAGGTTGGAAAATCCCCATCTTTGGTCTCTCCTGCTGCTGCCTGATGTAACTGGTAGGTGGTGCCAGGTGGCTGCGCAGATCCCATGGATTCACTGGCTGCATGTGCCTCAGTGGGATTCTGGCCATTTCCCTCCTTTTTGGTGGGTCTCTCTGGCTTCTCTACTATGTCTAAGAATAACCTATACTCCTTCACTTTTCAGAAGAAGACAGTATTTTGGTATGGTTTTGCTTAAATCCCTCCCTATACTGGCTTAGTGTGGCTTCTATGCCACCATCTTACCCGGAAGCCCCTCTGAATAATCTTTCTGGTATATTCTTCTATTGTGTTTGTCAATATTTTGTTGAGAATTTTTGCATCTATGTTCATGAGGGCGATTGGTCTGTAATTTCCTTTATTTGTTCTGTCTTTGTCTGGGTTTGGAATCAGGATGATGCTAGCTTCATAGAAGGAGTTTGGTAGAATTTCTTCCTTTTCTATTTTATGAAAAAGTTTTCAAAGCAGTGGTGTTAGTTCTTCCATGAAGGTATGGTAAAATTCATCAGTGAATCCATCTGGGCCTGTAATTTATAATTGGGAGATTCTTTATAACTGCTTGGATCTCTGAACTTGTAATAGGTCTATTTAATTGGTTTATCTCATCTTGTGTTAATATTTGTAGGTCATATGAATCAAGGAAATTATCCATTTCTTTCAGAATTTCAAACTCTAGAGGCATATATGTTTTTAAAGCATGTCCTTATGATTTTCTGAATTTCTTTGGTAACTGTTACAATGATGGCTTTTTCATCCCTAGTTTTATAAATTTTTGTCTCTTCTTTCTTTCTCCTGGTCAGATTTGCTAATTATTTAACAATCTTGATTATCCTTTCAAAGAACCAACTTGTTGTTTCGTTGGTTATTTGCATTTTTTGTTTCTATTTCATTAATTTCTGCCATAATGTTTATTATATCTTCCCATCTACTGATTTTTGTTTGCCTTGTTCATCTTTTTCCAAGGTTTTAAAGTGAAGCATTAAATTGTTTACTTATTAATTCTCTAATTTCTTAATATAGGCACTTAGAGCTATATATTTCTTCTTAGGACTGTCTTCATTGTATTCCAAAGATTTTGGTATGCTGTATTCATTTGATTCTATGAATTATTGATTAATGACCCATTTGTCACTCAATAGTGTGCTGTTTTGTCTCCATGAATTTTTGTATGCTCTGTAGTTTTTCTTGTTGATTTGTAGCTTAATCCCATCGTGGTCCAATAGAGTACAAGGCAAAATTTCAATTTTCAATTTTCCTATATTTGTTAAGATTTTCTTTGTGACCTAATATATGTATATATATTATAATATATATTATATATTACATATATAATATATGTAATATATGTTCCATGTGTTGCTGAGAGAAATGTGTATTCTGCAGCATTTGGATGGAATGTTCTGTAGATATCTATTAGGTTCATTTGTTCCATGACATCATTTAAGCCAGATGTCTCTTTGTTTACTTTTTTTTTTTTTGCCAGAATGACTTGTCAATTGATGAGAGTGTGGTATTGAAGTCACCCACTATAATTGTGTTTGGTATTGTCTGTGACTTTAAGTCTAATACTGTTTGTTTGATGAAATTGGAAACCCCCATGTTAGGTGCATATATGTTTAGGATTGCAATGTCCTCCTGTTGGAGTATTCCTTTAATAAGTCAGTATAAAGTGACCTTTTTTATCTTTCCTCACTAATGTTGGTTTGAAGCCTATCTTGTCAGATATTAGGATAACCTCTGATTGTTTCCTAGGCTGATTTGCTTAAAATACCATTTTCAATCCTTTCACCCTAAGACAGTGTCTGTCTTTATTGAGCGATGAGCTTCCTGGAGGGAACAAATGGCAGGATCCTGCTTCTTAATCCAATCTGCAAGCTGGTGTCTTTTGGTTGGGACATTGAGGCCATTGATATTAAGAAGTATTGTTGAAAGGTATGCATTTGTTCTTGCCATTCTCATTTTGTAGTGCTTCCTGTTTTCTCTTTACTTGCTGGTTGTAATTATGATTTGAGTATGTTTTTTTTTTTGTTTTGTTTTGTTTTCCTATTTCCTTCTGTGTGTGTGTTTTGCTTTCTCTTCAATGTGAATGATACCTTCAAGTATTTTCTATAGAGCTGGTTTAGTTGTCATAAATTCCTTTACCCTGTTTCTTTTATTTTTTGTGTGTAATGTCCTTATTTGTCCATCAATTTGGATAGATAGCTTTGCAGAATAAAGTAATCTTGGTTGATGGGACTTTGAATGTACAATTCCAAGCCTTATATTGGTCTTTTCAGTGTCCCAGCTATCTTGATATTCCCATTCATACCTTCCTATTAGCTTGTCTTTCTCTCTGTTGGTCCGTATTAGATCTGCCACCTGGTCTTCTAGTTTAGAAATTCTGTTCTCGCCTTTGTCCATTCTACTGGTGAGACTTTCCACAGAGTTTTTATTTGACTGACTGTATTCTTCAGAGCTAGAATTTCAGCTTGGTTTTTCTTAAGTATTTTTATTTCCTTACTCATGTGTTATAATGACCTCCTTATTTCATTAAGCTGGTTTCCTGTGTTCTCTTGGTATTCCTTCAGGAGTTTGTTTTCTTCTTTAATTCCTTTGTTTTCTTCTTTGATTTCTTTCAGTACAGATAAAACCATTTTTTTTGAAATCTTTGCAGGCATTTCATCTAAAACAGTCTCATTGGGGTCCATTTCTAATGGATTTATAATTTTTGGTGGGATTGTATTATCTTGATTCTTTGTGTTTCTTGTTGTGATTTTTGCATCCTGAGTTGATTTGATGCTTGGGTTTTCTAATTGTGCACAGTGCTTTTAGGTTTGAAATTTCAAATTTCAGAGTAGGAGTTTAAGGTGCCAAGTGTAGCTCCTGTACTCCAATCCAACCACAAAAGTAATCCTTGGTGTTGAGTTTGCCTGCTATTCAAATATTCTAGTGGGCTGGGTAGAGAAATTTTCTGGCAAATTCTAAACTCCAACTGAGCAATATACACAGTCAGTAAAAACCAGCACAGAATATGGAAGTATGGAGATTAAAATGAACAGAAAGCCTTATAAAGCCAAATCCCTAAGGGTGTGTGTTGCTCTACACCCTTAATTCTGTCAGCTGGGAGGTTGAGATTTCTGTTCTGAATTGCATTGCAGGTTGGCCTGCATCTGAATCAGACCCTGCCCCCAATAATGATAGAAGCAAAAGACAAAGGCCCTGGACATCTGAAAGCACCAAAGGCAACAATATTCAACCCCCAAATACAGTTTAATAAGAATGGCAAAGCCAAACAAGAATATGTAACCCATAATCTGTCCTGACATGGAAAGAGAGATTAGCACTTCCCCTGCAGACCTATGTACCTGCTTTTTTTTGTCAGTCAGCCTTGTTACTTTTTGGGGTGGCTTCCAATTTTACCAATGCTGAGTACCCACCTAGATCCCTCCATGTTGTGTGTGGAGCTGGTGTTCTGATCAGCTGTGGCGAATGCTCTGCCACTGGGGGCCAAATGCATTCTTTGGAGGTTCACAGTTCTGATGGTTGGGAGCTGGAAGAATGCAGGCATCCTGGAGTTGTACTGGCTCGTATCCATACAAGTTTTCAATTTAGTTAAAAAAAAAAAAAGCTAACTAAGGTTGCTAAGCCTTTAGCAAAATTAACCAGAAGAACAATAGAGAAGACCTAAATCACCAAGATTTAGTGCTCATCTGCTAAATCTAAGCTGCTCAACTGGTCCCACCTGTATTTCTTTCAGTGGTTCCTTAGCTGATCTCACTGTCTTTCCTTCAGGTTTCTTGACTTTTGCAAGGCTCCTCCCATGTTTTAACATGAAAAAGTTTTGGATTTTGTCATAGGCCTTTTCTGCATCTATTAAGATAATTATGTAATTTCTGTTCTGTATTTCATTTATTTCTTTACATATGTTGAATGATCCTTGCATCTCTGGAGTACAGTCAACTTGACTGAAGTGAATGATATTTTTAATATTTTCTTGAGTTCAGTTTGCAAGTATCTTATTGAAAATTTTGAGTCTATGTTCAATAGGGATATTGGCCTGTAGTTTTCTTTGTTCAATTGTATTTTGTTATGTTTTGATCTTAGTGTAATTCTGGATTTGTAGAAGTATAGCCTCCTTTTCTGTTTAACAGAATATTTTGAAGGGCAATGGTTTCAAAGTGTCTTTAAAAGTCAGATAGAATTCTGAAGTGACAGCATGTGTACTTGAAACTTTTTGGGTTTTGGGGGAGGTTTTTTTAATTTCTCCTTCAATCTCATTGCTTGTTTTAGGTCTGTTTAAATATTTGTCACCTGTCAATTTAATTTTGGTACATTATATACTTAGAAAATCATTCATTTCTTTCAGTTTTCCAATTGTGTAGAGCATAGGTTTTTGAAATATGCCTTTTTGATTCTCCCGATTTCATTGCAATCTGATGTAATATTTTCATCTCTAATCTTAGTGACTTAGGTCTTCTCTTTTTCTTCTGGTTAATTTTGTTAAAAATTTATCAATCTTATTTATCCTTCTTTTAAAATAAAGTTGAAAACTTGTATGGATACATCAAGTGTTGGTACCATCATTCCCTTTCTACCTGCTCCCACTCCTCTGAGGGCCCTCTTTAGTGGGGTTGTACATGTTCATCATGGAGTTGAGGGCTAGAAGTTCTGAGAGCAGCAGTCAGTCATTGGGAGTGCAATGCCTCTGACTATTCCTTCACACCCTATGGCTCTTTCATTTTTTCCAACCTCTCTTCTTCAAAATTCCCTGAGCCTTGGTGCATGGGCTTTAAGTATACTTTAGTGCTGAGCTATCAACAGCTTCTGGATTTCTGCTTTAGTGCATTTTGAGCATCTTCAGTGTCTGTCTCCATCATCACCACGGCTCATGTTGTCAGGCTCACCATGGAAGCAGCATTCTTGTTCATCTCACCAATTCTGTGTTTTCTCCTGGATCCTCACTGCTGTGCTAGGGTGGTTCACCTGCTGACATGGAGTCAGCAATCCTTGTTCTGTTGATAGATTTTAGTTGTGCTCTGTTCTCACTGCTTTCTGAAAAACAAAAACAGATTCTCCAACACAGAGTGAGATCAGGATAGGTTATGGGTATAAGTATTGTTAATTTAGAGAGATACTGATGGGTGTAGCCTCACTTTTGGCCAAAGACTAGGGGAAGCTTCTCAGTGGTGTCCATAATCTTGGTCTCCATAGGATTCTGGCTTGGTTCCAACTTCTAGCCATGGATTCCTTTCCACTGAGCAGATCTCTTAGCCAATCAGAAAACCTAGGGTGGGTGCCACTGTTGTGCAGGTGTGTACATCTTGTCAGGATGGTTGATTGTATATAGCAGATCCCACACTTGGTCACAGCATTGTTGGCTATATTGTGGTTCCTTTTAGGCAGGTAATCAAGTGCTATCTTGTTTTGGGGACCTCTTAGGTCTCTGAGATCAACAGCTCAATGTGGGTTGAACCCCATTTTTGGTACTGGGATTTACCAGTGAGGACCAAACTTTTTAAGTTAGGCTTCATCCCACCCTCTCCAGGGCCCATTTTACCAGACAACCCCTCCATGCTCTTATTGAGGGTTATATCTTTTGTGTACTATCTACGAGTTATTTCAATTTTTCTAAATTTGTTGAGACCATTTGTGTTCTCTTTTAGAAAAGTCTGCATGGACTACTGAGAAGAATGTACAGTCTGTGGTATTTGAATGGAATGTTCTATAAATGTCTATTAGATCCATTTGATTTCTAGTTTCCTTTAATGTCAATGTTTCTGTATTAATATTTGTCCAGATGATCTGTCTATTAGTGAGATTTAGATACTGAATTTACCCATTATTGCTACATGGGGATTTGTCTCTGACTTCATCTCTAGAATTTGCTTTCTAAAATTAGTGTATGTTTAGAATTGTAATGTTATTTTGATGGATTATTCTCTTAATCAGTATGAAATGACCTAGTTTATACATTCTGATTTATTTTCAGTTGAAATCTATTTTGTCCCATTTGTTTGGAATATCTCCCCCCCTCTGCCCATTCTTTCACCCTAAGATAGTATGGTGGTTTGAATGTAAAATGTCACTGAGACCCATGTGACCATACACTTAATCCTCAGTTGATGTTACTATTTGGGAATGATTTGGATCCTTTAGAAGGAAGAACCTTGCAGGAGGAAGCTTGTCATTGGGGGGGGGGGGAACTTTTGGTGTTACAGACAAGCCCCACTTCTCTCTCCTTTTCTTCCTCCTCCTCCATCTTTTCCCCCGTCTCCCCTCCCTCCCAGCTGGTATTATGATGTAACACTGGATCCCTGCTTCTGAAATACTTTCCCCACCATAAGGAACTTCTCTCAACACTGTAAGTTGAAAAAGTCCAACTTTAAAAGTTCTCATACTCTTTACCAGTTCTAAAACTGCTTAAAAATCCTCCTCAAAGCTCCATTCCCGGGGCTGGAGAGATGGCTTAGCGGTGAAGCGCTTGCCTGTGAAGCCTAAGGACCCCGGTTCGAGGCTCGGTTCCCCAGGTCCCACGTTAGCCAGATGCACAAGGGGGCGCACGCGTCTGGAGTTCGTTTGCAGAGGCTGGAAGCCCTGGCGCGCCCATTCTCTCTCTCTCCCTCTATCTGTCTTTCTCTCTGTGTCTGACGCTCTCAAATAAATAAATAAATAAAAATTTTTTTAAAAAAAGAGATATAATGCTTTAAAAAAAAGCTCCATTCCCTACATTGCCTGTTCTGCATCATCCTTCTGTAAAATCGATGTGATCTTGTCACTGTTGGCAAAATGCTTTAATACCTTTAAGGGTAAGTCACAAAATCTTTACCATGACATAAAGGGCTTCCAACCATCTTTGCGATCTGGAAATATCTCTAGGCTCTGTGACTCACCCACACTAAACATACCCACTGTTCCTACCACACATCATGCTCTGTTATCATGATCACCTTTATATTATTGGGTATCCCATTCTATTCCTCATTCAAGAATCAGGTAAAATATCACCCAGCCTGTTTGGTCACTTGGTGACACCATGTTTTGGGGCTGTAAGAAAATTTTCACATCTCCTTATTTTAAGTTGAGTGTACCATCTGTCTTCTGTGGGTAGCTAAATGATATGTACATATTTCAGAAATAGAAAAAGTTAACATAAATAATTTGAATCAAAGATTTGTTTCTGAGACAAGAAAGATTTTTAAGACTGATGGAAATGTACAACCCATGTTAGCTGTGTCCATAGGAAAAAATTCATAGAGGACTGGGATTTATAATGCAGGTTCTCCCCTTCTATAGCCCCACGCTCAAAATTGTAGGATAATTCAGGCTTACTTTAGACAGGTTTGAGTACTAGAACCATCTCTGCTAAGTAGAAATAGAATGGGAAAAATCAGGTAAATTTGTCTATGAGAAATGATATTTAAGCTCATATCACAAAGAGCCACAGAAAGAAATATACATCCTTAATTAGTTTAGCTAGTTTGAGTATTATATTTTCTCTTAATGTAAATGTCCTAAAATAATCAAGAGTGTGCCAAAGTAAAAAGGGATAATTAGTTTTGGTTTGGAGGCTTTGTTAACATCAGAACACACAGTGGCCTCAAAGCTTTTACCAATACCAGTAGGTAAAACTTCCCATTTGCTGAGGCTTTCTGTGCTTAATCTTTGACTAATTCTGGGCTCTGATTTGGGAGTTTTCCATCTTACATCTGAGGGTTTAAAAATGGGCTGCTAACCTGGATCTCCCATTCCTGAGGGCTCTATCTGGTTCAACTTCTTTAAGGAATCCTTCTAACTCCTCTCTAAATGTCTCCCATTCTCTGTCACACTCTTTCTTTCTCCCTGCCATGCTCCCCACTCTGTGAACAGAGCTACACTTCTCTCTCAGCTTGGCTTTCTCTAAAGTGTACATGAAGCAATCCTGAGTTAAAAATAACACCATCTTGTGAGACTAGGAGAAAGGATGGGAGGGGGAACAGAAAGCTTATTCATTGGGAGCTTTTCAAATTTCAGAAGGCCCTGTCTGAGTCATTAACAGTCTTGGTTAAGAAAATAGCTGGCAACACAGAGCAAGAGAGGAGTGTTCTGTTGTGCTCTGTGTGTATTATGAGGTTTTATGATACTAAGGAGGGAAAATTACTTGCCCATGCTGACAGTGATCTGTGCTGTGAGTAACCAGAACAAAGTGGTAATGCCCATGTAAGTCAGCTGTGGAAGAAGCCTTTGTCCTGTCCACTCATCTGCATAATGCAATGGTCAGTAATTAGCTAGCACTCTCAGCTCACCAGTAGGATTTCAGCCTATGTCTTAGTCTGTTCCAACTCACTAAACCAACACACCTGGACAGTTGCTTGGTGAGTATCTATGGCCAATGCAAAAAACATGAATTAGGATAACTTACAGTGAACTCAACATTTTAAAAAAAATAACTATTGGGCTGGAGAGATGGCTTATCAGTTAAGTGCTTGCCTGTGAAGCCTAAGGAACCCGGTTCGAGGCTTGGTTCCCCAGGTCCCACGTTAGCCAGATGCACAAGGGGGCGCACATGTCTGGAGTTTGTTTGCAGAGGCTGGAAGCCCTGGCGCACCCATTCTCTCTCTCTCCCTCTATCTGTCTTTCTCTCTGTGTCTGTCGCTCTCAAATAAATAAATTAAAAAAAATTTAAAAAAAGTAACTATGTAACTTTTTTTAGTTCTCTTCAAGAAATTTTCCTTAATGTGGAATATAAAGTCAACTAATGAGAGATGAATTTATATTGGTTCCTGTAATGTGCCCAAGCATTTATCTTTCAGACTTAAGTTTACTAGGCAATAGATGGCATCAATGTTGCTGCTGGCCTTTGACTTGGACAAGAGAATAAGCTTTGAAATGAGTAGCAGACTTGCAGATGCAATAATAATGAGCATGCTTGTCAGAATCCCCCTGTTCCCTTATGCTTCTGTGCTGTTGAGAAATTTTGCAGATATTTCTTGTGTGATTTATCATATGAGATGAGATGATATGTTTATATATCCAGATTATAAGAAATATGATCTAAAATACATGTGGTTTGTTTAAAGCACAAAATCATTATATCCATCATTGAAGTTTAGGAAATATTTGGATGTTTTCTCCTCAAAGGGTTATGTTCTTTTAAAAAATGTTTATGATTATTGAGTTGGAATGGACTAAGGCATAGGCTGAAGTCCCATTGGTGAGCTGAGAGTATGGGTGGTTTCTTGACCAAGAATGCCTTTGTTTCTCTCTCTCTCCTTTTTCTGTCTCTTTTACAAAAAGAATACTTGTCCAGTTACTAGTTGCCATTCCTATGTACTTGGGGAAGGAAATTTAGGCTAAATCTAAATTTGTGCAAATTCCACCATTACTTTTCACACTGCACTAAATTATAATCCTGGGTTTTATTTATGGCAAAGAACATGTGGATGACTCATCTTAGCTATTTTTCCAGTGGTCAGAGAACTATTACTTTAGGCATATAGTCAATGCAATGGGAATCAAATGTTGCCTCTCATGAATCTTGTCAGAAGGTTCAAGTCTCATTTATCAGGGATTTTTATGGGAGCCTCACTATGGAGGTGTCCCAATTAAAGCATAATTGATTTTTTTCCCCTAAATTTTCTGCCTTTCTCCTCTCCCCAGAGGATAGAGGGTTGGGTTGAATGTCCTACAGCTACAATCATGGCCTGGCCCTCAGATGATCAGTTCCAACTTGAAACTACTCAGGAACTCTGATGAGTAGCTTCATTTGAACCAAAGATATTCCCACTCTTTAGAAAATTCCATGGGATCAGGAGTTCTGTATCAAGGATCATGAATATGGACCAGATAGTTATTTCTTATGTTATAGGGTACTTATAATCAATTATGAGATCCCCAGAAACAAAAGTGATTGATATGGGCAGCAGAGTTTCCCCAACAATTCTTACCTTGCATGTAGGAAGCAGAATGGTCCCTAGTTCCCTGGAATCTTGTTTAGGGATGTGGGTATGTAGCAGCCTTCACTGATGAGATATGGATTTTAAGAGAAAGGAGTCTTACATAACTCCAAGTTACCTTCCTGTTGAGTAACTAAGAGAATGCTTGTGCTTTTAAGAGACAGAAGGAGATTTTTCTGTCACTTAGCCCATGCTCAGCCAATCTCTTTTTGTTCTCCAATTACTTTTGGTCTTTGTTGAGAAAGAGACTTTGAAATCTGTCCCTGACTTCCCACATTCCCCATTGGTCCCACTAAATTCATTTTTCAAATGCCAACCCTAATGTCTTTAGTTTGGAACACCACTCCCCATGTTCTCAAAATCACCCATGTTTCTGGTTGCTTGGCAATGTAATCACAACTCTGTACTATCTACAATGCCCACCTTCTATCCTTAGTCTGCCATAGGATTTTTTCCACACTTCCTGTTTTCCTTTTCATGTAACTTATACATTTGGAACTCTCCTTTGCTGAGCTCATTCTAGGCCTAGGTCCTTGACGCTCCCTCTGTCAAGACTACTGCATATTTAGGTTAGTTGAGGTGGTAAGATCCACCCCCAGTGTGGGTATTAACCACCTTGTGTCCTCAGTTCCTGGCTTTCATACAAAGGAGAAAGCTACCTGAACATTGACATTCATCTCTCTCTACTTCCTTCCTGTTGATATGATATGTAATGACAGCTTTGTGCTCCTGCCATGTTTTCCCCTCCACGATATATTCCCCTCAAAACTGTAGGTAAAAAAAATAAGCCCTTTCTTTCCTTAAGCTGCTTCTGATTGGGCTTTTTTGTCTCAGCAAAGAGAAAGTAGCTAAAACACTTGGGGAAGTACATTTTCCATTGATTTCAGAAATTGGCCATAGTCTCAAAGGACTGAGTCCTAAGTTTGTACTAACTGTGGACAGTTAACCTCATCTTTAGGGAACTGAAGAAAGTTTTGGTTTGGAAAACCTACACAGTTGATGTTAAAAGTACTATTTAACAGAGAAAACTATGTTTCATTTTGCTAAACAAGACAAAAAATTAGGAAACTAAAAATTATAGCTTCCAAACTTCCCGTTATCACCCCCATTTTGGAGACAAGGACAGCTTTGTCAACTCAGAGCAAGGGGCTACCTGTGAACTCAGATTTAAGGTAAGACACGTGTCTACTGATTGTTCCTTCAGCTGCCAGTTGACTAGACACAAGACTCCTATTGAGTTTCATAAGATGCAATGATTTAAGAAGCTCTTATAGCTCACTTGAAGCCAAGACTCTTAATTTTTCAAAAGCTCAAGTCCAACCATATCCTATTAGTGTACTTAAGAAATAAAGGTTGAGGGCTGGAGAGATGGCTTAGCGGTTCAGCGCTTGCCTGTGAAGCCTAAGGACCCCAGTTCGAGGCTCGGTTCCCCAGGTCCCACGTTAGCCAGATGCACAAGGGGGCGCACGCGTCTGGAGTTCGTTTGCAGAGGCTGGAAGCCCTGACGTGCCCATTCTCTCTCTGTCCCTCTATCTGTCTTTCTGTGTCTGTCACTCTCAAATAAATAAATAAAAAATTTATAAAAAAAAAAAAGAAATAAAGGTTGAAAACTTATTCTTGTCACATGGAATTTGGTAATAATTATGCATGTATCAAATATATTAACCTGTCACTTTCTATAAGCAGAATCTTAGAACTCAGATTTTTCAGAGAACACAGGCTTTTTTGGGAATGTCTAGTCTGTTTACTGGTGGTTTTCTATTTATTTAAGCCTGTTAGCTATGAGTTACCTATTTTGCAAGCAAGGATAATAATTTTTTTTTAATTTATTAGTTTTCTTTTCAGCAAATACAGGCAGTTTGGTACCATTGTTTAGGCTCATCTATGATCTACCCCCTCCCATTGGACCCTCCTTGTTGATGTAAATGGGTCGTACATTGTGGAGTTAGCCCACAATATTGGTATGATAAATGTCTCTGCAAATCATGACCCAACATGTGACTTTGACATTCTTTCCGCCCCCTCTTCTGCAAAATTTCCCTGAGCCATGTTGGGTTCATTTTTGGTCTGCTTCAGTGCTGAGGTGTTGGGGGCCTCTGAGGCTCTGGCTCTCTGATTTGGTAGGAGTTGCTTTTTCTCTGTGTTGGTCTCCTTCTCCTTTGTGCTGGTATCTGGTTCACAGGAAAACATCACCCTTGCTTGTTTCGCCAATTGTCCTTAGTTTCAGCTGGGCCCCTTTTGAGGTATGCTGGGGCAGCTCTCTCCTTAGGAACTGCATCTATCTGAAAACGAGAAGCATATTCTCCAATGGAGAGTAAGTTAGTGAAAGGCCCAAGAATTAAGAAGCCCAGAAATATTATCACGCTCCAAAGGGAGCTTAAGCGGGCCCCTGCATACCCCAAACTCCAGGCTTTACTCTCTGTTGGAAGCAAGTAAAGAATCCCTCTTCTCATTATATCAGAGCCCGCTCCTAATATAAAACTAGGTAAAAAGGGCATGAGATAGCCCTCAAGGATGGGAAATGAGTAATGAAGTGAACCACTTATTTTGTTTCTGTAAATAGCCTGCACCATAAGCCTTAATAGCCCACACCGTAAGCCTTAGTAGCCCACACCATAAGCCATAGCAGCCTGCCTCAGACCTCCAAGGTCTTAGGAGACTGATACCACACTCTGCTACCCTCACCCAAGGCCCTGCACAAATGCTGACCTCCAAGGTCATAGGAGACTGATACCACACTCTGCTACTCCCACCCAAGGACCTGCGCAAATGCTGACCACCAAGGTCATAGGAGACTGATTGGTCCATGAGGGGCTTGAACAAATTAAACTAATTGGCTTAGAAACTATGGAGTGGCACAAACTGACTGGCTCGCACCCCACGGGCTCCTGATGTTAAAAAAATGATTGGTCTAATGCACAGGCTTTGTTAGAAACCCTATAAAAACTGTCCTGTTCCTGCATTTGGGGCTCTGCAGTCCTCTACCCCTGTGCGGTGTACGACTGTGGGCCCCAGCGCACTTGGAATAAAATCCTCTTGCAGTTTGCATCAAGACCGCTTCTCGTGAGTGATTTGAGGTGTCGCCATATCCGGGCAGAGTGTTGGGTCCCCATCTTGGGTTTCCTTCATTGGGGGCTCTTCCTGGATCTGAAGGCCCCCCCACATGCCTGAGAACCGACTTGGAGGTAAGGGGGGCCCCCTCTGGAGTGAATGTGTGCCAGCCGGTGTTTTCGTTCTGAGTATCTAGTTTCTGGGACACGCGCTTTTGGCTTGGTTTGATTTGCAGCTGTCCTCTAGGGCCATAAAGGACCAGAGGGCTGTGATCATCAGATGTGCTAGGAGGATCACAGGCTGCCACCCTGGGGGATGCCCTGGGAGGTGAAGAGAACCAGGGATGCCTGGTGGTCTCCTACTGTCGGTCAGAGGACCGAGTTCTGTTGTTAGAGTGGAAGCTTCATCCTTCACGGCCGTCCGATTCTTTTGCCTGCTTGTGGAAGACACGGACAGGTTGCTGGTGTCTGGATTTGTTAGTCTCAGTTGTGTGTGTTGTTCTTTGTGTCTTTGTCTATAGTTCTAAAATGGGACAGATGGTGACAATGCCCCTTAGCTTGACTCTTGACCATTGGACTGAAGTTAAGTCTAGGGCCCATAATTTGTCAGTTGAGGTTAGAAGGAGACGCTGGCAAACGTTTTGTGCCTCTGAGTGGCCAACTTATGAGGTTGGATGGCCATCAGAAGGAACCTTTAATTCCGAGACTATTCTGGCTGTTAAAGATATTACTTTTCAGAATGGACCAGGTTCCCATCCCAACCAGGAGGCTTATATCCTCACATGGAAGGATTTGGTGGACAACCCCCTGCTGTGGGTCAGGCCATGGCTGAATAAACCAACCCAGAGTCCTGACTCTCAAAAATGCAAAAAAGTCCTCTCCTGAGGGAGCCAGACCTCCCCCTCGCATCTATCCCAAGATTGAGGAGCCTCCAGCTTGGACGGAGACTCAGCCTGCCCCTCCCCCCCTTATCTAGTCCCGGGAGCCTTCTCACCCTTCCCGAAACTCCGCCCTCCGCCCTTCCCAAGCCTCTGCCCCCCGCCCTCCCCAATCCTCCGCCTCCCAGCTTGCCCAACCTTCCTCCCTCCACCTCTCCCGAGCCCCTGGAAATGGGAGGGCTGGTCGCAAGGACACAGAGCTGGAGAGATGCTACCCCGGAGGGAGAAAATGGAATTGTAACACTGCCGCTATGCGAGGCAGGTCCTCCCATGCTGGGGGGGCAACTACAACCCCTCCAATATTGGCCTTTTTCTACTGCAGATCTTTATAACTGGAAAGCTAACCACCCCCCTTTTTCAGAGGAATCCCAACGCCTCACGAGGCTGATGGAGTCTCTTATGTTTTCTCATCAGCCTACTTGGGACAATTGCCAACAGCTGTTGCAGACACTCTTCACAACTGAGGAACGAAAGAAAATTTTAATAGAGGACAGAAAAAAATGTCCCTGAGGCTGACAGGCGGCCCATGCAGCTGCAGCATGAGATAGACATTGGGTTCCCTCTGACTCGCCCTGTTTGGGACCACAATATGGCTGAAGGTAGGGAGAGCTTAAAAATCTATCGCCAGGCTCTGGTGGTGGGTCTCCGAGGTGCCTCCAGAAGGCCCACCAATTTGGCCAAGGTGAGAGAGGTGATGCAGGGGCCAATAGAGTCTCCCTCAATGTTTCTTGAGAGGCTCATGGAAGCATTTAGGAGGTTCACACCCTTTGACCCCACCTCTGAGATTCAAAAAAGCTCAGTAACATTAGCTTTCATAGGACAGTCAGCTCCTGATATCAGAAAGAAACTTCAGAGATTGGAGGGATTACAGGAAGCTGAGCTGCGTGATTTAGTAAAAGAGGCAGAAAAGGTATATTACAAAAGGGAGACAGAAGAGGAAAAGGAGCAAAGGAAAGAAAGAGAGAGAGAAGAATGCGAGGAGAGACATGAGAAAGAGAGAGAGGAAAGGGAGGATAAGCGCAATAGACGACAAGAGAAAAATCTGACCAGGATCCTGGCCACAGTGGTAGAAAAAAAAGGAGAAAGAGAGAGAAATATTTGAAAATTTAAGACAGGCCCTAGGCAGATAGGGAACCTGGGCAACAGGACCCAACTTGATAGAGATCAATGTGTCTGTTGCAAGGAGAAAGGACACTAGGCAAGAGACTGCCCTAATAAGAACAGCAAAGGACCTAGGGTCCTAACCCTTGGAGAAGATGAAGACTAGGGAGGATGGGGCTCGGAGCCCCTCCCCGAGCCCAGGGTAACTCTGAAGGTGGAGGGGAAGCCAGTCTAATTCCTCGTGGACACTAGCGCTGAACATTCAGTACTCTTGCAACCACTGGGAGGGCTAAAAGATAAAAAATCCTGGGTGCTGGGTGCTACTGGACAATGGCAATATTCATAGACTACCTGAAGAACCGTTGACCTGGGAGTGGGACGGGTAACCCACTCATTCTTAGTCATTCCTGAATGTCCAGCGCCCCTCCTTGGTAGGGACCTATTAACCAAGATGGGTGTTCAAATTTCCTTCAAATCAGAAAACCCAGAAGTGTCTGCTGGAGGTCGATCCATCACCGTGTTGACTCTCCAACTAGATGATGTGTATCGATTATACTCTCCCCCAGTAGAGCCTAATCAAGACCTAAAGCCCTGATTAGAACAATTTCCCCAAGCCTGGGCAGAAACTGCGGGCATGGGCTTGGTGAAACAAGTACCCCCCACAGGTCATTCAACTAAAAGCCAGTGCTACACCAGTATCAGTCAAACAATATCCCATGAGCCAAGAGGCCCGAGAAGGAATTTGGCCCCATATCCTAAGACTGATTCAACAAGGTATTCTGGTACTGGTTCAGTCCCCCTGGAACACTCCCTTACTGCCAGTTAGAAAACCCAGAACCAATGATTACCGCCCAGTACAGGACTTGAGAGAAGTCAATAAAAGAGTACAGGACATACATCCAACTGTCCCAAACCCTTACAACCTCCTTAGTGCCCTCCCACCAGAGCGGATTTGGTATACAGTGTTGGATCTAAAAGATGCTTTCTTCTGCTTAAGATTACATTTGGACAGCCAACCTCTTTTTGCCTTTGAATGGAGACACCCAGACACAGGAAGGACTGGGCAGCTCACCTGGACTCAGTTGCCCCAGGGATTCAAGAACTCCCCAACCATCTTTGATGAAGCCCTACACAGGGACCTAGCCAATTTTAGAGTTCAACACCCCCAGGTAACCCTCCTTCAATATGTTGATGACTTACTCCTGGCAGGAGCTACCCAACAAGATTGTCTAAAAGGTACAAAAGCGTTACTACTGGAGCTGACTGACTTTGGTTACCGAGCCTCAGCTAAGAAGGCCCAAATATGCAAAAGAGAGGTAACATATTTGGGGTACTCCTTGAGGGATGGACAAAGATGGCTGACAGAGGCACAAAAGAGGACTGTAGTACAAATACCGGTTCCAACTATAGCCAGACAAGTTAGAGAGTTCCTGGGGATGGCTGGGTTCTGCAGACTATGGATCCCAGGGTTTGCAACCCTAGCAGCCCCCCTCTATCCACTAACTAAAGAGAAAGGAAAATTCACTTGGACCTCTGAAAACCAGGGGGCATTTGATGCCGTCAAGAAGGCACTATTAAGTGCGCCTGCCCTAGCCCTCCCTGATGTGACTAAACCATTCACCCTTTACGTAGATGAGCATAAGGGGATAGCCCGGGGAGTCCTAACCCAATCCTTAGGGCCATGGAGAAGACCCATTGCCTACCTATCAAAGAAACTTGACCCTGTGGCTAATGCATGGCCTATATGTCTAAATGCCATAGCAGCAGTGTCCACGTTGATCAAAGATGCTGATAAACTAACTCTAGGGCAGAGGATAACTGTCATTGTCCCCCATGCCCTGGAGAGCATTGTCCGGCAGCCCCCAGACCGATGGATGACTAACGCCTGTATGACTCACTACCAGAGCCTGCTCCTCACCGACAGGATAACATTTGCCCCACCCGCCATCCTCAACCCTGCTACCCTTCTGCCTGAAGAAACTGATGAGCCAGTGACTCATGACTGTCATCAACTGCTGGTTGAGGAAACTGGGATCCGAAAGGATCTTACAGATGTCCCACTGACCGGAGGAACATTAACCTGGTTCACAGATGGGAACAGTTACATTGTAGAAGGTAAGAGGATGGCTGAGGAGGCGATAGTAGACAGAATGCGAACAGTCTGGGCCAGCAGTCTGCCAGAAGGAACTTCAGCACAAAAGGCTGAGCTCATGGCCCTCACACAGGCCTTACAACTAGCTGAAGGAAAGTCTATGAATATCTACACGGACAGCAGGTACGCTTTTGCTACTGCACATGTACATCTACAAACAGAGAGGGCTACTTACTTCAGCAGGGAAAGAAATTAAAAACAAAAAAGAAATTCTAAGTTTGCTAGAAGCTCTACATCTACCCAAAAGACTGGCCATTATGCATTGCCCTGGCCACCGAAAAGCCAAAAATTTTATCTCCAATGGGAACCAGATGGCTGACCAAGTGGCCAAGCAGGCTGCCCAGGGGGTCAGCCCTCTGCCCATAATAGAAAAGCCAAAGAACCAAAAAAGTGAGCAACAATATACACCAGGTGATTGGCAAGAAGTTAGAAAGTTAGGCCAGTTCTCCAAAAATCCGGAGGGAGCCTGTTTTACTTCAGAGGGAAAAGAGATTCTACCTCAAGTGAAGGGACTAGAGTACGTTCAACAAATACACCGCCTAACCCATCTGGGGGCCAAACATCTGCTGCAGACATCTCCTTACCATATTCTGAGGTTGCCAGAGATAGCTGGCTCAGTAGTCAAGCATTGTGTACCTTGCCAGGTGGTCAATGCTAATCCCTCAAGAATGCCTCCTGGGAAGAGGCTAAGAGGAGACAGCCCAGGTGCTCACTGGGAAGTGGACTTCACTGAGGTAAAGCCAGCTAAGTATGGTAATAAGTATTTATTAGTTTTTGTAGATACTTTTTCAGGATGGGTAGAGGCTTATCCTACCAAGAAAGAAACCTCAACCGTGGTGGCTAAGAAAATACTGGAAGAAATTTTCCCAAGATTTGGGATACCCAAGGTAATAGGATCAGACAATGGTCCAGCCTTTGTTGCCCAGGTAAGTCAAGGACTGGCCAAAATATTGGGGATTGATTGGAAATTACATTGTGCATACAGACCCCAAAGTTCAGGACAGGTAGAAAGGATGAATAGAACCATTAAAGAGACCCTCACCAAATTGACCGCAGAGACTGGCACTAATGATTGGATAGCTCTCCTACCCCTTGTGCTCTTTAGGGTTAGAAACACACCCGGACAATTTGGACAAACCCCCTGTGAATTGTTATACAGGGGGCCTCCTCCACTGGTAGAAATAACCTCTATACATAGTACTGATGTGCTGCTTTCCCAGCCTCTGTTCTCTAGGCTCAAGGTGCTCGAGTGGGTGAGACAAGCGACTCCGGGAGGCTTACTCAGGAAAAGGGGACTTACAAGTTCCACATCGCTTCCAGGTGGGAGATTCGTTCTATGTCAGACGCCACTGCACAGGAAACCTTGAGACTCGGTGGAAGGGCCCCTACCTCATCCTACTGACCACTCCAACGGCCATGAAAGTTGAAGGAATACCCACCTGGATCCATGCATCTCACATCAAGCCCGCTCCACCGCTGGGCCCCAAATGGCAAGCCGAGAGGACAGACAATCCCCTTAAACTTAGGCTTCGCCATGTGGCTTCTTCTTCTCCAGCTAGGTGATGCCTCCAATCCCCATGCTCCCCCAAAAGCTGACTTGGCAAGTGCTTTCTCAAACGGGGGATATAATATGGACTGCAACTAGAGAAGCGCCCCCCTGGACTTGGTGGCCTGTCCTGACCCCAGACGTATGTGCCGTGGTAGCCGGGGCAGAATTTTAGGATATCCCAGAGCTCACCCCAGAGGAGGTCACCAGAGAAGTCCACTCTCATATGGCTAAGTGGGCACTCACACAAGGGGTCATCTCTCAAGGCCAATACATGGCAGACAACCCGGGGTGCAGCTCTGGGCCAGCCCAACGTAGGATGCAGCATACTCCATTTTATGTCTGCCCCCGAACTTCTAAATGAAGTTGTGGAGGGATAAAACAGTTCTACTGTAAATAAAATAAAAATGGGGTTGTGAGACTACAGGCAATACTTACTGGTACCCAGCTTCCTCCTGGGATCTGATTAATGTGCAGGAAGGATTAGATGGGAAAAGAGCTGTTCCTCTCAGCATCTCTTTCACCCCCCAAGGTCGAAAGTCCCGAGACTGGATAAAAGGAAAAACTTGGGCACTCAGGTTTTATATGACAGGATGGGATAAGGGCCTAACCTTTACTATACGACTGAAGATAGACCCTCCCACGCCAAGACCAGTAGGACCTAATAAAGTTCTAGTATAACAGGGACCTCCTAAAGTGGCATTGCCCAAGCTCCCATCCACAGTGGCAGCCAAGACCCATCGCATAATGACCGCTAGAACCCCTTTGACTAGCCCACTCTTGGAAGCCCCACACGGGACAGGACAGAGGCACTTTAACCTTATCCAAGGGGCCTTCCTTGCCATAAATGCCACCAACCCCAACATTACCCCTGCCTGCTGGCTTTGTTTATCCTCAGGACCACCCTACTATGAGGGGATGGCAACTATGGGAGAGTTTAATATGAATAAAGAACATAATAGCTGATATTCATGGGGAACCAAAAACAAGTTGACTCTTCTGGAGGTCTCAGGAAGGGGGGCATGTATAGGGAAGGCCCCCCCCCATCCCACCAACATCTTTGTAATGTTACTCTGACCTATAGTCAGACCTCAGACAACCAATATCTAGTGCCAGGTTATAACAGGTGGTGGGCGTGTGATACTGGGCTAACTCCCTGTGTTTCTACCTCAGTTTTTAACCCATCCAAAAATTTCTGTATAATGGTCCAGCTTGTCCCCCGGGTTTACTACCATCCTGAGGAAGTAGTCATCGATGAATATGACTATCATCCCACCTGATCCAAAAGGGAGCCTGGAACCCTTACCCTAGCAGTCATACTTGGCTTAGGGATAGCCGCCGGTGTGGGGACAGGGACCACAGCCCTGGTCTTGGGACCACAGCAATTAGAAAGAGGGCTTGGTGAACTACATGCTGTCATAAATGAGGATCTCCAAGCTTTAGAGAAATTTGTTAGTAATCTAGAGGAGTCCCTGACCTCCTTATCCGAAGTGGTTCTACAAAACTGGAGGGGATTAGACCTACTGTTCCTAAAAGAAGGCAGATTATGTGCAGCCTTAAAGGAAGAATGTTGCTTTTATGTAGATCACTCAGGAGCTATCAGAGACTCCATGAGCAAACTCACGGAAAGACTAGAAAAGCGTCAAAGGGAGAGGGAAACTGACCAAGGATGGTTTGAGGGATGGTTCAACAAGTTCCCCTGGATGACTACTCTGCTTTCCACCCTGAAGGGACCCTTAATGGTTTTGCTCCTGATGCTTTCAGTTGGGCCTTGCATACTTAATAAGATTTTTACTTTTGTTAGAGAACAAGTGAGCATGATCCAGATCATGATACTTAGACAACAATATAAGGGCCTTCAGGGCAAAGAGGAAGCTTACATTTAGTCCTTCCAAGTTCTAGGATTAGAACTATTAACAAGAGAAAAAGTGGGAAATGAAAGGCCCAAGATTTCAGAAGCCCAGAAATACTATCATGCTCCAAAGGGAGCTTAAGCGGGCCCCTGCATACCTCAAACTCCAGGCTTTACTCTCTGTTGGAAGCAAGTAAAGAATCCCTCTTCTCATTATATCAGAGCCCGCTCCTAATATAAAACTAGGTAAAAAGGGCATGAGATAGCCCTCAAGGATAGGAAATGAGTAATGAAGTGAGCCACTTATTTTGTTTCTGTAAATAGCCTGCACCATAAGCCTTAATAGCCCACACCGTAAGCCTTAGTAGCCCACACCATAAGCCATAGCAGCCTGCCTCAGACCTCCAAGGTCTTAGGAGACTGATACCACACTCTGCTACCCCCACCCAAGGACCTGCACAAATGCTGACCTCCAAGGTCATAGGAGACTGATACCACACTCTGCTACTCCCACCCAAGGACCTGCACAAGTGCTGACCACCAAGGTCATAGGAGACTGATTGGTCCATGAGGGGCTTGAACAAATTAAACTAATTGGCTTAGAAACTATGGAGTGGCGCAAACTGACTGGCTCGCACCCCACGGGCTCCTGATGTTAAAAAAATGATTGGTCTAATGCACAGGCTTTGTTAGAAACCCTATAAAAACTGTCCCGTTCCTGCATTTGGGGCTCTGCAGTCCTCTACCCCTGTGTGGTGTATGACTGTGGGCCCCAGGGCACTTGGAATAAAATCCTCTTGCAGTTTGCATCAAGACCGCTTCTCGTGAGTGATTTGGGGTGTCACCATATCCGGACAGAGTGTGGGGTCCCATCTTGGGGTTCCTTCATTAGCACCAGGAAAAATTGAGATAACACTTACTTTTTTGATAGAGAGTTTGATAGGTGTAAGCCCTCTTGTACCCCATGATTGATGGTAGCTTGATATTGGAGAGTGGGCTTGTGTTTGGGTATGGTTCTGACATGTTTCCCAGTTCCAGCTATAGGTCTAGTACCACAGAGGGGATCAGTTAGTCAAATCAAGAGCAGTTGGTTCCTCACCATGGCTGTGTGCCACTATTGCACTTGTGTGGGCATCACATCAGATTATTTGTTGCTAATTAGGTTAGATAATGAGTTGGTTGCACAGGTATTGGTCATATCCCCCAGTCGCACATGTAGCACCTTCTGGCACTAGACACGCTGACTGTCTGGGGACTGACTCTCTCCTGGCTTCCAGCCATGCCATTCCATTTTACGTGTCAGCTGCGTATGGAGTCTTCAGCAATAGGATCTTACCACTGGCCTTTGGTGGGTCATCAACTACTCTGTCAGAAGTCTGTCATTGTTTTGGGAAACCTTGTAGGTTTCTCTGATCAAAAGCTCATTGTGGATGGTAGCCCCAAGCTGGAAGTGAGGGTTACAGGTCAGTGCCCACTAAGAAATTGAGGAAAAACATAACTAATATACAACAGTTAGAGAGGAAAGAGATAGAAGGGAGAGGGGGAGAGGGAGGGAGGGAAGATGTAGAAGATTTAGGTTAGTCTTTATCCTACCCTCTCCAGTGTTTTGTGGTTCAGGTATTTCCTGTAAGGGTCTAGTAAAGGTTCAGCCATTTGGCCTGTCATTTAGGAAGTAGAATTTTATGGTACCATTGCCATTTTGGGTCCACATTACTGTTTTCCACCCTTCGATGCCCTCCCCATCCATCCTATTGTCTACTCCATGAGGTGCTTGCTGAGTATGTAAGGTATCTTAGATAGATTCAGGTTAGGGGTTGTAGATGAGTGAGAGTATGTGTCAATTTTTTTTCTGGGTTTTTTTTTTTTTTTGATTTTTTGAATTTTTTTGAGGTAGGGTCTTGCTCTAGCCCAGGCTGACCTGTAATTCACTATGGAGTCTCAGGGTGGCCTCGAACTCACGGCGATCCTCCTTACCTCTGCCTCCCAAGTGCTGGGATTAAAGGCGTGCGCCACCACGCCCTGTCAATTTTTTTTTTCTGTGATTGGGTAAGTTCACTGAGAATGATCTGTTCCTGGTTCAACCATTTTTCCTCAAACTTCTTTGTGTTGTTTTTTTCTTGCTGCTGTATAGAATTCCATTTTGTAGATATACCACATCGTTGTTATCCATTCTTCTAATGATGGACATCTGGGTTGATTCCAGCTTTTAGCTATTACGAATTGAGCCACTACAAACATGGTTGAGCAAATCTCTTTGGCCAGTGGTTTGAAGGTTTTAGGGTAGATGCCTAGTAAGAGTATAATTGGGTCTGTTGGTATTTCTATAGTCAGCTTTTTCAGGAGTCTCCATATTGCTTTCCAAAGTGGTTGTACCATCCTGCATTCCCACCAACAGTGAATGAGTGTCCCTACTTCTCCACATCCTTGCCAGCATTTATTTTCACTTGATTTTTTGATGCTGGCTATCCTTATTGAGGTAAGGTGGAATCTCATAGTTTTTTTATTTTTCAGTATTTATTTATTTATTTATTTATTTATTTTGGTTTTTCGAGGTAGGGTCTCACTCTAGCCCAGGCTGACCTGGAATTAACTATGTAGTCTCAGGGTGGCCTCGAACTCACAGCGATCCTCCTACCTCTGCCTCCCGATTGCTGGGATTAAAGGCTTGCGCCACCACTCCTGGCTTGTAGTTGTTTTAATTTGCATTTCTCTGATGATTAGGGATGATGAACATTTTCTTAAGTGTGTGTTTTCCATTTGCATATCTTCCTCTTTGAATTTCCTGCTCAACTCTGCACCCCATTTTGTGAGTGGGGTATTTGTCTTCTTATTGTTTAAACTTTTGAGTTCTTCTTAAATTCTAGAGATAAGGCCTCTATCAGTTGGATAACCTGCAAATATTTTCTCCCATTCTGTGGGTATTCTATTGGCTTTCTTTATTATATGCTTGTCTGTAAAGGAACTCTTCCGCTTCATATGATCCCATTGGTTGAGTGACTGTTTAAGCACTGGGGTTTTGTTCAGGAAGTCTTTTTCCATTCCTATATCATGGAAAGTACTTAATTTTCTTCCAGGAGTATTCGAGTTTCTGGTCTTATGTTGAGGTCTTTGATCCATTTGGATTTGAGTGTAGTGCATGGTGAAATGTGTGGATCAAGTTTTAGTTTCCTGCATGTGGTTATCCAGTTTGCCCAGCACCATTTGTTGATGATGCTATCTTTTTTCCAGCCTATATTGTTCAGGCCTTTGTGGAATATCAAGTAACTATAGTTGTTTGACCCAAAATCTGGGTCCTCAAGTCTATTCCATTGGTCTATACTCCTGTTTTTATGCCAGTACCATACTGTTTTTATTATTATGGATTTGTACTATAGCTTTAGATCAGGTATGGTGATGCCAGCAGAGGTATTTCTTTTGCTGAGGATATGGTTGGATATGTGAGGCCTTCTGCCTTTCCATATGAAATTTGAGATCAGGGCTGGAGAGATGGCTTAGCAGTTAAGTGCTTGCCTGTGAAGCCTAAGGACCCCAGTTCGAGGCTCAATTCCCCAGGTCCCACGTTAGCCAGATGCACAAGGGGGTGCACGTGTCTGGAGTTCGTTTGCAGAGGCTGGAAGCCCTGGCGCACCCATTCTCTCTCTCTCCCTCTATCTGTCTTTCTCTCTGTGTCTGTCACTCTCAAATAAATAAAATTTTAAAAAAAGTATTAAAGAAATTTGAGATCATTTTTTCTACCACTGTGAAGAACACTGTAGGGATTTTAATTGGAATTGTGTTAAATCTATATATTGCCTTTGGTAGGATTATCATCTTCACAATGTTAATTCTGCCTATCCAGGAGCATGGGAGGTCTTTCCATCTTCTCAAGTCCTCCTCAATTTCTTTTTTGAGAGTTTTTATATTTTCATTGTATAGATCTTTTACTTCCTTGGTTAACGTTATATAAGGCAAGAGACACACATAAAAGGTATACAAATTGGAAAGGAAGAGATCAAGTTATCATTATTTGCAGATGACATGATTCTATATATAAAGGACCCTAAAAACTCTACTAGCAAACTGTTAGAGCTGATCAAAACCTACAGCCATGTAGCAGGATACAAAATAAATACACAGAAATCAGTAGCCTTCATATATGCTAACAACAAACACACAGAGGATGAAATCAGAGAATCACTCCCATTCACAATTGCATCAAAAAAAATAAAGTACCTTGGAATAAACCTAACCAAGGATGTAAAGAATCTCTACAATGAGAACTTTAAAACACTCAAGCGAGAAATTGCAGAAGATACTAGAAAGTGGAAAAACATCCAAGGTATTTTATTTTTTTTGTTGTTATTGAAAATGGGACTATGTCCTTTACTTCTTTTTCTGTTTTTTTTTTCATTTGCATACAGAAATGCTACCAATTTTTGTGCATTGATTTTGTATCCTGCTACTTTGCTATAGGAGTTAATCACCTTCAGGAGTTTTGGTATGGAGTCTATCGGGTCTCTTACATATACAATCATGTCATCAGCGAATAGAGCTAACTTAACTTCTTCCTTTCCAATTTGCATCCCTTTTATTTCCTTCTCCTGTCTTATTGCTTGGGCTAGGACTTCCAAAACTATATTGAAAAGCAGAGGTGAGAGAGGACATCCCTGTCTTGTTCCTGATCTCAATGGGAATTCCTCCAGTCTCTCTCCATTAAGTATTATTTGGGCCTTTGGAGCTTTGTATATTGCCTTTATTATGTTAAGATATGAACCGGCCATGCCGATTCTCTCCAATGTTTTGACCATGAAGTGATGTTGTATCTTGTCAAAGGCCTTTTCTGCATCTATCGAAATGATCATGTGGTTTTTATGTTTAAGCTTGTTTATGTGGTGTATTACTTTGATAGATTTTCGTATGTTGAACCACCCTTGTGTTCCTGGGATAAATCCCATTTGGTCAAGATGGATAATGCTTTTGATGTGTTGTTGGATTTGGTTTGCCAGTATTTTGTTCAGGATCTTTGCATCTATGTTCATTAGGGAAGTAGGCCAGTAGTTTTCTTTTCTTGTGGCATCTCTGCCTGGCTTTGGGTTTAGGGTGGTACTAGCTTCATGGAAGGAGTTGGGTAGCTTTCCCTGTTCTTCAATTGTGTGGCACAGTTTTAGAAAGATTGGTTTGCCTCCATGAAGGTTTGATAAAATTCGGCTGGGAATCCATCTGGTCCTGGACTCTTCTTTTTTGGGAGGTTTTTTTATTACTTTTCAATCTCCATGAGTGTGATGGGTTCATTGAAGTGATTAATCTTCTCTGAGTTTAGCTTTTGTAGATGATATGTGTCCAGGAATTTATCCATATCCTCAACATTTTCCAGTTTTGTGGAGAAGAGGTTTTTGAAATAAGTCCTGATGATTCTGCCGATTTCACTTATGTCTATTGTGATCTCTCCTTTTTCATTTTGAATTTTGTTAATTTGGAGTCTTTTTTTTTTTTTTTGCATGATCAAATTGGTCAGAGGTTTGTCAATCTTGTTTATTTTTTTCAAAGGACCAGCTCTTTGTTTTGTCAATTGCCTTAATTGTTTCCTTGGTTTCCAAGTTATTAATTTCTGCTCTGGTTTTAATTATTTCTTTCCTTCTGGAGCTCTTTGTGCTGGAGTTTTCTTGTTTTTCCAATGCCTTTAGGTGGATGGTTAGGCTATTGATTTGGGATCTTTATTCCTTTTTTATGAAGGTATTGAGTGCTATGAATTTTCCCCTGAGGAATGCCTTCATTGTGTCCCATAAGGTTTGGTATGATGTGTTCTCATTTTCATTCAATTCCAGGAATTTTGCAATTTCATTTTTTACTTCATCCACTATCCATTTATTGTTTAAGAGTGTGCTATTCAGTTTCCAGTTGCCGTTTGGGTTCTTGTTAGTTTTTTGTTGTTGATTTCTAGGAATATAGCATTATGATCTGATATCATGCAGGGAATTATGTCGATTTTCCTAAATAAGTGGAGGCAGTGTTTGTGACCCAGTATATGGTCTATTTTAGAGAATGTTCCATGGGCTGCTGAGAAGAATATGTAGTCTGTGGATTTGGGATGGAAATTTCTGTAGATGTCTGTTAGGTCTAAGTGCCCTATGGTTTTGTTGAGCTCTCTTACTTCCCTGTTGAGCTTCTGTTTGGATGATATGTCTATTACTGATAATGTTGTGTTAAAGTCTCCAGCCATGATGGTGTTGGTGGTTATTTCTGTTTCATTGTCAAGTAGGTTTTGTTTTATGAACTGTGGTGCCCCTGTGTTTGGTGCATACAAATTTATGATTGTATTATCCTCTTGATGGATAGTTCCATTTATAAGTAGGAAGTAGCCTTCTTTGTCTTTTTTGATTGTTTTTGGTTTGAAGTCAATTTTATCTGATAATAATATAGCTACACCTGCTTGTTTCTTATTCCCATTTGCTTGGAATATTGTTTTCCACCCTTTCACCCCGAAGAGGTTTCTGTCTTTAGTGGTAAGGTGGGTTTTGGGCAGTAGATTGAGGGGTCTGATTTTTTGATCCACCCTGTTAGCTTGTGTCTCTTGATGGGTGAATTCAGGCCATTAATATTTAGGGTGATGACTGTGAAATTTGATTTGATCCCTGCCATGTTGTGGTGGTAGAGGTGTGTTGGTCTTTCCATGAAATTTGAAATTTTTTCTGTCTACTCTGGGTTTGGTCATTGTGATCTGCTTCTTGTAGGCATTTGTGTTTGGTTATTTGTTTCTTCTCTGTGGAGAATTCCCTGGAATACTTTCTGTAGGTTTGGTTTTGTGTTCATATAATTGTAAAGCTGAGATTTGTCATGGAAAGTTTTCCTTTCACCATCTATTATAAGGGAGACTTTTGCCAGGTGGAGTAGTTTGGGTTGGAAGCCATAGTTTCTTAGAGTTTGGAGAGTTTCATTCCAGGCCCTTCTAGCTTTCAGGGTTTCCATTGAGAAGTCTGAAGTAATTCTGATGGGGTTTCCTTTGAAAGTGGTGTGCTGTTTTTCCCTAGCTGCTTTTAGGATTTTCTCTTTGGTGTCAATGTTTAGAGTCTTAATGATAATATGTCTTGGGGAGTTTCTCCTTTGGTCTATAAGTTAGGAGTTCTGTTTGCTTCTTGTATCTTGATGGGCCTTTCTTTTAAGAGATGGGGGAAGTTTTCTTCAATTATTGTGTTAAATAAGTTCTCCATGCCCTTGGTCTGAAATTCTTCTCCTTCTGGTATTCCAATGATTCTGATATTAGGACGTTTAAGTGTATCCCACAATTCCCTCATGTTCTGTTCACAGGAACTTTTGAACTTACTGAAATTTTTGGACTCTCGATCTGTTTCTCTCATCCTGTCTTCCAGATCAGAGTTTCTATCTTCCATTTCTTGAGAGCCTTTTGCGAGTTTTGGACTTGTTCATTTAAGTTTGCATTTTCTACTACTTTCCTATGTATCACTTTCATTGCTCTGTCCAGTTCCCTTTTCACCTCATTTTCTGATGGTAGTATCCACATGATTATCGGTCCTTTGTAGCTTTCCTGCAAGTTCTAGCAGTAGGTTGGTCAGGGTTGCATTGCTCATAGCTTCCACTTGATGTTCTGATCCTAAACACTCTTCTATGTTTTGGTTAGATGTAATCCTTGTTGGACTGGGTGATCTGTGTGGATTTTCTTGCATTTTATTTTTCATGTTATTTCTTTAACGCTGTGGTCTAACCATGTCAGTATATGTGCACGTAGGTGGGTGGTGCAGCCTGGGATCTAGCTCAATGAGAATCCAAGGCAGTCTGGGGCAGTTGCAAGCAACCTGGGTTTTTCTCTCTCTTGCCAAATCCGCCTATCTATTGCCTGTCAGGGGCACCAAAGTTGCCTGAATTCTCACCCAGTAATGCACCAAAGCTGCTTGCCTTCGAGTTTGAAAGGGGACTGAGGTAGCAAGCCCTGAAGCTGCCCCAAACTCTGGCTGGGAGCACTGGGATCTGCAAACAGTCTGAGCTCTCCAGCCTCAGGGGAGTGGGGATGGGTGGCAATGGACAGGTAGGGGATGGCACCTGAGCTGGCGTTAGTGACTCAGTGTGGTCTTGTGTGGCCCTTGCTGTGGTTCTGGGCCCACTGCACGTGCAATTGTAGTGCAGAGGAAGCTGATGTGGGCACAGGATCAGGACACATCAGAGGCTGGCCGGCTGGCAAGCGATTGGAGCACAGCAGCAGGGGGTCTGGCAGCCACCTAATCATGGCAAAGGTGGCCCCCGCGGGCGTGCGAACTGAGCACAGCATGGCTGGCCAACATGCACGATCAGAGCACAAAGGCGGAGCTGTCAGCACAGTGGGCTGGCAGGCGTGCGATAGGCTGGCGTGTGTGCGATGGGAGCACAGCAGTGCGGTGCGGGGCGAGGGGTGGCGGCTGTGTGTGTGGGGGTAGACTCCCCACCCGAGGGGGGATGCGTGCTTCCCTGTTTTTCCCCACTCTGCGCCCTCCCACTGGCAAGAAGACCCTGATAACCCTTAATTTCTTGCCTTTCTTTCCCAGGTATCTGTAGCACAGCTAGGCAGTCACCATCTTGGCCGGAAGTCTCAAGGATAATAATTTTAAAGTAATAAAAAGTGAAATTGTTCACATTTTTGTGTGTTGCCTCTACCACATGCACTGTTTCATATATTATCTCTTGAAATTGACAATAGATCTTAGAAATATTGAACACTAGTCTGCTTTTCACATGAGAAAGGGAAACTATAGAATTTAGTTAAATAATGGAATGTAGCCATATATTAAATAGAAATAGGAATCAAACAAAATGTTTGTCCTTGACCTTTATACTAGGCAAGGCTTAAGTCATGGAAAGTTGTTCCATGGTCAATGTCATTACTCAATTTAATTTAATATTGTTGTGGTTTGAATATGAAATACCCTCCATAGGCTCATAGTTTGAACACTTGCTCCCAGCTGGGTACATTATTTTGTAAGTTGTATAACCTTTAGGAGGTGCAGACATACTGGAGGAAGTGGGTAACTGAAGATATGCCTTGATATTTGGTAATCTGGGCCCAAAGGTATCTCAAGATCCTGACATAATGTCTTTCTCACCACCATGATGGACTGTAGCCAATTTTAAATTATAACCCAATATAAACCCTTACTTCATTAAATTGCTTGTCAACTATTTTGTCACATTAATAAGAAAAGTAGCTAATAAAATGACCATCTACTATGTTCCCAGAATAATCCCTATTATAACCATAAGATAGACAACTTTGCTCTTAGCTTAAGCACTATTGTGGGGATTAAATATAGATGTCCACGTAGTATCTAATAAATGTGCCATGTTCAATGCTAAGGGGGATGTCAGGCAGAGGTTATGAGAACACTGAGGTTGGCAGAGGTGGTTCCTGATATGAGGGTGGACAGAAGGGAAGGAGGTAGGTAAAGTTCAGAAGTCATATCCTCTCTGTTTCATTTTGAAAGCCCAGCAGACATGTTACAGGTAGAGGAGAAGGAAAGGGAATTCTGTCTAGAGGCAGCAGGTTAATCAAATGGTGGGTGATGAGAAAACTCATGGAATTCTCAGGGAACAAATCCCCACTCTATACTTCTTTTAGTCTGAAATTTAATTCAACTTAGTCACTTCAGGGTAATCCATGAGTGGCAATAGATGAAGGACTGGATTTCTAGTGTTTATAGACAAAGTGGTTATTGAGAAATGAAGAGTAAAGAAAGTTCTTGATGTTAAGAATTGCTAGCTGTTGTAGATGGCTATTGAAAACTGACAGGCATACAGCTAAGCCATCCCTGCAATCCTGGGGCTTGCTTACATCTCTTCATTCATCAAATGTTTCTTGAGAGTCTAAATATTTCATGAACAATTATAAGTACTGTGGAAATGATTAGAAAAAGGGCATATATGTTTGTGTATGTAGTTGTTATGGGAATTTTGATACTTCTTGCTACTATACCAATATGCCATGCACCAACAAATCTAGGGTACCCCAGGTTCTTGTCTTATGAATTTAAAGAAGTAAAACCAATAGAGCAGAGGGTAAACATAGAGAGACTTCATTACATTGAGAGAATGAAAGAGGCGAAAGTACAGAGAGCTCCTCCAATGTGGCCAGAAGGAGGGGTAGACAACCCACCTGGGAGTAGGAGTCCCTCCCCTCCATCTCTAGTGACTACAAAGGGATACAGAGACTTTGATTTATGGGATATAAGTAGAATAAATGAGAGATGATAAAATTGTTCAGAGGGATTACTTACTGCTAACACTGCATAACCAGGACAGAATATATTCTTTCTGGGGATAAAGGGTATGATAGAAGAGATGATAATATTTGGTAGAGCCTACTTAGGGTCAGACATGGAGTTTTGAATGCATTGGGCTGGTTTTCTCTGTTTGACTACTGCAGGTCCAGTTCCTATGGAAGTCCCTAGACTGAGTGTCCCATGTAGTCATAAACAAGCCTGATGAGGCTTCATCATCTCCGAAAGCCCTTCAGTGCTACTCCAGAGGTACAAGGATAATGGGGAGGAAATGCGCTTTCAAGCTACTGCTGACACCAAGCCCGAGGCTCCTCAGTATCCCTTGCCTTAAAACTTCTCCGTGAGCACATTCTTTAGATGTCTTGTCTTCTCTTCTTACCTCAATGTCCAGTCACTGCCTATTCTTTGATGTGGCCATTTCCAGTGTTTTGTCACTGAGGTACTTAATGGTATGTTTCTGTAGAAAATACCCCAGTAAAGTCAAAGGAGGATATGCCTTCTGTCTCACAGCTACACCTGTGTTTTTCAGTTCATAATTACTTAGCTCCATTGCATCTGTGTGTGGTGGGGCACAGAATCAAGGGGAGAGAGTATGGTGGAACAAGGCTGCATACCTCATGTCTGCCAGGAAGAAAAAATAGATAGAGACAGAAGAAAGGACCAGGTCCAAGATGCACCCTTCAAGACATGCCCCCAGTGACCTACTTACTCCAACTACAACCACTCAAAGTTTCTACAACCTCCCAATAGCCCATTACATTATGAATCAAAGGATGATTCATCAAAGCTCTCCCCCAAAGGCTGCCAAGATTAAGGCCAAGCCTTCAAAACATGAGGCTTTGGGGCAGTTAATATTTAAAGCAGAATAGTAAGCATGGTGTCTGGTTGTTGGCACAGTTCTGCCTGAAACTAGAAATGTTTATTTTCCAGCATTACACACCTATTCCCATGTTGCAATATTCACGCCTTTATGACAAGACAGACTTGAGTTCTTAATTATTTTCAATACATTCAGTTTAGTAAGCTCAGCATAACTATGAGAATTCTCTCACAGCAGCAGAAAGAAATAGGACCTGGCTTAAATCTGAGTTGAAAGAATATTTCTAGGGCATGACAGTGCTACTGTTCTTGAGTGGCGGTGGTACTCTGGAGCTACACTTCTTGTCCAGAATGATGCAGAAAAACATTTGTGGTCAGTATACCTAGGGAAGAGAAGATAGCCAGAAAACAGCTTATTTGTTATAGCTGGTGATGGGACTAGTGATTTTTTTGGAATTACTATGAAACAATTTATTCTCATAAACAATAACAAAGTGAACTTCAGTCTCTTCTGTCTGAAATTAGCTCAGATTTTTAATATTAAAAAAAGCTAAGTAAAGTTGACTCAATGAATCTTATTGTTCTTAATATAAATGGAACTTTCAGAATAGTTGCTTGTATTACATAAGTAATTAATGTTAATTGTAGAAGGGTTGAAAATTGTAAAATATGTAAAGAAGACAATAAAAATTGGCCTTTCAGGGACTAAGGGGGAACACTCAGAGGATAAAGTGCTTGCTATGCAAGCATAAGTACCTGAATGTGGGTTCCCAGAACCCATGTAAAAAGCCAGACCCTGTGGCAGGTGTCTGTATTCCCAGCATGCCTACAGTGATAAGGGGTGCAGAGACAGGAGACACTTCCCAGAAGCTCCCAGGCCAGCTGGTCGGGTGAATACCACAGTGAACAACAAAATGAGGAATGCTCTCTCATGCAAGGTAGAAGGGGAAGACTGACATCCAGTGTTAACGTCTAATCTCCATATTCACACCCTGGCATGCATGCCTGCACTCACACACATGAGCACACAACCAAACAAATAACATATTAAACCATCATCCTATTTTTGGCTACCATGAAATGACTATTGACACTTTGGAGATAGCATTCCAGACTTATAAAACACACACACACACACACAAACTTGTGCTCTGTAACTTGTAAAAACATGGTTTGGAAATAATTTGCATCTAGATTTACTGCTCCTTTCTACCATTTTAGGACATTTGCACATATGTGGCCATTGGAATGATCTACAAACAGTGGTCATATCACCTTTTTCTTCTCATCATTCATGCCTCAGGTTAAATGTTACATTCTCAGGCCTTTCCTGACTAGTCGTAGTATATAAGTTTACCTCATTCTAGAGCCATTTCTAGTCCCATTATCTGTTATCCCTCATCTTTGTCATAGTTTGTTCACTTGTTTCCTGTCTTCCCCATCATAGTGCAAGTGTTAACAAACCCAATATTCTTTCCAGTGTCTCTCCATGTCTTAGAACAACTGGCCCAGAGATGGGTTTTATTGCTATTGTAAGGAAATGACTGATTTGAGTGAATCAATAAGATTCTGGTAGTGTGGGAAGCAGAGACAGTGCTGAGAAGGTGAGCTGAGAACTGTGGCTGGGTCAAGAAGCAAAAGCATGGAATTTGTAAAAAGGGCCATTTATTTAGTCCCAGAAAGGTTTTTCAAACATTGCTTGCCCTTAAAAATAGAGAAATTGCAAAATCTAAAAAACATTTCTGCAGTCTTGGCCCTTTGTTGAGGTTTTGGTAAACTTCAAATGATTCTATAATTACCTTGGACCTTCCAGACAAATAATAGTTTTTGTGTTTTGTTAGTTTTACCTCTTTCTGATTCATTGTTTGGAATGAGATTTATGGTTAGTCACCCATTTCCAGCAACTAATTTTGGAAAAACAGGAGTAATTTTCCCAAATGATATTGATTTCTGTGTCTGAGCTCACTGGTACATCCTTGTCTATGATCTGAAATTGTGATAAATGAACTATAAGCCAGATAGCTGACAATAAGGTTATTACTGTGAGAGTGTCTACAATAAAATTTTACTTTCAATTAACCTGAGTTCTGGACTGGAGATAGGTAAGAAATTAGTTAATTAAAAGAATTTAGGGGATGGGGAGATTGTTTAGTGGTTAAAGGTACTTGTCTACAAAGCCTGCCTGCCCAGGTTCAATTCCCCAGTACCCATGAAAAGTTGGACAAGTAATTGTTTGTAGCAACAAGAGACCCTCATGCACACACACAAATAAATACATGTTCTTAAAGATGAAAAATGAAATTAAGGTTAAGTTTCAATATATTTAATGAAAAAGTACAGATTATTACTCCTAATTCAAACTCTTATTTCAAAAGAAGAAAACTGAGAAATAGGTATTTTAATGAAAAAAATGTGGTTTGTGAGGATTGTCATAAACTTGGAGAATTCTATCTAATGTGATATTTCTGTCAGTCAGGCATATGATATATTATATGTGCAAAATGTAACTTCTTGTATTTTTATTTTTACTTATTCATGTGCTGGGATAGAGAAGACAAAGAAAGAAGGAGAGAAAAGGTAGAAGAAAGGTGCACCAGGGATCATTGTCACTTCATACAAACTTTAGATAGACATATGTGTCACTTTGTGCATCTAGATTTATGTGGGTATCGGGAGACTGAACCCAGAGCCAGCAGGTTTTACAAGCAGTGACTTTAACCACTGAGCCATCTTCCCAACTTACAATATGTAACTTTCTATACAGATATATAATCCTTTTACTCCTTTCCTGAGTGGTTGTCAGAAATGTATCAAATGTTTCTTGGCTATTGCCTTTTCTTTCATAGTAAATGTAAAGGCAAAAAGATGAACTCAATTACTCCTATAAGATGGTTATGAATACCCAATCAGTCATTGTTAGTATCAGGACTTCTTAGCTGGTAGACTCATTTTTACTTAGCACGACTGTAAAGTAGTCTAGCCTTCCAGTCTATCTTCCCTCAGAAACTGCTTTTCTTTCATCCATTTTCTGCTTCTTGCCCAACGAAAAAATCCTAGAGGGTAGTTAGCTCCTGTACAAGTCAAGTTTCCAGAACATGGCTTCTATGTAGTTTTTTCCAGAAGTATGCAATCTTCAGAGAGCTGCCCTTGCCCCCTGTCTAAATGACTTTGGTTATCTAAATGACTCTTAGTCACATTCTACTATGTATGCATCTTCTTCATGCATTTACCACAATGGGGAAGCATCTTGCATTTGTACTCATTCATTTAGTATTGGTCTCTTCCACACAGCATAAGCTTCATAAAGGTGACTATCTGTCTTGTTCACCATTGAATTCCATATACCACAAACCAAAGTGAACATGAGGTTGTGGGAATAGCTCAGGGGTAGAGAATTTCACAACAAAGTGGACATGAGTCTTTCTCCTCCTAAGCTAATACCCTCTAGGCCCCCTAAGGATGTTTGCTAGCAAATGTATTTTAAGTAGTTTTAATCAAAGCAAGTAAAAGCAAGAGGTCTGACAAACATTTTAAATGATTCTGTGATCTCATATGACATAGAATAGTTAAATTGTAACTTAAAACATTTATTAGGCATATGGAAAGTGTCTAAATAAATTAGAATGATAATGTAAAACTTAGAGGCATGATATGTCTTTGTGTTCAAGACTACAATTGCAAGATTAACATGCTGAGTTCTATCATTTCTTGTTTGTGGTAACATAATCTACATTAATAAAAACTGTAATATACTATTTAAAAGTAATTAATTTCCTGTCTTGTTGAAATGAATGATACTAATTCTGCCAAGTGGTCATCACTGGAGGTTACCACTTTGCTTTTTAACATAAATAACTTAGTTTCAGTACTAGGAACTTTTGTTCTTAAAGAGCTCAAGGGACTCCCCATGTCCTGAGATAACCTTTAAGTTAGAGTCATGTTATGGGGCTCACACCCTTAATTTCCAGTCAAAGTAATTTAACCCCAAGTTGTAATACAAGAATCAGTTATGGGAAATGATGGTACCATTTAGACATAAAGTATTATATTTCTTTTTTTTATTTTTAACTAAATTTCAATTTAATTATTTATTCATATTTTTATTGACAGCTTCTACTTATAGACAATAAACCATGATAATTCCCTCCCCATCCCCACTTACCCCTTCAAAAATCCACACTCCATCATATCCCCTTTCTCTTTCCATTAGTCTCTTTTATTTTCATGTCATCATCTTTTCCTCTTATTATCAGGGTCTTGTGAATGTAATGCTAGGCACTATGAGGTCATGTCTGGACAATTGCATTATAAGCAGTCCTACCCTGCTTATAATTTTAACCAGAAACAAGTTTTTGGAGTTTCAATTCCATCCCTCCAGCTAGGCTAGTCACAGTCCTCGAAAACAACATCCAGGGCCAGGCCAGCAGCTCTCCTTAGCAGCCATCTTGTGATCCCAGCATCTCTACTGTGTCTCTACTGCAACCCACAGTTCATTTTCATGGGTCCATTGGGTCTCCATGGAGGAAATCCAGCAAACCTGCTTTACCACCCATGGCCATTTCCAAAACACAAGACCATGTTGAAAATACAATGACCCTCTCTTTCCTGCATTTCTAGTATTACATGATAGCAGGTGGGCTGACAATTTGTTAATCCAGGGGGGAATAAAGCATAGTTTGAAGAACAGGGCACTCCTTCAGCATTCAGACCCCTTCAACAGACTGCATTCTTTCTATTATCCCAATGCAGAGCAGCTGGCCCAATGTCATTGGTTGTAATCCTCAAACAATTGCAACTAAACAGGCAACAGTTTCAGCACAAAGATTCCATTCCTATGCCATTCTCTCTGCTCACACCAGTCCATTTCTACTCAGTGCAATCCTGCATAAATTCTCAGGACATGTGCATAACAACAAGCCTCTCACACAAACTGATTCTAGCCCAGTCAAGGCAAAGCTCTTTCTCACCTCATAAGCCAAACCTCACAGCTCTTAGTTTTTACTGCATCCAGGCCTTTCAAATCTGATCAGAATAGTCCATCAAGCTGTACTTACAGCACTGCAAGTTGTCTGCTAGGTCAAGGTTTCAAGTCCTTCCACATTCCTCTTGAAAATCAGTTCTAAAGGTCAAAGCCACACAGTCAAGTTTCAAGCAGTAATGATACCACTCCTGGTACTAACTTTATAGTTGCAGTTAGGTTATCACTGCTGGCAGAAATCACCTGACCAAGAGCAGCTTGTGGAGAAAAAAGGTTTATTTTGGCTTATGGGAAGCTCCATGATGGCAGGGGGAAATGACACCATGAGCAGAGGGTGGACATCACCTCTTCACCAACATTGTGTGGACAAAAGCAACAGGAGAGTGTGTCCAAACACTGGCAAGGGGAAACTAGTGAAAATACCCATAAGCCCGCCCACAACAATAAACTGTCTTCAGGAGGCATGAATTCCAAATTACCATCAGCTAGGGACCTAGCATCCAGAATATCTAAGTTTATGGGGCAAAACCTGAATCAAACCACAGTAAAATTGCCATTTTCAAAATGTTAGTTCTTCCATTCCAAAAACATGGGTGTCTTTCCAGTTCCTAATGTCTTCTGCAATATCTTTTTAAAATTTTTTACTTATTTTTTTTTAAATTTTTTTGGTTTATTTATTTATTTGAGAGCGATGGACAGAGAGAGAAAGAGGCAGAGAGAGAGAGAAAGAGAGAAAGAGAATGGGCATGCCAAGGCCTCCAACCACTGCAAACGAACTCCAGATGTGTGCTCCCCCTTGTGCATCTGGCTAACGTGGGTCCTGGGGAATTGAGCCTCGAACCAGGGTCCTTAGGCTTCACAGGCAAGTGCTTAACTGCTAAGCCATCTCTCCAGCCCCTTCTGCAATATCTTGCTTGAGTATTTCAAAGTTTTCATTATAGAGATCCTTTACTTCCTTGGTTAGATTTATTTCAAGGTACTTTATTTATTTATTTTTTTTTTGAGGCCATTGTGAATGTAAGTGATTCCTGGATTTCATCATTGGCATGTTTGTTGTTAGTATAGTATATAGAAAAGTTACTGACTTCTGTGTATTTATTTTGTATCCTGCTACATTGCTAAAAATGTTATCAGCTCTAACAATTTGTTGGTCAAGTCTTTAGGGTCCTTTATGTATAGAATCATATCATCTGCAAATAATGATAATTTATCTCTTCCTTTCCAACTTATATCCCTTTTGTCAGTGTCTTTTGCCTTATTGCTATAGCTAAGACTTCCAGTATTAAATAAGAGTGGGGACAGTGGACACTCTTGTCTTATTCCTGATTTTATTGGAAAGGCTTCAAGTTTTTCCACATTTAGTATTATGCTATCTGTAGGTTTGTCATAAATAGCCTTTATTATGTTGAGATATGTTCTCTCTATTCCCAGTTTCTGTAGGACATTTATCATAAAAGGATGTTGGATTTTGTCAAATGCCTTTTGTGCATCTATTGAGATGATCATGTGATTTTTGTCCTTCAGTATATATATGTACATATTTGTATAGTATATGAACAGTGTATAACATTTATCAATTTGCATAAGTTGAAGCATCTCTGCATCTGCCTACTTGGTCTGGGTGAATGATCTTTTTGATATATTCTTGAATTATGTTTGCCAATAGTTTGTTGAGAATCTTTGCATCTTTGTATATGAGGAAGATTGGTCTTTAATTTACCTTTTTTGTTTTATCTTTGTCTGGTTTTGGTATCAGTGTGATGCTGGCTTCATAGAAGGAGTTTGGTAGGATTCCTTCCTTTTCTATTTTATGGAAAAGTTTGTAAAGCAGTGGTGTTAGTTCTTCCATGAAGGTCTGGTAAAATTCACCAATGAATCCATTTGGGCCTGGACTTTTTAAAGTTATATTTTTAAATTTTTATTGTCAGTGAATATGTTCAAGTTGGTACCATGGTTCGCCTCCTCTCTGTCCTCCCCCTTCACAGGGACCCTCCTTGTTGGGGTGTATGGGTCTTGCATTGTGGGGTAAGCTTTAGTTTTGGATAGGAGGATATGTCTCTATGTATCATGACCCAAAGTGTGGCTCTGATATTCTTTATGCCCCTCTTCCACAAATTTCCCTGAGCCATTTTGGGTTCATATTATGTCTGCTTCAGTGTTGAGATCTTGGGAGCCTCTGTGTCTCTGGATATCTGGTTTGGTAGTGGTTGATTGTTCTCTGTGTCTATCTCCTCCATTGAGCTGGTTCCCTGTTCACCAAAAAACAGCATTCTTACATGTTTCCCCAATTATTCTTAGTTTCAGCTGGGGCCCTTTTGAGGTATGATGGGGTGGTTCTCTCCTTAGGATCTGTGTCTGTCTGAAAAAGAAGCAGATTCTCCAGTGGAGAGTAAAGTTAGCACTAAATAAATGTGATAACCATAATTATTTGGAGATAGTTTATCGGAGAGCAGGCTCGTTTTTGGATATGATTCTGACTTGTTTCACAGCTCCAGCTATGAGTTCCATCCCACTGAGCAGATCAGTTAGCCAAATTGAGAGCAGTTGATTTCCCACCATGGCTATGTGCCACTATTACACTGTGTGAGCATCATGTCAGGTTGTTTGCTGCTAAGTAGGTTAGATGATGCATTGCTTGGACAGATATTGGTCATTTCCCCCCAGTTGTCCATTAAGCACCTTCTGGCAGTAGATGTGCTAAATGTCTGGGGACTAACTCTCTTTAAGTTTCCAGCCATGTCACTCCATGTTGCATGCCAACAGTATATGGTGTCTTTAGCAGTAAGGTCTTACCACTAACCTATGGTGGGTCATCAAGCACTCTGACATAAATCTGTCTTCTTTTGGGAAACCTTGTAGGTCTCTCTGATCAAAAGCTCATTGTGGATGATATCCACCTGCTGGTACTGGGAGTCAGCACTCAAGAAAAAAGGAAGAAAAAAATAAGTGACATAAAAGAGATAGTGACATGAGAGAGAAGAGGGAGAGAGGGAGAGAGAGGGAGAGGGGGAGGGGTGGCGGAGAAACAGAAGCAGGAGGAGATAAGGGTCAGTTTTCATCATGCCCTCTCCAGAGACTTGTGAATCTGGTGATCCCTCTAAGTGCCTGGTGAAGGTGCAACCATTTGGTCTGTCTTTCAGGATGTAGAGTTTTATGGTACCATTGCTTTTTGGGTCCAGTTTTGTGTCCCCTATCTACTCCTTTATCCTTCCCTTCATCCCCACTTTCCCTATTGTCTGGTCCTCGAGATGCTTGCTAGGTCAGCAACTTGGGTAGATTCAGGTTAGGAGCTGTAGATAAGTAAGACTATGTGAAGATTATCTTTCTGTAATTGGAAAGTTCATGGAAAATGATCTGTTCCAGGTTCATCCATTTTTTGTTCAAATTTCATTGTGTTGTTTTTCCTTACTGCTGTGTATAATTCCATCATGTAGATATGCCACATCTTAGTTATCCATTCATCTAGTAATGGACATATGGGTGGACTCCAGCCATTTTATATTATGATGAGCAGCTATAAACATGGTTGAGCAAATCTCTCTGAGCTGAGGCAAGGAGCTTTTAGTGTACATGCTCAGTAAGAGAATAACTGGATCTGCTGGTAACTCTATAGTCAGCTTTTTAAGGAATCTCCATATTGCTTTCCAAAGTGGTTGCAATATATTACATTCCCACCAACAGTAGATAAGCATTCCTATTTTTCCATGTCCTCTCCAGCATTTATTTGCATTAGATTTTTTGATGTTTGTTTTAATTTGCATTTCCATGATGATTAGGGATGATGAGCATTTCCTTGAGTGTGTGTTTTCCATTTGTATTTCTTCCTCTGTTAACTGCCTGTCCAGTTCTTTGACCCACTTTTATGAATGGGTTGTTTGGCTGTTTATGTTTTAGGTTTTTGAGTTCTTTGAAGATTCTAGAAATTATGCCTCTGTCAGTTGAATATTCAGCAAATATTTTATCACATTCTGTGGGTAATATATTGTCTCTCCTTGTGTATGTTTGTCTGTGAAGAAACATTTCAGCTTCACAAGATCACATTGGTTGAGTGATTGTTTAAGATCCTGTGCTATTGGGTTTTGTTCAGAAAATCTTTTCCCATTCCTATGTCATGGAATGTTCCTCCTAACTTTTTTTTTTCCAGTAGGAGCTGAGTTTCTGATGTTATATTGAGGTCTTTGATCAATTTGTACTTGATTGTTGTGCATGGCGAGATGTGTGGATCAAGTATCAATTTTCTGTATATCGTTATTCAGTTTGTCCAGCACCATTTGTTCAAGATTCTGTCTTTTTTCCCCCATATATATTGTTAGGTTCTTTTTCAAATATCAAGTAGCTGTAGTTACTTGACTCAAGTCCAGGTCCTCGATTCTATTCCATTGGTCTATACCATGCCAGTACCATGCTTTTTTTTATTATTATGGTTTTGTAATATAACTTTACACCAGGTATGGTGATGCCTCCAAAGGTGTATCCTTTGATGCAGATATGCATGGATATCTGAGGCCTTTTCTCTCTCTGTGAAGAACGATGTTGGCATTTTGATTAAAATTGCAATAAATCTGTAGATTGCCTTTGGTAGGATTGCTAACTGAACTTCTTCCATTCCAAATTGTATCCATTTTATTTCTTTCTCCTGTCTTATTGCTTGAGCTGTAGTATATTGAAGAGCAGAAGTGAGAGTGGACACCCCTATCTTGTTCTTGATCTCAATGGAAATTTCTCCAGTCTCTCTCCATTAAGTATTATTTGGGCTTTAGGAGCTTTGCATATAGACTTTATTATGTTAAGATATGAACCGGCCATGACAATTGTCTCCAATGCTTTGATCATGAAGTGATTTTGTCAAAGGCCTTTTCTGCATCTATCGAAATGATCATGTGGATTTTGTGTTTAACTTTGTTTATGTGGTGTATTATATTGACATATTTCTGTATGTTGAACCACCCCTGTATTCTTGGGATGAATCCCACATGATCAAGGTGGATAATGCTTTTGACATGTTGTTGGATTCGGTTTGGGAGGATTTTGTTCAGGAACTTTGCGTCTAAGTTCATCAGGGAAATAGGGCTGTAGTTAGTATTCATTTCTTGTGGCATCTCTGCCTGGTTTTGGAATTAGGGTGATACTAGCTTCATAGAAGGAGTTGGGGAGCTTTCTCTGTTCTCCAATTGTGTGGCACAGTTTGAGAAAGATTGCTTTCAGTTCTTCCATGAAGGTTTGATAGAATTCAGCTGAGAAGCCATCTGGTACTGGACTTTTCTTTTGGGGGAGGTTTTTTATTACCTTTCCAATCTCAATGAGTGTGATAGGCTTGTTTATGAGATTAATCTTCTCTGAGTTTAGCTTTGGTAGATGGCATGTGTCTAGGAATTCATCTATTTCCTCCATATTATCCAGTTTTGTGGAGTAGAGGGTTTTGAAATAAGTCCTGATGATTCTCCCAATTTTATTTTGTCTGTTGTGATTGCTCCTTTTTCATTTCTAATTTTGTTAATCTAAAGCATCTCTTTTTTAATTGTTTGTTTGATCAAATTGGCCAGAGGTTTGTCAATCTTGTTTATTTTTCCAAAGAACCAGCTCTTTGTTTCATCAATTTTATTTTTTTAAATATATATATATATATTTTGACAACTTCTATACTTACAGACAACAAAGTATGGTATTTCCCTCCCCACCCCTCCCCACTTTCTCCTTCATAACTCTGCTCTCTCTCATATCCCCTCCCACTCTCCATTAGTCTCTCTCTTTTTTTTTTAAAATTTTTTGTTCATTTTTTATTTGAGAGCGACAGACACAGAGAGAAAGACAGATAGAGGGAGAGAGAGAGAATGGGTGCGCCAGGGCTTCCAGCCACTGCAAACTAACTCCAGACACGTGCGCCCCCTTGTGCATCTGGCTAACTTGGGACCTGGGGAACTGAGCCTCAAACTGGGGTCCATAGGCTTCACAGGCGAGTGCTTAACTGCTAAGCCATCTCTCCAGCCCTAGTCTCTCTTTTAATTTGATGTCATCATCTTTTCTCTCCTATTATGAGGGTCTTGTGTGGGTATTGCTAGGCACTGCAAAGTCTTGGATATCGAGGCCAAGATCTGTCCAGACAGTTGTTTGTAACTAGTGGTACCCTTCAATCCTGTTTATTTTTTCAAAGAACCAGCTCTTTGTTTCACCAATTTGCTTAATTGTCTTTTTAGTTTCCACTTCATTAATTTCTGCTCTGATCTTAATTACATCTTTCCATGTGGAGATTTTTAGGTTGGACTCTTCTTGTTTTTCCAGTGACTTTAGGTGGATGGTTAGGTTATTGATTTGGGATCTCTCTGTCTTTGTTATGAAGGAATTTAATGGTATGAATTTTCACCTCAGGGCTGCCTTCATTATGTCCCATAAGTTTTGGTATGATGTGTTCTTGTCATTCATTTCTAGACATTTCTCATTTTCATTTTTTATTTCATCCACTACACATTTATTGTTTAAAAGTGTGCTGTTTAGTGTCCAGGAGCCAATGAGACTCTTGGTGGTTGTTTTGTTGTTAATTTCTGGCAATATAGCTTTGTGCTCTGATATTATGCAGGAAATTATGTCAGTCTTCCTAAATATGTAGAGACAGGTTTTGTGACCCAGAATATGATCATTTTAAGAGAATGTTCAATGGGCTGCTGAGAAGAATGTGTAGTCCATGGATTTGGGGTGGAATGTTCTGTAGAGGTCTGTTAGGTATAAATGTTCTATGGTTTTGTTGAACTCTCCCAGTTCCCTGTTGTGTTTCTGTTTGGAGGATCTATCTATTGCTGATAATGATGTACTGAAGTTCCCAAGTATGATAGTTTTATTTTCAAGTAGGTTTTGTTTTATGAATTCCAGTGCACCTGTGTTTGGTGCATAAAGATTAATGATTGTGATATCCTCTTGATGGAGTAGTCCCTTGATCAGTAGAAAGTGGCTATCTTTGTCTTTTTTGATTATTTTTGTTTGAAGTCTATTTTGTCCTATATTAGTATGGCTACACCTGCTTTTTTCTTATTCCCATTTACTTGGATTATCATTTTCCACCCTTTCACCATGAGGAAGTGTCTGTCTTTAGTGGTGAGGTGGGTTTCTTGAAGACAATGGAATGAGGGGTATAATTTTCTGATCCACCCTGTTAGCTGTGTATCTTGATGGGTGAACTAAGGCATTGATATTTAGGGTAATGACTGTGAGCTTTTATTTGATCCCTGCCATATTATGTTGGATTATGTGGTTTGGTGTTTTCATGGACTCTGAGGTTTTTTGGGCCTTCTCTGAGTTTGGTTATTGTGATCTGCTTCTTATAGGCATTTGAGGTTGATTAATTGATTCTTCTGTGTGGAAAATTTCCTGAAATACTCTCTGTAGGCTTGGTTTGTGTTCCTGTAGTTGTAAAGCTGAGTTTTGTCATAGAATGTTTTTTCTCTCACCATTTATTATGGAGGGATACTTTTGCTGGGTAGAATAGTTTGGGTTGAAAGCCAAAGGTTCTTAGACTTTGCAGTGTTCCATTCCAGGCTCTTGTAGTTTTCAGGGTTTCCACTGAGAAGGATGAAGTGATTCTGATGGGGTCACCTTTAAACATGATGTATTGTTTTCCCCTAGCTGCTTTTATGACTTTCTCTTTGATGTCAATGTTTGGAATCTTAATGACAATATGTCTTAGAGAGTTTCTTCTTTGATCTAATCTGTTTGGAGTTCTGTTAGCTTCTTGTATCTTGATGGACCTTTCCTTTTTTCTTTTTCTTTTTTTGATAGAGTAGGAAATTTTTATTCCATTATTTTGTTAAATAAATCCTCCATGACTTTGGTCTGAATTTCTTCCCCTTTGGTATTCCCATGATCTGAATGTTAGGATGTTTAAGGGTATCCCACATTTCCCTCATGTTCTGTTCACAGGAAATCTTTGAAGTTAATGAAACTTTTGCATTCTTGAAATGTTTCTTCTGTTGTGTCTCCCAGATCTGAGTTTCTATCTTCCACATGGCTGACTTTATTCTTGAGAGCTTCTGAAGAGTATTGCGCTTGTTCATGTAGATTTTCTTTTTCTCTACTTTTCCATGTATGGTTTATATACTTGTCAATTTTCATTTCTGATTTTCTTAATGCTTCTTGGAATTCCTCCTTGCATTTTTTAATGTCTTTATTTAGTGTGGCCAGCTGGTTTTTTAGGCCCTCTTTTTTTTTTTTCTTCACTTTCTTTCATATCCTTTAACTTTCTTTGGATCACTTCCATTTTCTTATCTGTTAGGTCTAGACAGGTGATGGCAGCATCCACATGATTATCTGTCCTTTGTTGCTTTTCTGGAAGTTCTACCAATAGCTTGGTCAGGATTGCATTGCTCCAGTTTGGGGTTCTGATCCTATTGTCTCTTCTATGTTTTGATTGGGGACTACCATTGTAGGAATGGGAGATCTTATTGGATTTACTTGCATTTGATTTTTCATGGTGTTCCTTTTGCATTGTGGTCTATCCATCACAGTGTGGAAGCAGGGAGAATGGGACTGTGGTTGCAATGGGTGGGGAAGTGGTGCCCCCTTAGCCCATGCAGAGACAGGTGCGGGGGCGGGAGCTGAGTGGATCTGAAGTGTCTGCTGTATCTGGGAAGAGCTATGAGGTCAGAAGTCATGTAGGGGCAAAACCCGTTGGAGGAGAGCAGGTCCAAAGTCACAGCGTGTGGGAAGGGCCAAACAGAGCTGGTTGAAGTGGAGCAGGTGGGTCAGAGCAGAGCTGAGTGGGTCGGAAGTTGTGTGGGGGTGGGTCCGAGTGGGGTGGGTCAAACTGATGGAATGGGCAGGGCCGAGTGGGACAGGACCAAAGTTGTGGGGAAGTGGGTCAGGGCTGAGTGGTCCAGAAGTTGCCAGGGGATCTGGGTAGAGCAAGGAAGTTCTGAAATCATGGGAAAAGGGGCAGGGCCAAGTGTGTCTGAAGTTGTGGGTGTGTGTGTGGGGGGGGGGGGATGAGCAGAGCAGGTCGGAAGTAGCAGGGAGTAGTGGCATGGTCCAGCATGTCTGAAGTTGTGGGGGTGAACCAGGCTGAGCAGGGCAGGTCGAAATGGAGAGAGGGTGAGGCACGGCAGAGTGGACTAGTCTGAATTTGCGGGTGAGCATGTGGAGTGGGAGGGATCAAAGTTGTGGGGCATCTGAAGATGCGAGGTGGAGGTGTGGGGGGAGGACTGAGGATGCATATGTGGAGATGGAGGTGGATTTCTGTGATCATCTGTGTCCAGTGGCACAGGTGGAATTACTGGCCTGGATCTCCTTGCTTGTAGTTAGTGTGAGGGTAGCCTGAGATTGGGACTCTGGCTAGGATGGCTGCTTGGGAGGATTGGGGGATTGGTGGATTACCCCAGAGCCTGGGAATTAGGCGAATTCCTTTTGTGCCCCTCTGCACCCTCCCACTGGCAATCTTTTAGAAATTTATCTCCTCTAAAAGACCCAGTGACGCCTTAATGCCTTGCCTCTCCTTCCCAGGAGTTGCAGCATGATTAGGTGTATTTTTTAAGATTTGCTTTGTGACATGATATATGGTCTATTTTAGAGAATGTTTCATGTTCTGCTGAGAAAAATGTGTATTCTGTAGAATTTGGATGGAATGTTCTGTAGATATCTGTTATATCCAATTATTCCATGACATCATTTAATCCAGATGTCTCTCTGTTAATTTTTGCCAGGATTACTTGTTATTTGATGAGAGTGGGGTATTGAAGTCGCCCACTACAATTGTGTTTGGTGTTATCTTTGACCTGAAGTCTAATAGTGTTTGTTTGATGAAACTGGGAGCTCCCATGTTAGGTGCATATATTCTTAGGATTGTAATGTCCCCCTTCGGAGTGTTCCTTTAATCAATGTAAACTAATGTTTGTTTGAAGTCTGTCATGTCAGATATTAGGATAGCAATACCTGCTTGTCTCCTAGGCCCATTTTCTTGAAATACCATTTTACATCCTTTCAGCCTAATATAGCATCCACCTTTTATTGAGAGATGAGTTTCCTAGAGGCAACAAAGAGCAGTATCCTGCCCTTTAATCCAATCTGCAAGCCTTTGTCTTTTAGTTGGGGCATTGAGGCCATTGATAGTAAGAGTTATTTTTGAAAAGTATGTATTTATTCTCACTATTCTTCTTGTTTTGTAGTGCTTCCCTTCACTCTCTTTTTGTTTCATGTTTCCATTTTTATTTGATGTTTTCAAAGGTAAAAAAGTCAAGATTCTTACATCAGTTAGAATGAGACCATCTCAAATGAGACCATGCAAAGCAATTCAGTGTGCACAACAATCATTTCTCTTCAGCTTTTCTGGTTTATACAACAATGTTTGGTAATAACTGGATGGCATGTGCTTGGTTTTTTACAATGTCTTTACAAAAACCACAGACAGGGTCAATTTACAATAACTTGTTTTCTGGTTTTTTCTTAGGCACATGGAACTCGAAATTTTAGCTGCCCAATTTTATTCACCTACCTCACAAATAACAGTCTCAACACTACAAACTTTGGAGGGTTGAGATAGTAGACATTATGTAGTACATCCAACTACTTAGCCTGAAATGTTGGCTTTCTTTAAGAATAACTGTCCTTAGGGCTGTCCCACTAATTTTGCTATATACTGGGCTCCACAACAGTAAAGAACCCCTGATGTGAAGTTTGAAAGTGACATTCTGCTAGTTGCATAGACTAAGACTGTCTGCTAAATGGCACTGAAGAAAACCTGACCCAAGTGGCACTACTTAGTCCAAATGTTTCTGACCAGAGAAATTATACAACAATATTTATAGGCTAGCTTTTAAGAGATGGTTGACATTAATACTGTACATATTTTACATGACAATTCAGCCTGAGAGTTTATAAAATGAGTTCATGCACTATTATCTCTAAGAATATCATGTACAAGAAACTACATACTTGTGAAAGCGTTTAAGGTAGAAGCAGTCTTATATACAAAACAATCCAGTTTCTATGTTAAGTATGTAATTTAGAGAAATTTCAGGGATTACGGAGAAAAAAATTATCCCACTGGTGACTGGTAAAGTCAATATGTAGGACTTAAAATGTTTCCTTTTCTAAAAAACATCCAGAATACATAACCTCTGTACAAAGAAAAATATAAAAATTCTGGATGGCCATGGTTGATTATACAACATAATTTAACATATACTCATTCCTTTGACAGCATTAGTTTGTGGACTAATATTTTTATTTAGTTCAGCTGCATTTATGGCACAAGATTTCATTTTCAAAATGGCACCAATTTTCCTTAAGTTTAAGGAGTATTTTTAGCATTAATTATACTTTAACAACTTACAGAACAAATGTCTTTACTTACCTTTCTACTTTATGCTTTCCAGGTACAGTGGTATTTACAAAAAGCTAACAATGTCTTCATAAAAAATGATCTTTCACTCTCCTCACCCTGCATTTCAAGGGATTTTCCCCCACCCCTTTCGTTTGTGACCTCATTAAAGAGTGTGAGTTTTAGACCAGGTACCTAGATACTTTCCATGTGACAGTCAATTCTGTGTATGTGTAGAGGCAAGTGTAACATGAAACAACCCTTAGCGCATGTCAGTGCTGTCAGGTGGTACCCAGCACTGACCCCCTAGAAGACAGGAGACATTCAAATCTCAGGCTTCTAGCAGCTGAACAGGAAGGCCTCTTCTAGTTAACTGTAATGCAGCCATCCCAAGGCTACAGTACAATTCTGTTACTGGTTAAAAAAAAAAAAAACAAAAAAAACTTAAAAGTGTCACCAAATTAGAAAACTGGAAATGCATTTTAAGTGCCATTTATACTGAAGGCTGTTGGGTCCTAAGGTATTCCATCCACATAAAAGGAATTTAAACAGGAATTGGCAACAAACAGCATGCGAAATAATTGCATGAATAATTTTCAGGATGAGATGTAGTTACTACATGCGTTTTGCTAGCAATATTTTCCTAAAAATTACCAACTCTATAGTTATATATCATGTTGAATTACAAATACATTTTAGGGGAGATAGCCATACTAGGTTCACAGTGACATAATACCAGTTGTGAACATTCAGTCAACAGCTCCTAAAAAAAGCAGCTCTTTTCAAAGCAATTGGACCATACAAAAAATAGCCCGAATCTGCAGTTCACAAACTGACTAATCTTAAAACCAAGTTTTGGGATGGAAATGTCTTTAATACCAAGAATATCTTATGAATTCTCACTACAGAAAGATTTGGTGTGTCTGTTGATGCTGTGAATGAGAAATTAAGGAGAATATATACCCACAAGCAATTCAATCTGGTGAAATAAACCATAAAAAGTGAAAAATGCTCATTAAAAACCCCAAATAATATAGAGGGTGCAATTAAGGCATTAAAAAAATTCCATCCACATGGCTTTGGCTTCTTACACTATTTTTACAGTCTTGTTGCTTAAAAATACATGCAAACTGAAATCCTTGCATGGCAAATTCAGATGGTCTGCCAGCAGCATTCAGATGTGGGACAAGGAAAGTGACAGGACCTGGGAGGGGAGGGTTCCCCATTCTCTCTATCTTACACTAGATGGCACCCCAGAGGTCTGTGCAGCAGTCACAAACAAAACATTGGCATCTGGAAGGGAGGCAACTGTGGAGTTTCATTGGCTGGAGAACAACCCAGCTTCACTTTTACCCGATATTCTGCATGGACAGATTTATGACACTGGAGAACTTTGGTGGCATTTTTACTTTGAACCACACCCTCTTCCTTCCTACATTAAGAGTCTTCCCAATCTTCTAATATTTCAGTGACTGTAAGAACATAAACATATGTTCTGTGCTTTCGGTGTTGATTCTGCTCAAATATGCCAAGGAGTCTTCCTAATTTTCCTTTGATTCCAGCCTGTTCATAAACTTCCCTCACAGCAGCACCGCCAGGCTCCTCTTCAGGCTCCATTCCCTCTCCTGGGACAATCCACTGGTCTGGGCACCACCGCTACTCACCGGCAACGCCTCGTCCTCCTACTCGCCGCGGAAGCACAGGCACGCCGCCCGCTTCTTGAAGCCCTCGCGGTCCTACGTCCGCGTCTGGTTGGGCTTCAACTTCATCACACAGCCGGCTCCGGCGGCTGCAGCTGCGGCTGCGGCTCCGGCTGCTGAGACCGACGCCGCGGGGACCCGGCCGCCGCCACCCCGCCGCGGACGACGACGACGACGAGGGCCGAGACGAGTCGGGGCGCCCAGCACGCCGGCGATGCGGTGGACGAGGACGCCGATCACTGGAACCCGGGGGCCGGGAGGGAAGCGCCGCCTCTGCCCCGGCGCCCGCCGCTCTCCATGGAGGCTCGCCTCTCCGCTCCCTCCCTCCCTCCCGTCCGCCCGCCCGCCACCAACCACGGCCGCTGTGGAAGGGGGAGGTGGGAAAGAGCGAGGCTCCCCGCTCGTGCCACGCAGAGCCGGTAGCTAGCGGCGGCGCGCACTGGCCGGCGGCGCCGCGGCGGATCTCACACTCTCTTTTTTTTAACTGTTATTTGAGTCATTTGTTTTTTTCTGTTTCATCATGTGTGTGTTTTGCTTTCTCTTTAGTGTGAAGGATTCCTTCCAAATATTTTCTATAGGGCTGTTTTAGTTGTCATATATTCCTTTAGCCTGGAATTCCTTATTTGGCCACATTACCTTTTGGGGTGGCCTCCAATCTCACCAATACTGAGTGTCCACCTTGATCCCTCTGTTTCACACCATGGCACTGGTGTTCTGATCTGATGTGCTGTATGCCCTGCAGCTGGCAGCTGAATGAGTTCTCCAGAGGTTCACAAGCCTGATGGTTGGGGGATAGGAGAGTATAGGTGGGCTGGAGTTGTACCAGAACTGCTGAACTGATCCCGTTTGTATCTCCTTCAGCAGATGTTCAGCTGGCCGCTGATATCATCCCCTTCAGTTTTCTTGACTATGTGAGGAAGCTGCTGTGAATGGAAAATCCCCTCAGTTGGCTTCCTTTCTGGTGCAGCTCAGCAACTGGCCAGGTGGGCAGGTACCCAAATCCCAATTTCCCTAAATCCGAGGGTACACAGACCACTGTAGGAGTGGGCCTCTGCCTCTGGCTGTCCAGCTTCCTGGCTCCTGGTTCTCCAACACATAGTCTCTGTGTGCTAAAAAGTATGTGCAAGTGAAATGAGTAGGCCAGAGCTCCTAGTTCCTAGGTACCTTTGATGTACCTTCAATCTCCACAATCTGCACATTTGTACTTATAACTCTATCATACATCAGTACACAAATCTGGTTCACATTTAAAACAGAACACCCTCTGAAGATCCTACAATGACAAAAACTTGTTTCTCTTCAATAGAATAAAGCATCTACCCAAGATGGGTAGACCACAGTGCAAAAATGCCAACAAAAGTCAGAAAACTCAGAGATCTCCACCAAGGATGCCTAGTCCCACAATGGAAGCCTCCAATGAGATCATAGAGAAATCAACAAAAATTCAATCCCAAAATGAAAACACAATAACCAATGTGAACCTGATCAAAAGAATTGTTGGCCTGGCATAAAAAAAAATCATATCAATGAAATTGAGCAGAATTTTCTCTTAGAGCATTCAGCTTTTGGCAGTAGGCTTAACTTGATTGAAGAAAATGTTAGAACCTTGAAAGAGATATAAGTAAATTGAAGGTGAGTCAGAAAATAGAAGACCTCAATAACCAGTTGATTAAGATTAAGGAAGACTTGATAAAATGCAAGAATGAAATCCAGGAAGAATCAAGAAAATCAGAACTCAAACTGAAAATCTACCTCAAAAAAAGAGATAGACACAATGCAAAATAACACAACATAATACAAAAATCAAACAAAGATTATAAAAACCTCTCTAGAACCCCTTACTAACTCATGTGGAAGACAGAACATCTGATAAGACAGAAGAAATTGATCAGGAAGCCAAAAAACTTTGCTAAGTTCAAAAAAATCAAGTGAACTGAATACAAGGAAACTGTGGGATAGCCTAAAAAGGCCAAACATCCAGATAATGGATATATAAGAAGGAGAGGAAATCTAGGACAGAGGCATAGAGAACATATTCAACAAAATTATTGAAGAAAAATTTCCCAATCTCTCAACATAAAGGCCCACCCAGATACAAGAAGCCCACAGAACACCAAACACACGAACAAAGAAAAAACTCTCCAAGGCATATTATAGTTAAAACTCTTAGCAATGCAAACAAAGAGAATGCTAAAAGCAAGAGTGAAACAACTCACTACATACAAAAGCAATTCCATCAGAATTACATCAAACTTTTCAATAGAAATCCTGAAAGCCAGAAGGGCCTAGAATAGAACACTTCAAAGTCTAAAAGACTATGGCTTCCAACCCAAGCTACTCTACCCAGTAAATATATCCCTCCTAATAGATGGTGAAATCCCAGCACTCGGGAGGTAGAGATCGGAGGATCACCATGAGTTAGAGGTCACCCTGAGGCTACCTAGTAAATTCCAAGTTAGCCTGGGCTAGAGTGAAACTCAACCTCAGAAAACAACAAATCAGAGCAAAACAACAACAACAACAATAACAAAGATGGTGAAAGGAAATATTTCCATGAAAATATCAACTCTATGATTATATGAACACAAAGCCTAAATAGAATACTTCAGTGAATACTCCATATAGAAGTGTCAAATGACCAATCTCAAGAGCCAACAAGAAGATCACAATAACTGAAAATATACTAGTCTCAAAAAATTACAAAACACAAGAAAGCACCATACCATACCCCACAAAACATCTCAACATGGCAGGTATTAAATCGAACCTCACAGTTATAACCTTAAATATTAATGGTCATAACTCACCCACCAAAGACAAAAGTTAACAGGGTGAATTAAAAAATTGGATCCTTGCTTAAGTAACTACAGCTACTTTATCTTTGACAATGATGCCAATAATGTAGACTGGAGAAAAGATGGCATCTTCAACAAATGGTATTGGACAAATTGGATGGCCATATATAGAAAAATTAAACTAGACCCACTCATTTCCCTATACACAAAATCAAGTCCCAATGGATTAAAGATCTCAGTATAATACTTGAAAATCTCCTACTGGAAGGAAAAAATAGGTGGCACTCTCCATGATATAGGAGTGGGGAAAGACTTCCCAAACAAAACCCCAATAACGCAGGAAATTAAGCAATCAATCAATGGGATCTCATGAATCTAAACAGCTTCTGCACAGACAAACATAGCATAAGCAGGGCCAATAGATAAATGGGAGAAATTTTCACCTGGACAGAAGCCTAATATCCATAATCTACAAAGAACAATAAAAAAAAATCAAATAACCCACTCCAAAAGTTGGGTAGAGAACTGAATAGGAAGTTCTCAGGGGAAGAATTATAAATGGCTAACACACACTTAGAAAATGTTCAACATCCCTAACCATTAAGGAAATACAAATTGAAACAACCATGAGATTCTACCTTACTCCAGTAAGGATGACAATCATTAAAGAATCTAACAACAACAATGTTGGTGAGGATGTGGGAAACAAGGAACCCTTATCCACTGTTGGTGGGAATGTAAACCTGTACAACCACTATCAAAATCAATTTGGAGATTCCTGAAAAGGACGAACACAGAACTGCCAACAAACCCAGTTATTCCCTTACTGGGCATTTATCCTTAATGCTCCATGCATCAATTCAGGGATATTTTCTCAATCATGCTTATAACACTCAATTCATTATAGCTAAGAATTGGAATCAACCCAGATGCCCATCATTGGATGAATGGATAATGACATTATGGTACATTTACACAATGGAATTCTATTCAGCAGTAAGAAAAAAAATGACACAATCAAATCTGTAGAAAAATGGACATTCTTGGAACAGGTCATACTCAGTGAATTCCCACAAACACTTAAAGACAAATGCCACATGGTGTCACTTATCTGAGGTTTCTAACCTGGTCCTGCTAAAGTTGCTGACTTGCCTGATAGGCAACTCAAGGACCAGACAATAGAGATGGAAGTGTTTGGGGGGAGGGGAAGAAGAGGGAGAAAAATAAACACAAAATTAAATCCAAAATGAGCTGATACCATAGAAACCTGTATCCCCAAAGATGGCCTGAAAGATATAACTTTCAAAAGGAGTAAAGGGGGCTGGAGAGGTGGCTTAGCGGTTAAACACTTGCCTGTGAAGCCTAAGGACCCTGGTTCGAGGCTCGATTCTCCAGGACCCACGTCAGCCAGATGCACAAGGGGGCGCGCGCATCTGGAGTTCGTCTGCAGTGGCTGGAGGCCCTGGCGTGCCCATTCTCGCTCTCTATCTGCCTCTTTCTCTCTTTGTCACTCTCAAATAAATAAATAAAAATGAACAAGAAAAAAATTTTTTTTAAAAAAAGGAGTAAAGGGGGAGTACCTAAAAGTAGTGCTCTGGTGAGAGTGGGATAAGCTTAAAAGAATTTTTCTTTTTCTGTTTCTGACCTGTAACTCCTAGTACCAGAGATTAGTTACTACCCACATTGAGCTGTTGATTAGAGAGACCTAAGAGGTCCCCAAATCAAGACAGCTTTCTGTCAAAGTAATTGTTTACTTGCCTGAGGCAAAAGCTAAAACCCTATTGCTGAAGACATCATATGCTGCTGACACAGAGCACAGAGATACCTGGCTGGAATTCAGAAGAAAGCCAGTTCCCAGACAGTCAGCCTGTCTAGTGTTGGAAAGTGCTACATGAGCTACTGGGGAAAAATACCAACTGTCTGAGCAACCAGAGGTCTAAGCTACTCAAAAGCAAACAATCTGACAGGGTGTGCACACACACAGCCTCAGTGGGTAACCAATAGCTTTCAATAGGCTAAGAGACCCCCTCAGTGGAAAGGAACCCATATCTAGTCTTAAAAATGGGGTTACATATATTAAATTATCCCTAAATTAAGAATGGTGTGTGTTATCCCATACCCTTAATTCTGTCAACTGGGAGGTCGAGATTTCTGGTTTTAATGGGGTTCCAGGTCAGCCTGGGGCCAAGTCAGACCCCAATAATTACAGAAGAAAAAGACAAAGGCCCTATGAATCAAGGAACATCAAAGGTGACCATAGTCAACACTAAATATAGCTTATTTGAGAATGGTAAAGCCAACCAAGAATATGTAATACATAACCTGCCCTGACACAGAAAGAGAGATTAGCACTTCCAGTGCAGGCCTATGTATGTCATGAGGCTGATGTGAATGGAAAATCCTCCCACCTGGTTTCTGCTCCTGCAGCTCTGCACTGGCTGGGTGGTTGGGTGGGCATGTAGACTGGGGCTGCTGGTAACTTGGCAGAATTCTGACTGGCTAACCCATTCTAGAATATCTAAATTTCTCTTGTTTCTCTACTGTGGTTGATAATAACTTATATACCTTTTCTTTTTGATAGAAGAATGTATTTTGCTGTTTTTATGCTTATTTCCTTCCCTAGGCTGCTTTGGCATTGCTACTATGCTGCCATCTTACATGGAAGTCTCCTAAATCATCTTGATATAAATGTCATGTCACATTCAAAAGCATTCAAATATAGATATATAATAGTCAGGTCATAATGGCTAGTAGATTTAATGTAATCCAGGAGTTTCTTTCCTAATGGCTCTAATAGCACTCTCTTGAAGTGTTGCCTCCCTGTCTATTCAATCATATTTATAGCAGACATTAGGAAAAGGCCTCCAAATTCTGTAGGATAGCCACTTTCCATGTGCACAAAGCACACAAAATGTCATGTGATATTTGGCAGAAAGGGAACCAAAAGCTGGAGTTCTCAGAAGTCACACCCATGTTACTAGAACTTCTATGGTCAACTGTAGCAATTTTGGAGAAATAAAATATTACCTGTGCAGAGCCAAAATTATTTTGGGCTGTATTAGTCTTTTAAAATAGCCACTTAGATGCCAAGGCTCTCTCACATCAACTAGCTGTCTGCTTTCCAGTGCCATCAGCATAAACACCTCTCTGAAGGTGGCAGTTCAGTTTCTGATTTGCCTGCTGGATTACATGCTCCCTTTCAATAGATTCAATTGTTAATTCCTCAATGGCCATTTTTTGATTCTTGAATCCATAGACCCTTCTTTATCTCTCTGCTGACTTGATTCTTCCAGGATACCCCAGCATACTACTCTCCTCCTGATGCAAGAATACAGATATGAGCCCTGATACTGTACAATGGAAAGGCCTCCAGCACAACTTCTCCCCATTTTTAGCTCAAAGAATTGGAAGACAAACCTATCACATCTCTGAACCCAGGAGGTTTCTTCCTTCCCCTCTGCCCCTTCAAAAATTGTCTTGTTTACAAGGAGAGAGAGAGGAGAGAGGAAAGAAGAGAGAGGAGAGAGGAGAGAGAGAGAGAGAGAGAGAGAGAGAGAGAGAGAGAGAGAGAGAGAGAGATAGTGTTCCAGGGCCTCCTGCCACTGTCAACAAACTCCAGATGCATAAACCACCTTGTGCATCAGTCTTTACATGGATACTGGAGAATGGAACCTAGACCATCATTGGCCCAGCCTTGATCCTATTTATATAAGCAAAGATACTAGGATGTTAGCATTTCAGAACTTCCTACCCATCACCCCTTTCCCTTTACTCAGTGACAACTCAACAGGAGATCTAGCCATCCTAGCACCTTCCCTGAGCACCAACTTACACTTCCATAAGACCTTCCTTCCACTGGGCAAATCACTGGGCATGGATATAAAAGCCCAGATGCCATTCTTTTGCTTTCACTCTTTATTGTCCTCTTTCCTGAAGGTGTGTGCTCTCTGTTTTTCCTTCTCTGGTTTCTCACTGTCTCTTTATTTTTCTTCATACATATGTACCTTCCACTCATAATCCTTATCATTTATCCATGCATCTATCTCTATCTCTATCTCTATCTCTATCTCTATCTGTCACAGTCTTGTTCAGCTCACAAACAGCTTCCCTTCCCCACCCCCATAGGCTATTGCTTTTGGGCCAGCAGCATTGCAACCCACCCCTGATTCTCTGGGTTCTCTGCACCTGCTCCTTTGCCTGGCATTCCTGCACTGAACTGCCATTAATAAATAAACTCTCTGGTCTCAAAAGGTGTGGTGTCAGTCCTGTAGTCTGAACCCTAACTTCTTGACATTTCTTCATTTTAATAAAACAAAGCACAGAGTGCTAAAGAAGTAAATGTTTTAAACCTTATATATCTGAAAATGTCTCTATTTTCCCCTTGATTAATGCATTGGCTAGACAATTGTTTGTTGGAAATTACCTTCAAAACCTTGAAGACATCCTCTATATTCTTATTTCTCCCAAGGTTACTATTGAAGTAATTCTGACAAAGAAACTTGTGCTTATCAGCTTGTATTTTCCCTGTTGTTGATACTGTTTGTAAATCCCTAAAAGATTATACAATCTTCTTTGATTCTTGTGTTCTGAAGCCTCATGATGAAGTTACCTGGTATGGGCTGTTATCCATTGTGCTATGTGCTCTGTGGGCTGAGCACTTTCAATATGAAAACTAGTTCTGGAAAATGTCCTTAAATTATTTTGTTGACTTATTTTTCTGTCTTTGCTATGATTTCTCTGTCCCTTTTCCTACTTTTGCATTTCTTTCTTTTTTAAACTCCTTTCTGAAAACTCTCAACCTTGTCTTTTTCCATTTCAGATAGCATGATTAAATGTCTAACAGTTCCTTTTTGTAATCTGGATGTTCATGTAACTAAAACACTTACCAATAATAGTGTGTGCATAAAAATCAGATGTTATTTTGTTGTAGTATTCTCCTCTGTACAATTTTTTAGTTTTATGCTATTTTCTCTTTTGATCCTTACTCCTGTGTTTTGATATTTATTTCATAGGTCAAGCCTTTCCCTAGATGTATAATAATCCTTGAATAGCTGTTTCTAGGGCTGTAATTGGAAGTTCTAAATATATTGTGATGCTTGTTGGCTTCAGGTTTTATTGAAGGACCTATTTCCAAGAAAACACCTAGAGATATGTTTGTTGTGTCACTTGCAATTACTATTTCTGTTAAGGCTTTTTCCAGAACCCATCTCTTATGTGATTAGCTTTGGTTAGCACAGAAACTTGTACAAAGTTTGGAAGGTAGAGGTGAGGTTGGAGTCATCACTCTGAAGAACACAATGACGTATGACAAATGACAAAGCTGTCCAGTGAGTAACAGGGTCTCATCCCAGCTATTGGCTCCACTGAACAAATATGGCTCCAGGCAGAAAATAAGGGTGGAAATTAACATGGTTTATTGTCTATACTTATAGAAGCTGTTAATAAAAAAAAATTTTTTTTAAATGGCTCCACACCACCAAATGCCTTCTATAGCCTACCATCAGCTCCCTACTGTCTCTTCCACTTAGATAGCCAGTTAAAGTCTTTCTGGAGATTTTCCACATGCCACTTGGTCCATCTGGGTCTGTGCTATAAGTTGTTCCACTTCTTTTCCTGTGGTTGCTGCAGGAAATTTCAACAAACTTTAGCTCAGGATAATACAAACTTATTCTCCCACAGTTCTGGAAATCATAAAACTAAAAACAAAACATATCCTTCTGGAAGAAAGCCATTCCCTTCCCTTTCCCAGGTTTTATAGGTTTCTACACTTTTTTTTTTTTTTTTGGCTTCAAACTCCTTTCTCCATGTTCAAAGTATATGACTTCAACTGATTTAAATCTTCTTTTTCTCACTTTGATACTTCTAACTCCTGTTTATAAGGAATCTGTGGTAATATCAATCCATCTATGGAAAGTCTAAAGTTTATATAAGCTCTATTTGATTTTTTTTGTTTTCTGTTGTGTTATTTTATTTGTTTGTTATTTTGTGTTTATCTCTTTTTTGAGGTATGACATCGGTTCGAGTTCTGATTTTCTTGCTGCTTCCTAGACTTCATTCTTACATTTGACCAAGTCTTCATTAAGCTTAATCAATTGGTTATTGACATCTTCAATTTCTTGACTCACCTTAAATTCATTTATATCTCTTTTGAGGGTGCTCACATTTTCTTCAATCAACTTAAGTCTACTGCCAAACACTGAACACTCTAAGAGACAATTCTGTTCAATTTCATTGATACAGTTATTGTTTTTTTGATGGTTTGCTTCGCTTCCAGTTCAGCAATTCTTTGGATCAGGGTCTCATTGGTTGTTGTGCTTTCATTTTCAGATTGAATTTCTGTTATTTCTCTCAGTTTTCATTCAAGGCTTCCATTGTGGGACTAGGCGTGTTTGGTGGAAATCTCTCCGTTTTCTGAGTTTCTTTCTTTCTTTCTTTTTTCTTTTTTTTTTTTTTTTTTTTTGCTGTGGTCTACCCATCTTGGAGAGATGCTTTATTTTATTGAGGAGGAAGCAAGTTTTTGTCCTTGTAGGATGTTTTAAATGTGAACCAGATTGGTGTACTGATGTACAAATGGGTTACAAATCAGATGTGTAGATTGTGGAGATTACAGGCACATCAATGGTACCTAGGGAATTGGGAGCTCTGGCCTACTCACTCGATTTGCATATACTCTTCAGTACATGGGGATCATGGGTTAGGGATCAAGGAGCCAGGAAGTTGGAGAGCCAGAGACAAGAGGCCAGCTCCTACAATAGCCTATGCACCCTAGGACTCAGGATAGGTATGTTGGTACCCAGGGACCAGTCAGGATACCAGAAAAAAAAGGCCTGCTTCTACAGCCCCCACACAGGGACCAGGCCTCTCCCAGCCAGGTGCAGGGGGACCTACCAGGGTGAGAGAACTGAGAAGAGCCAGTGAAAAAGGACGTGACCTACTCACTCTGCACAGCGAACACACATTCAGGTGCAGTGTATTCAGGAATTGAAGACCCAGGGACACTTTAATCAGGAATGCAGAGCAAGGGGCCTGCTTCCTCAACAAGCTTATGGGGTCATATCAATCCATCTAGATAATCCAGGATAATTCCCCCATCTGAACAACATGGATGTGATCACAATACCAAAGTCTCTCTTGCTATAAGAAGTAACATTCATAGATTCTGCCAAACCAGGCATAATTGTCTTCAGACATTACTCTCTCGTCACTCAATGTAGACAATGGCTCACTGATCTTCTACATTTGTACTTCTCCAGCTCTTCCCCTCTCCCACCGTGAGCCTCTGACATCCTAATTGAGCCATAATGGATACACTCCCAATGTCAACACATCTCTAGGATTTCTTGAGCTAATTAGATATCCCCAAGTTATTCCAGTTTTCAGCCTAGAGGATAATAAATTGGCTACTGAATGTTTGGAAAATCAGAAGGCAGAAATGGAAATACCTCATGGCCCATACCAATAAACTCATTGCTTTAGTTTTGCAATCTTGATTTGGTCCTCCCTAGATTGCCTGTGGTAGGTGTTCCTATATAGATCCTTCCCTCTGTCCTCCCCAGGAAACCTCACCCAGCCCCTAACAGTGTTTGAAGAGAGAAAAATCACAGCTTCAAAGGCAAGAAAGGGGGAAGCTCCTGTAAGCTAACTACACCAGAAGGAGGCATCATCAGAACCAAACATTAGCTTTTGTTCTTGCATTTACTGGAGCTTCTATTGCTACCAGTTCTCAACATTTGGTGAGCCTGTGGTTAACTAAGTTTGTCTCTCAACTTTCCTAACCACTCTTTTAGATTTTGCATTCTGGTATCACCAAGGATAATTTCTTACATTGATATTCTTGAGTGCTTCCATTAGTTTTAATGTTATTCACCCTGTCATTTACAAATTTTATGATTTTGTATTTTAAGTTAAACTTATTATTTTAATTCTAGAGCCTCAAGTAGCTAAAAAGCATTATACACAGAAATCCCAGGAACAGTTCACCTAGCTTATCCATAATAGTGCCCTGCATAGCACAATATCAGGACCAGGAAATTTACATTGATGTAATCCATTGCTCATATTTTAACAATGGTCAAGGTACTCGTTTGGATGTGTATTTATTTCTGTGGAAGTTTACAACATGTGTTATATTAAGGTATAACATGTATCATATTAAGATATGACAGATTTTTTTCAGATAGGAGTAGAGGCATACACATAGTACCACACTTGCTTCAAGTCCACCATCCCTTGAGGATGACCCTATGGTTGCTGACCTACCAACCCCATTACCATTGCTCTCAGTTTTCTGTTCCATAAAGAAAAAGGCCAAGAAACTATAAAATTTTAGAGGACAAAAATTATATAGTGTCCTGTGTACATCTCTATTTACAATGCATGTGAAAGAGGAAAGAGAGAGGGAATTGGCAGCCACTACAATCAAACTCCATACACTTGTGCCACCTAGGGTGCATGTGTGACCTTGCACTTGCGTCTGGCTTAGGTGAGACTTGGAGAGATTGAACATGGGTCCTTAGACTTCACAGGCAAGCACTTTAACTGCTAAGCCATCTCTGCAGCCCTCCTTCATATATTTTAAAAGCAGCCTAGATAAAGGCATACTATACCATGGAGCATGATGCTACATCCTCTGTAGTCTTCGTATGTCTTAAAAACCAGTCTACTAAAAGTCATGGAAACATGGAAAATGATGCCACATTCTCTTTGTGCTAGGCTCCTCTTCATACTGTCATAAGTATTGGGTTATTTTAAATCATTATTGGCAAAGAATGGACTTAGAGAATTTTTAACCATAAGTAGGAATTATGACAACCAGATCCTTTAACTGTCCCTTAGGGTGAGTGGTGCCCCACCCATGCCCTTAATCTTGACAACAAGGAGGTTAAGATTTCTGATCTGTTGAGGGTTCCAAGTCAGCTTGTGACCAGGTGAGACCCTTCCCTGGTGTATTCCCAGTTATCTCTGCTCCTGCTTGGGTCCTGCTGTTGGTTCAAGTTGGTGTGGCCGGGTCCCTGGACCACTGCTCTGTTCGCTGGAGCTGGGCACTGGTGGGGGGAGTGGGGGAGGCTGCCAATGCTGCTCTAGTTCTCTCGCTGGTCCACTGTGTTTTTCTACCTTGTGATATGCTCCTCCATTGTTCACTGCCGCTCTCTCTTCACGTTTCTTGAGTTTATGGAGAGCGCCGGTGTGAGTGGGAACTCCCCTCACCTGGCTTTTCCTGTGGCTCAAGCTGAGCCTGGCAGCTTTCTGGTGCGCCACCACTGCTGCAGTGATCAGCAGACCCGCCAGAGCTGCTTCTGCTGGCCTGTGTGGGCTCTGGATGCTCTGGATCTCTCCTACTTCTCTGCTGCCATTTCAATTTCCTATACACCTCACTTTTTAGTAAAAGTGTGTATTTTGCTGAGGTTTTTGTTTTTGGCTTTTACCCCCCTAGACTGCTTTGGCATGGTACCTACACCACCATCTTAACCTGAAGTCTAGAGCATTTTTAAAACAACTGTATTCTCTGAAGGGATAAAGAGCTAAAACACCAGTTGAAAGCATACATGGAAGAAGCTGGAAATCCATGTTTGCACATGAAGTTATACCTGAAACCTCCAGAATTACACCAACTAGGGCACTCATAGGAAAACCTCAATTCTTGAACTCAATTTAATGAAGACATGGAAAATTTGCATTGTATATTTGTACACAAAATCAGAAGCTAGGACGGAAAAAAAAAGGCTGTGTGAGACAGCCAAGCTAAGCAGCATCTGAACTAAGAATGAGTGTGAGCAGTGAAAGAAGCCTGGTGCTTTATATTTATTCATTTCTATATACTGCTCTATTATAGAACATATTTAGATGAGTGAAAAATGCTATAAAAATCTATTCTCTTTCTTTCTTTCAGTGGATTTTTCTGGAAAGCTGTGTTTGTGAGCTAACTGTGCTTTTCTTGCTATATCTGATCAGGAAACAAGAAGGGAGCTGATGAAGATTGTGAATGTTTATAAACAAGCAAAAACAAGATATTTCTTTTTCTCTGAAATCTTTTGTTTGAGCCCATCTTCAAAGCTGATTTAACACATAAGAGCTGCATTGTTATAAATTCAAAGAAAAAAGGAGCTTTGAAAATCCATCTATTGATGCATAAGAAACAGTTCTAAAATTAAATTTTAAACAACAACCAGTTAAGATTTCTCATGAGTGTATGGCTACAGGAAGAACCATCTGTGATCTTTTCCAGGTAGGGCTGATCTTGGTTGCACTAAATATTGCAATTGTAGTGAGCTGGCAAATTATGGACTGCTTGGCTTGGAATGGCTATCCTCCCTGTGGCTGTCCAGCGTCCAGGAAGCTAGCCTGGGCTTGTTCACATTGTGATTGCAGGGGCTAAGAGAACAATAGAAATGTGTAAGCCCTTATGAGGAGTATACTAAGTGTTGGCATTCTGTTGGCCCAAGGTACGTCACAAAGCCAGTCCATAGTTAAGGCTGATCCTGACAAATAAGAGAAACAATCTAACAAGATAACATAACCTATATTTTCATGCAGTTTTCTGTAACTGGTGATTTTTTTTTTTCATTTATATACCTGGAACACTTATTCATCCTTCAAGTCCTAGTTCAGCCACCATTTCCTCTGAGAACCTACTCTGGTCTTCCCTTCAACAGAATGGACAACAGAATGGACCACTAGCTATATAGTTATTGTCTATACAGAGTTCTCTGATCCTTAAGTACAAGAGATATTTTTAACCATCACTGTCTCTAGTTCCTAGCACAGTACTTTGTCCAAGAAACATTTTCTGAATAGATGAGGTAATGGCCATATCTGTAGTTCTTTTATCTGCCTCTCCACATTGTCTCAATACTGTCATCTTGAGGAAATTTCCTTCCTCTACACAAATTTCTCAAATACATTAGAAATATCATATGATTTTACAAACTACCATCAATGGAACAATGAAACATGATTCCTCTGTGTTTTGCAGTTGGGACTGCTTAGTGTTTATGAAATTTGTTAATTGCACTGTGGAATTTATACTTTTACATATTTTTTAAATTTAATTTAAATTTTTAAATTTGTTTTCCATTCAGCAAATACAGGCAGTTTGGTACCATTATTAGGCTCATCCATGACCTACCCCTCCCCATTGGCCCCTCCTTGTTGAGGTATATGGTTCATGCCTTGTGGAGTTAGCCCACAGTTATTGGTGAAATAAATGTCTCTGCATATCCTGACCCAACATGTGGCTCTGACATTCTTTCCGCCCCTTCTTCTGCAAAATATCCCTGAGCCACATTGGGTTCATTTTTGGTCTGCTTCAGTGATGAGGTGTTGGGGGCCTCTGAGGCTCTGGCTCTCTGATTTGGTAGGAGTTTATTTTTCTCTGTGTTGGTCTCCTTCCCCCTTGTGCTGGCATCTGGTTCACCATTGCCTGTTTCTCTAATTTTCCTTAGTTTCAGCCAGGGCTCTCTTGAGGTATGATGGGGTGGCTCTCCCTTAGGATCTGCATCTATCTGAAAAAGAGAAGCAGATTCTCCAATGGAGAGTAAGTTAGTTCCAGGACAAATGAAATAACCCTTACTTTGTTTTAATAGAGAGTTTAATAGATGTAGGCCCTCTTGTAGCCCATGATTGATGGTAGCTTGATATTGGAGAGAGGGTATATGTTTGGATATGATTCTGACTTGTTTCCAAGCTCCAGCTATGGGTCCCGTTCCACTGAGGGGATCAGTTAGCCAAATCAAGAGCAGTTGGTTCCCCTCCATGGCTGTGTGCCACTATTGCACTTGTGTGGGCATCACAACCGGTTATTTGTTGCTAAGTAGGTTAGACCATGAGTTGCTTGGAGAGATATTGGTTATTTCCCCCAGTCACCCATGTAGCACCTTCTAGAACTAGATATGTTGACTGCCTGGGGACTGACTCTCTCCTGGCTTCCAGCCATGCTGTTCCATTTTACGTGTCAGCTGAATATGGTGTCTTATCACTAACCTTTGGTGGGTCATCAAGTTCTCAGACAGAAATCTGTCATTCTTTTAGGAAACCTTGTAGGTTTCTCTGATCAAAAGCTCATTGTGGATGATAGCCCCATGCAGTCACATGTCAGTTCCCCTTAAGAAAATGAGCAATAATATAACTAATATGCAAGAGTTAGGGAGGAGAGAGTAGGGGGGTGGGTAAAGGGAGAAGGAGGGAGGGAAGATGTAGAAGGTTCATGTTAGATTGATTCTACCCTCTCCAGTGTCTTGTGGTTCAGGTGTTTCCTATAAGGGCCTGGTGAGGGTTCAACCATTTGGTCTGCCATTTAGGAAATAGAATTTTATGGTACCATTGCCATTTGGGTCTAAATTACTGTTTCCCACCCCTTCTATGCCCTCCCCTCCCTCCCCATCTATCCTAGTGTCTAGTCCATGAGATGTTCTCTAGGTATGTAAGGTATCTTGGGTAGAATCAGGTTAGGTGCTGTAGATGAGTGAGATTAAGTGGCGATTTTTTTTTTTTTTCTATGATTGGGTAAGTTCACTGAGGATGATCTGCTCAGGTTCAACCATTTTTCCTCAAAATTCCTTGTGTCATTTTTTCTTACTGCTGTGTAGAATTCCATTGTGTAGATATACCACATCTTAGTTATCCATTCTTCTAGTGATGGACATCTGGATTGAATCCAGCTCTTAGCTATTATGAATTGAGCCACTACAAACATGGTTGAGCAAATGTCTCTGGCCTGTGGTTTGAAGGCTTTAGGGTAGATACCCAGTAAGGGAATAACTGGGTCTGTTGCTAACTCTATAGTCAGCTTTTTCAGGAGTCTCCTTATTGCTTTCCAAAGTGGTTGTACCATCCAACATTCCCACCAACAGTGGATGAGTGTGTCTACTCCTCCATATCCTCGTCAGCATTTATTTTTGTTTGATTTTTTGATGTTTACTATCCTTATTGGGGTAAGGTGGAATCTCATAGTTGTTTATTTGCATTTCTCTGATGATTAGGTATGATGAACATTTTCTTAAGTGTGTGTTTGCCATTTGTGTTTCTTCCTCTGTGAACTGCCTGTTCAGCTCTTTCCCTCTTTTGTGAGTGGGGTATTTGACTTCTTACTGTTTAGATTTTTGAGTTCTTTGTAGATTATAGAGATTAGCCCTCTATCAGTTGAATAACCCACAAATGTTTTCTCCCATTCTGTGGGTAATCTATTGGCTTTGCTTATTGTATGCTTGTCTGTAAAGAAACTGTTCAGCTTCATGTAATCCCATTGGTTGAGTGACTGTTTAAGATCGTGAGCTACTGGGGTTTTGTTCAGGAAGTCTTTTTCCATTCCTATATCATGGAAAGTGCTTCCTAAATTTTCTTCCAATAGTATTCAAGTTTCTGGTCTTATATTGAGGTCTTTGATCCATTTGGAGTTGAGTGTAGTGCATGGTGAAATGTGTGGATCAAGTTTCAGTTTCCTACATGTGGTTATCCAGTTTGTCCAGCACCATTTATTGAAGATGCTGTCTTTTTTCCAGCCTATATTGTTTGGGCCTTTGTTGAATATCAAGTAGCTATAGTTGCTTGACCCAAAGCCTGGGTCAAGTCTAGTCCTGTTTTTATGCCAGTACCATGCTGGTTTTATTACTATGGCTTTGTAATATAGCTTTAGATCAGGTATGGTGATGCCACTAGAGGTATTTCTTTTGCTGAGGATACATTTGGATATGCGAGGCCTTCTGCCTTTACATATGAATTTTGAGATCATTATTTCTATCTCTGTGAAGAATGTAGGGATTTTAATTGGAATTGCGTTAAATCTATATATTACCTTTGGTAGGATTGTCATCTTCACAATGTTAATTTTGCCCATACAGGAGCATGGGAGGTCTTTCCATTTTCTCAAGTCCTCCTCAACTTCCTTTTTGAGGGTTTTTATGTTTTCTTTGTATAGATCTTTCACTTCCTTGGTTAACGTTATTCCAAGGTATTTTATTTTTTTGTTGTTGTTATTGAAAATGCAACTATGTCCCTTATTTCTTTCTCTGTATCTTTGTCATTTGCATATAGAAATGCTACTGATTTTTGTGCATTGATTTTGTATCCTGCTACTTTGCTATAGGTTAATCACCTTCAGGAGTTTTGGGATGGAGTCTCTTGGGTCTCTTATATATACAATCACGTCATCTGTGAATAGAGCTAGCTTAACTTTTTCCTTTCCAATTTGTATCCCTTTTATTTTCTTCTCCTATCTTATTGCTTGAGCTAGGACTTCCAGTACTATATTGAAAAGGAGAGGTGAGAGAGGACAAATCTGTCTTGTTCCTGATCTTAATGGGAATTCCTCCAGTCTCTCTCCATTAAGTATTATTTGAGCCTTTGGAGCTTTGTATATTGCCTTTATTATGTTAAGATATGAACCAACCCTGCCAATTCTCTCCAATGTTTTGATCATGAAGTGATGTTGTATATTGTCAAAGGCCTTTTCTGCATCAATCAAAATGATCATGTGCATTTTATGTTAACCTTGTTTATGTGGTGTATTACATTGACAGATCTCCGTATGTTGAACCTCCCTTGTGTTCCTGGGATAAATCCCACTTGGTCAAGGTGGATAATGCTTTTGATGTGTTGTTGGATTCAGTTTGCGAGGATTTTGTTCAGGATCTTTGCATCTAAGTTCATTAGGGAAATAGGCCGGTAGTTTTCTTTCCTTGTGGCATCTCTGCCTGGTTTTGGAATTAGGGTGATACTAGCTTCATAAAAGGAGTTGGGTAGCTTTCCCTATTCTTCAATTGTGCAGCACAGTTTTAGGAAGATTGGTTTGATTTCTTCCATGGAGGATTGATAGAATTAAGCTGAGAAGTCATCTGGTCCTGGACTCTTCTTTTTGGGTATGTTTTTTTGTTACTTTTTCAATCTCCATGAGTGTGATGGGTTCATTGAGGTGATTAATCTGCTCTGAGTTTAGCTTTGATAGATGGTGTGCATCCAGGAATTTATCCATCTTCTCCACATAATCCAGTTTTGTGGAGAAGAGTTTTTTGAAATAAGTCCTGATGATTCTCCCAATTTCACTTATGTCTGTTGTGATCTCTCCTTTTTCATTTTGAATTTTGTTAATTTGAAGCTTCGCCTTTTTTTTGCTTGATCAAATTGGCCTGGGGTTTGTCAATATTGCTTATTTTTTCAAAGAACCAGCTCTTTGTTTTGTGAATTGTCTTGTTTCCTTGGTATTCAATTCATTATTTTCTGCTCTAATTTTAATTAGTTCTTTCCTTCTGGAACTCTTTGGGTTGGAGTTTTCTTGTTTTTCCAGTGTTTTTAGGTGGATGGTTAGGTTATTGATTTGGGATGTTTCTGTCTTTTTTATGATGGCATTGAGTGCTATGAATTTTCCCCTGAGGACCGCCTTCATTGTGTCCCATAAGTTTTGGTATGATGTGTTCTCATTGTCATTCAATTCCAGGAATTTTGCAATTTCATTTTTTATTTCATCCACTATCCATTTATTGTTTAAGAGTGTGCTATTCAGTTTCCAGGTGCCGTTGGGATTCTTGGTGGGTCTTTTGTTGTTGATTTGTAGCAGTATAGCATTGTGGGCTGATATCATGCAGGGAATTATGTCGATTTTCCTAAATATGTGGAGGCATGTTTGTGACCCAGTATATGGTCAATTTTAGAGAATGTTCCACGGGCTTCTGAGAAGAATGTGTAGTCTGTGGATTTGGGATGGAAAGTTCTGTAGATGTCCATTAGGTCTAAGTGTTCTATGGTTTTTTGAGCTCTCTTACTTCCATGTTGAGTTTCTGGATGATCTGTCTATTACTGATAATGGTGTGTTGAAGTCCCCAGCTATAGTTGTGTTGGTGGTTATTTCTGTTTTATTTTCAAGTAGGTTTTGTTTTGTGAACTGTGATGCCCCTGTGTTTGGGGCATATAGATTTATGATTGTAATATCCTCTTGATGGATTGTTCCCTTGATAAGTAGGAAGTAGCCTTCTTTGTCTTTTTTGATTATTTTTAGTTTGAAGTCAATTTTATCTGATATTAATGTAGCTACACCTGCTTGTTTCTTATTCCCATTTGCTTGGAATATTGTTTTCTACCCTTTCACCCTGAAGAGGTTTCTGTCTTTAGTGGTAAGGTGGGTTTCTTGAAGGCAGCAGATTGAGGGGCATAATTTTATGATCCATTCTGTTAGCTCGTGTCTCTTCATGGGTGAATCAAGGCCATTAATATTTAGGGTGATGACTGTGAGATTTGATTTGATCCCTGCCATGTTGTGGTGGTAGAGGTGTGTTGGTGTTTTCATGAAATTTGAAATTTTTTCTGTCTACTCTGGGTTTGGTTGTTGTGATCTGCTTCTTGTAGGCATTTGTGTTTGGTTATTTGTTTCTTCTCTGTGGAGAATTCCCTGGAGTACTTTCTGTAGGTTTGGTTTTGTGTTCATATAATTGTAAAGCTGAGTTTTGTCATGGAAAGTTTTCCTTTGACCATCTATTATAAGGGAGACTTTTGCCGGGTAGAGTAGTTTGGATTGGAAGCCATAGTTTCTTAGAGTTTGGAGAGTTTCATTCTAGGCCCTTTTAGTTTTCAGGGTTTCCATTGAGAAGTCTGAAGTAATTCTGATGGGGTTTCCTTTGAAAGTGGTGTGCTGTTTTTCCCTAGCTGCTTTTAGGATTTTCTCTTTGGTGTCAATGTTTAGAGTCTTAATGATAATATGTCTTGGGGAGTTTCTCCTTTGGTCCAGTTGGGTAGGAGTTCTGTTTGCTTCTTGTATCTTGACGGGCCTTTCTTTTAAGAGACTGGGGAAGTTTTCTTTAATTATTGCATTAGATAAGTTCTCTGTGCTTTTGGTCTGAAATTCTTCTCCTTCTGGTATTCCAATGATTCTGATATTGGGATGTTTAAGCATATCCCACAATTCTCTCATGTTTTGTTCACAGGAACTTTTGAACTTACTGAAGTGTTTGAACTCTCAAACTGTTTCTTCCATTTTGTCTTCCAGGTCAGAGTTTCTATCCTCCACTTCACTGACTCTGTTCTTGAGGGCCTCTAGAGAGTTTTTGGCTTGTTCAATTAAGTTTGCATTTTCTACTACTTTTCTATGTATCACTTCCATCGTTCTGTCCAGTTCCCTTTCACCTCATTTTCTGATTTTCTTGATGATTCTTGGAAATCATCCTTGAATTTCTTTATGTTTTCATTTAGTGTGGCCAGCTGATTTTTAAAGTCCTCTTTTTTTTCACTTTCCCTCAAGTCTCTTAGCTCTCTTTCAATTCCTTAGAGTGTCTTATCATATTGCTCTAGCTTAGTGATGGTAGTATCCACATGATTATTGGTCCTTTGTTGCTTTCCTGCAAGTTCTAGCAGTAGGTTGGTCAGGGTTGCATTGCTCTTAGCTTCCACTTGATGTTTTGATCCTAAACATTCTTCTATGATTTGGTTAGATGTAATCCTTGTTGGACTGGGTGATCTATCTGGATTTCCTTGCATTTTATTTTTCATGTTATTTCTTTTGCACTGTCATCTACCCATGTCTGTGTATGGACAGGTAGTTGTGTGGAGCAGCCTGGGCTCTAGCTCAATGAGAATCCAAGGCAGCCTGGGGCAGTTGCCAAGCAGCCTGGGTTTTTGCTCTCTCTTGCCAAAGCCGCCTATCTACTACCTGACAGGGGCACCAAAGTTGCCTGAATTCTCAGTATTGCACCCAGTAATGCGCCAAAGTGCCGCCTTCGAGGTTGGAAGGGGACTGAGCTAGCAAACCCTGAAGCTGCCCAAACTCTAGCTTGGAACACTGGGACCCACAAACAGTCTGATCTCTCCCGCCATGGGTGTGTGGGGGATGGGCGGCGATGGACAGGTAAGGGATGGCACCTGTGCTGGCCCTAGTGACTCAGTGTGGGCTTGTGTGGCCCTTGTTGTGGGACTGGGCCTGCTGCAGTGCAATGTAGTGCCGATGCAGCTGCTGCAGGCATGGGATCAAGGCACAGCAGGGGCTTGCCGGCGGGTGCGCGATCGGAGCACAGCAGCGGGGGGGGGGGGGTCTGGCAGCCTCCTAATCACAGCGGAGGTGGTCCCTGCTGGTGTGTGAACCGAGCACAGAGCACAGTGTGGCGGGCCAGTGCGCACAATCAGAGCACAACTGTGGAGGTCCCTGCACGGTGGAGGTCCTGGCGGGTGTGTGATCAGAGCACAGTGCAACGGGCTGGAGGGCATGCAATCAGAGCACAGCCACTTGGGGCACTGGGCGCGGCAGCTTTATGCGGGGGTAGACTACCCACCGGAGAGGGGATCCATGATTCCCTGTTTTTCCCCACTCTGTGCCCTCCCACTGGAAAGAAGACCCTGATAACCCTTAATATCTTTCCTTTATTTCCCCGGTATTTGCAGCACAGCTAGGTGGTCACCATCTTGGCTGGAAGACCAACTTGTTGAAACTTTTGAACTCTCAAACTTTCTTCTGTCTTGTCTTCCAGATCTGAGTTTCTATCCTCCACATGGCTGACTCTCTTCTTGAGAGCTTCTAAAGAGTTTTGGGCTGGTTCAATTAGGTTTGCATGTTATACTACTTTTCTATGCATAGTTTCCATCCCTCTGTCAAGTTCCCTTTTCACATCATTTTCTGGTTTTCTTGATGCTTCTTGAAATTCATCCTTGCATTTCTTTATGTCTTCATTTAGCTTCACCAGCTGATTTTTGGAGTCCTCTTTTATTTTTTCACTCTCCTTCATATCTTTTAAATGTCTTTGTAGTCCTTCCATTTTCTTTTCTATTAGGTCTAGTCTAGTGATGGCAGCATCCACACAATTACCTGTTTTTTTCTGCTTTTCTGCAAGTTCTGCCAGTAGCTTGGTCAGGGTTGCATTCCTCATTGCTTCATTTTGGTGTTCTGATCCTAATGTCTGTTCTATGTTTAGATTACAGACATCCATTGTAGGACTGGGAGATCTTATTGGATTTACTTGCATTTGATTTTTCATGTTATTCCTTTTGTGTGTGGTCTGCCCATCACAGTGTGTAGGCAGGGAGAGTAGGACTATGGTCTCAATGGGTGGGGGAAAAGGTGCCTCTTCTGGGAAGTGGGCCTGAGCTTTCACATCAGCAAGTGGATGGAGAGTTTGGTCCTGAGTTCACACATGGGTGGGCAGGCAGAGCAATCCTGAGCTCACATGGGTGGACAGATGGAGCAGGCCTGATCTTACAAGGCAGATGGCATAGCAGGCTTGAGCTTGTGTGTGGGCAGGTGGAATGGGTCTGAGATTGCATGTGGGTGGGCAGCCATAGTGGCCAGAGCTTGCACACAGCTGGCAGATGGACAGAGCTGGCCTGAGCTTGCGTGTGGGCAGGTGGCCTGTGGCCTGCATGTCCTGAGCTCATGTGAGCAGCAGGCAGATGGAGGATTTGGCTTGAGCTGGCATGGGGCAGAACTGAGCTACTGCAGGCAGGAGCAAACAGGGAGAGCGGGTCTGAGATTGCACAGGAGGCAATGGGCAGAGTGGGCCTGAGCTTGTATGGGCAGGTGGAATTGGCCTGAGCTCACACGTGGATGGGTGGCTGTAGTGGCCTAAACTTGCATGTGGCAGGCAGATTGGTGGAACAGGCTGAGTTCTCACGAGAAGATGGGCAGTGTGGGCCTAAATTCACACACACCCAGTGGGCAGATGGATGGATCTGGCCTGAGTTCACATGGGTGGGTGGAGTAGCCAGGCAATTGCCCCTGTGCAGTGAGGCAAGTGAAACTATGCTGGCCTGGGTCCTCTTTCCTGCAGTAAGTATGGTAGTATCCTTGTGCCGACCTGTGGCATGAGAGTCGAACAGACCCTGATGGAGTGCGTGGGAATGAATCTGAGACAAGAACACAAGGAATGGAGCCAAGACAAGTTCTGATCAAGGCTCAAGTTTATTCAGGCAGACACTAGCTTATATACAGCAAATAAAACTTTCTCAAAACAATGCCTTCATGTCTGAAGTCTGCTCCACCAAGGCCATCAATGCCTCTTTGTCTGAAGTCTGCTTTACCAAGGCCATAAGATAAGGCCTCTGTGCTTGGAGATCTAAGACCAGCTGCAATTCCCACAGTCAAAGAGCAGCTACAGCTCCCGACATACCCTGAGGCTGGGACCATGGGTAGGGCGGCTGCATGAAGGGCTTGGGGGAATGGTAGTCTACCCAAGAGTGAGGGAATCAGCAAATTCCTTTTCTCCCCCTTCACGCCCTCCCACTGGTGATCTATTAGAGATTGCTGTCCCCTAAAAGACCCAGTGAACCCTTAATACCTAGCCTTTCTTTCCTGGGGAGGTGCAGTGCAGTTAGGCAGATGCCATCTTGACTGGAAGTCCCTTGGAAAGGATCTTTCAATGTGAGTTAGGATATCTGGCCACTAGCTCAAATGCCACCACTTTGTAATATTGGGAAAGTTATTTATACTTTCTTTTTATTCAACTTTATTGATATTTGACAATTAAAATTTTATATATTTAAGATATAATACTTGATTTTTGATACATACATATATATATAATCACTATAGCCAAGCTAATTACCACAACCATCATCTCACATAGTATCCATATTTTCCTTCCTTCTCATCTTTCTCTATTTCTCCATGCATCTTTTTTATTATTTTGTATGTATCTATCTCCCACCCCACCTTCCTTTTTCTGCATTTGTAGTAAGAACACATGCATTATTGTCTTAGCCTACAATATAATATGATTAATTATAGTCACTGTATTACTTTCTCACTGCTGTGAAAAAAATACCTGGATAGCCGGGTGTGGTGGCACACGCCTTTAATCCCAGCATTTGGGAGGCAGAGGCAGGAGGATCACCGTGAGTTCAAGGCCACCCTGAGACTACAGAGTGAATTCCAGGTCAGCCTGAGCTAGAGTGAGTCCCTACCCTGAAACACCAAAAGACAAACAAACAAACAAACAAACAACAAAAAAAGACCCTGGCCAGAAGCAACTTAAATAATATTTATTTTGGATTACAGTTTTGAGGGACAGTTTTATGGTAAGGAAGGCATGGAAGACCAGCTTTTCACATTGCAGCCAGGAAGAAGAGAGCAGACATCAACATTAAGGTCCGTCTCTAGTGAGCAACTTCCTCCAGCTATGCTCCACCTCTTAAGGATTCCACATCTGTGGATGAAGTGCTCAAATGCATGAGCCTATGGGGCACATTTCACATTCAAACCATACCAGTCATCATGCAGTATGTTTCAGCTCCAGATCTTCTGTGTATCATATTGGCCCCTTCCCCCACAAACACATGTGTTTGGAAAGCTTGGTCCCAGTTGGTGGCATTTGGGAGGTGAAGCCTTGATGGAAAGATGTTGGTGGGAAAAGGCTTAGAGGTGCTATAATCTGCTCCCCCTTACCAGAGTTCAACTCATTCTCCTGCTACTGTTTTTCACTTACTGTGGCATAAGTGATGTCCAGCCTCAGCTCATGCCATGTCTTTTCCCTGCTATCATGAAGCTTGCCCTTGAGACTGTAAACCAGGATAAATCCTTTCCTCCCATCAGTTGCTTTTGATCAGGTTCTTTTTCCCAGAAATGAGACAGTAACTATCAAACTCCCTTTCCCCAAGCCTGTAACAACCACCATGCTACTCTAGACTGCCATGAGCTTGTCTATATCCACATATAGGTGGCATGTTCAGCACCTGTCTTTTGGTGTCTTGCTTGTTTCATTGAGCTTAATTTACTTTGGACTTATGCACACTATTTCAAAAGACAGGATTTATTTCATTTTTAAGACTCAGCAGTAGTCCATGGCAATATACATCTCACGAGTTCCTTATTCATTAATTCACTGATGGACAAATGGGTTTCTTCTACATCTTGTCTATTCTAGATAATTCTGCAGTAAGCATGGAAGTTCAGATATCCATTTAAAACACCTACTTGAATTTTCTTTGTATATTAACTCATAAATGGATTGCAGGATCACCTGGTGTTCTGTTATGAATTTGTTCAAGACTCTATATCATTTCCCACATTGAGTATGTATTTTTTCATGCCTATTAACAGTGTGCATGTGTTTCCACACCCTCAACAATATTCATTACCACCTATTTTTGACAATAAACTTTCTAACAAGTTGGAGGTAGAGAGATCTTAGCAGTTATTTCACCAAGAGTTTTATTTTAAATGTGATGAAAAACTGAAGATGTCACCTCCATTAACTTTCTGTGATCATCCAGAAGAATTCAATAAAAACTAATCTCAGGCTGGAGAGATGGATTACCTACAAAGCCTAAGGACTCAGGTTCAATTCCCCAGTACCCATATAAGCCAGATGCACAAGGAGGTTCAAGTGTCCGGAGTTCATTTACAGTGGTTAGAGGCCATGGCATGCCCATTCTGTCTTTCTCTGTCTGCCTCCCTCTTGCTCACTTTCTCTTTGTCAAATATATAAAATAAAACATAAAAAATTAATCTCATGAATGTCCACTAACAACACTCATTCTTCAAAAAGAAATAGAATAAAAAGAACAAGAAAATGCACCTTTTAATAAGTATATGTTACAAATTTGAGGCAAAAATATATGTACAATAATGCCATTTCTTTTTTTTTTTTTACTATTTTTTTATTAACAACATCCATGATTATAAAAAATACCCTGTGGTGATACCCTCCATCCCCCAACTTACCCCTTTGAAACTCCACTCTCCATCATACCCCCTCCCCATGTCAATCAGTCTCTCTTTTAGTTTTGATGTCTTGATCTTTTCTTCCTCTTAGGGTGTTCTTATGCAGGTAGTATCAGGCACTGTGAGGCCATGGATATCCAGGCCATTTTGTATCTGGAGGGAGCATGTTGTATGGAGTCCTGCTCTTCCTTTGGCTCTTACATTCTTTCTGCCACCTCTTCTGCATTAGACCCTGAGCCTTGTAAGGTGTGATACAGATATTGCAGTACTGAGCACTGCAGTCATTTCTTTCCATCACCATGATAACTTCTGAGTTGTCCCAAGGTCACTGCCATCTGAAAAGAGAAGATTCTCAACCAAAAGTGAGAGTAGCATTAATATAAGGCTGTGAACATTAATAGAAGTGCTTACTGGGCAGTTTGTTATGCATAATATATACATTTGACCAGACAACAGCAGACATTACACCCCTAGGGCTCATCACTACCCCTGTTTTAAGTTTTAAGTATCAGGGATGTATTCTCTTCCCATGGAATGGTCCTCCAGTCCAATTAGAGGGCAGTTGGGTTCCCCCATAACAGACGTGCCATTATTTCACCCGTTGGCTCATTTGGCCTGGCTAGCCAATTATAAGGCTTGCAGTGTCCACTCATGAGTATCGTCACTGGTGATTTCTCTTTCTCCCATTGAACTGCATGCAGAATGGCTTCTTCCAGCTTTCTGTCAGCTCGTCTACATGGAGGAGGTTATCAGCTCAGTTCCAGCAAGATTTCTCAGTGGCCTTGCAGCCCAAGTATATGGAGACTTCAGCAATAGGGTCTTACCATCTCTTCCTGGTGGGAAACCAAAGGCCTCAGCAATGGCCTATAATATTTTGGGGGCATCAGGGATCTCCCTGGCCAACAACTTACTGGAAGATATCCCATCCCTGGCACTGAAAAATTTCTAGCAATAATCTATGACTCCTGAGTGTTCCATTGTCCAAAAAAGTAGGATTACATATGTTTTATTTATATCCTCTTAGATTTTGATTAGCTGTCCCTCCACCTTTCTTTTTCTCAACCTCTTCACCAGACCTCATTTTGGGCCTTTTCACCCTCATTAACCTATTCTTCTACTTACATATATGCAATACCATCCTATTAAGTACCCCCCTCCCTTCCTTTCTCTTCCCTTTCTATCTCTTTTCTAGCTTACTGGCCTCTGCTATTGAGTTTTTTTGTTTTTTTTTTTTCTCACACAGAAGCCCAATCATCTGTAGCTAGGATCCACATATGAGAGAGAACATGCAGCACTTGGCTTTCTGGGCCTGGGTTTCCTCACTTAGTATAATTTTTTCTAGATCCATCCATTTTCCTGAAAATTTCTTAACTTCATTTTTCTTTACTGCTGAGTAGAACTCCATTGTATAAATGTGCCATATCTTCATTATCCATTCATCGGTTGCCATTTCTTGTGTAAGAAGATGGACAAATTTGAACTGAAACAACCACATTTTGTCTCAGCAACATTTTTTAAAAGACTTGCAGTTTGAATTTGTTTCCCCTCATCATGTAAAGTTGGCTTTCTCTGGGTATATCTCCTAGATTTTGATTTCTTTCAGGTCCTTTTAAGCATATTTTTGAGATATAATTTGCATATCATGCAATGCACAAGTTTATCTTTGTGTTTGTTTATATGTGTAGTATTTTACATTAAGCTGCTCCCACATTCTACTCATTTCAATTTGGCAAGAATTAGGATAAGCATTTATGTAATCCCACCTATAGAATACTTAGTTTTGAAATCAGTTGATTGACATGATTAACAAAACCTAATGCTTTCACTCTTCCTACTGGACTAATAAGATAATTGTACAATGATGATAACATGATATGATGCCTAGAACATTAGAGTTACTAAGAAGAATTCTCTTCTTTCCCTCCATTTTATCTGTAGTATTTTGGATGTAAATTATTATGGAGTAGGAATGTATTATGTTCTGCCTTAAAAATCAGTTTCTTGAAGCACGTATTTTTCTTTCCTAAAGTTATTAAAAGACATTTATTTGCTGCTGGGTAGGCAACCATTTAAGGCTTCTAAATGCACACCAGAACTTCTAGAGTGTCAAGAGCTTGGTAAATATCCCAGAGACAAAAATTGAACATGTTTGCCAACATAAGACATGGCTATAGAAAGAAGTGTACATTGACAAATCTTGGTTAAATATCCAGACATTTCAAATGTGAGTCTAAATATATTTTAGAAATATTTTCTAACCCATGTATTTTATTTACATTTTCCTTTTATGTATGTCAAAGGATGACCTTTGAAGAGAGGAAGTCCAAATCTGAAAATGGTTTTGATTAATTGAAAATTAATCATATGAATGATGCCATTATCAAATAGCCATATTCTTTCAGCTTAATGGTTCAAGAATAATCATATGTGGTTTGATAAATTTTACCTTAGATGGGATGAAATATAACTCAATTATCTTTGAAAGTATATTCTCTGTGAGTTAAACTCCAGGAAAATCTTTTAACCAAAGATCCAGAAATATTTCTGGCCATCTTGTCCTCATATAAGGCAATGGCAAAAATGATATTAACGGATAATAGTTTAGAAATGAAAATAACTCTTAAAAATAAGCAGGGCTTGGAAGATGTCTCAGCAGGTAAGAGAACCTTTCATAAGCATGAGAGCCTGAGGCTGCCTGAGTTCAATTCCTCAGGACCCATGTAAATATCTGGTTATGGCCACACACATCTGTAATGGCAGTACTGTGGGAGAAGAGATCAGAGAAATGATGGGGCTAGCAAGAAACACAGAAAACTTGTAAGGAATTACCAACTCTGAAGATGCCTAAACAAAATCAGATGAATTGTGAATTTTCTATTTCTCTACACCTAATTAACACTGTAGTACCATTCTTTGAGTTCAAAGAGTGATTGATAAATATTGCAGGCAGGGGGTTCATCTGATAAGTCAGAGTTTTCTGGATTTAAGAAATCATTCTCAGTGGCTATATAATTTCAGTGTTAACTGAATGGCTTGGCAGCTGGCGATATAATCCAGTGATAGAGCACTTTCACAGCATGCTCAGGCCCTGGATTTGATTTCAAGCACTGAAAATCTTGCCTCTAATTGATTGGCTGTATTTTGGCTCTATCAAAGTGTCTCATGTGTGCAAATACAGGAGCCAAGTTTCCTTTCTCAGTGGCCTTGTGGGTTCTTCCATGAGCCTGTTCTTCCAGGGAAATAGAAAGGCAGACTTCTTGAAGTTTCTTCTATTCAGCAGAATCCTATGTATATACAATTTGGATTTTGGTTTTATTTTCTCTGCTATTTTGAAACCAGTATCTCTGCAAATGTGGGTCCATGCTAGTTATCATGTCTTATTCAGGTTATCAGAATGTAATAAGCTGCTCTCCAAACCAAACTTTTAAGAATTTCTGGTAAACAGTAAACTGTTATCCTAACAAGTCTTTTTATTGTAAATGATAGGCATATGAAGTAGCTGGCCATCTGTATGCATCCATGTTGAAAAGCCTTCTGATATTAGCAGATTCTTTTCTGTGTTGGGAAAATTCAGTTCTGCTGGGCTGCATGGCTGAATGTTTACTGACCCCTGGTAGCAGTAATTCCCAGTATAATGTAAACTATAAGTTCTAAGTGGGATCACTGAAAACTATATCATTTTGAATTTACTGTGAAGAAATTTAATTAACCAAAAATTTGGAAAAATAATTTTATAGTAACTCAAATATAGAATTATGAAGTATCTTTAAATGGTTGATAAAAGATACTCAGAGGCTCTCAAGCATGGATTATCTCATTGCTGTAAAAATTTTATCTTTCTAAATTGAATAAGAGGAATAAGTTTCCTTCTAAATTGCATTCATAAAATGGCACTGTGCACAGCCCTTCTGATGAGGCAGCCTTGTGGTAAGGAGCGTTGTGGTTAAGGACCTGAGTCAAATTCCTCCCTTGCCTGTGTCTTTTTGGACAGGCTGTTAAACTTCTCTGCATCTCAAGTTGCCTCATCCATTGAATGGAGCTTATAATGGTGGCACCTGCTCTGGGGAGCCCCACACTTCACCACTGTTTCCAGTGAGGAAATTGAGGCTCCAGGAGGATAATAAGCATCCTGCTCAGTGGCACAGGAGAGAGAGGAGACAGAGGAGGACTGAGGATCACATGCAACTATAACTGACTTCTCCCTCTTGTTAAGTCCCTAGACTGGGTCACCTAGAAAGACTAAGAGGAGTATGAGGACAATGGACATTGGGATGCAAATTTCCTACCCTGTGATCTATTCTTAAACAGTTCTGTTACTGTGACTAATTGGGATGACATTAATTCAAAAGAGCTCTGTATGTAATAGATGGTGATCAGCTAAAATCTAAGCAAAACTGAAAAGTGATGATTCAGCTATATGCTCTGCTATAATCTCTGAAAAATACTACACAGCATCTACAGAATATGAGGGCATGGAGAGGAGATAAATGTACACCTCACCACAGTCCAGCTGATAGGAAGGAGTTTGTGGACAGCAATAATGCTACTCTTGGATTGCAGGCACGGGAACCCAGGACTTTGCTGCTCTACACTCCCCTTGACAACTCTTAGGGTGCTGATTTCTGGCTAGGCAGTAAAAAGAAAGCCTGTGCACTGGAAACATGACTTAGAAGTTAAGATGCTTGCCTGTGAAGCTTAATGACCCAGGTTTGACTTCCCAGAACCCACATAAGCCAGGCACAGAACATGTGCACAAGGTAGCCCATGCATCTGGAGTTTGATTGCAGTGGCTAGAGGCCCTGGTACACCAATTCTCACTCTCTCTTGCTGTCTCATAAAATAAAATAAAATAAAATAAAATAAAATAAAATAAAATAAGATAAATTTGGGGCTGGAGAGATGGCTTAGTGGTTAAGCATTTGCTTGCAAAACCAAAGGACCCAGGTTCAATTTTCCAGGACCCATGGAAGACAGATTCAGAAGATGGTACATGCATCAGAAGTTTGCGGTGGCTGGATGCCCTGGTCTGCCCATTCTCTCTCTCTCTCACTCACTCCCTCTCTCTGCCTTTTTTTTTTTTTTGTCTCTCTAATAAATAAATAAACACTTTTTAAAAAAAATAAAGCCTATAAAAGGCAAGTTGGCAGAATAAGGTAATTAAGCATAATGAAAATGACTTATTGTACTGAAAAAACACCATATTAGTAGACACCATCTAACATGAAAGAAGAGGGACTATAGGAAGGAAGGTAGCAAATTAGGAGGGGGAAAGAGAAGGTAAATGGGGTATGATCACAGTATCACAACTATGTATGTGAAATATTACATTTAAACCTGACTTTTATACAATTAATATATGCTAATGAAAAGGAAAAATGTCTCCATATAGAGCTTTATGACATTATGGAGAGTAATAAATGTTTATTTGGAAACTTTCTTTGGGGCACATTTATTTGGGCTGCTTTCCTAGAGGTGTGGGGTCCCTGGTTCCTCAGGAGGCTGTTGTGCACTGGCTCCCCAGAGGCAACCAGGCAATTGTGGAGCAGGGTCTTGAGTGGCCATAAGTGCAATAGGCAGAAACACCAGGAGACAGCTTCAGAGAACAGCTTATTTATTTGTCAGGGGAGTGAGTTTTTGTAAGAAGTTGAGAGAGAGCAAGAAGAGGGTTCTAAGAGGATTGGCGAGTTCAAAGGTTTCTTACTGATGCCTAGTTGGTATATAGGAACGTTCATTCTAGCACATAGGGAGAGAGTCAGGTGATCTATGTAGTGGTGGGAAAGGTATGGGTTACAGGTCGCAGGGGGATGGGCTGTGTGAAGGCTGCTGGCTGATACCATATAAGGAGTTTCTTAGGCAACTGGCCAAAGTTCAAAGCACTATGAGCAAAGCCCAAGTCTCATCAGGACATCCAAGTGTCCTGGGCTCTGGGGAAGGAGCAGACTCCTGTAGCCTGGAGGACCTTAGCCATGCCTGGAAGCTCAGGCCCCTTTTAAACCTCAGTGGCCCAGGGCCCTTACCTGTGCCCGACATAGAGGAACAGGTTTTTTTTTTTTTGTTTGTTTTGTTTTTTAAATGGGAGGAATAGGTTTATTTCAGGCTTATAGTTCCAGGAAAACAACATCAATGGCAGAAGAAGCTGGCTCACTTCCATCAATTCATAGCAGAGACACCCTCAAACAGCCAGCACCAACAACACCAACAAGCACCAGAGCTTAAAATGTTCTTCATACATCTTAGGGCTGGACTCCAGCATCCACCCCCAGTCACAGGCCCTGACTCCAGTATGAGTCTTCCCATTAGACTCAAGATTTAAGCTTGAGTCTATGGGGCCACACATTCAAATTACTACAATTTGTGTGTACATGCATGTGAAAGCCAGAGGTCAAAGTTGGGTGTGGAGGAACAGGTATTTTTGATGGTTTTGCTTATTTGTGTTTGTTTTCTTGAAACAATATCTCACTATTTAGCCCAGGATAGCCTTGAACACATCATCCTCCTAGAGCACACTTGTAAGAGCAGCTTAGCATGTGTGGAAGAGCATGCTAATGAAACTCATCATGATCAAATGACAGAAGCTCCTGTTAGCAAGTTCCAATAGTTATGATAACCAATGATATAAAAACAAAAATTAAAAACAATATATATATACCTATATTGATTTCTTAGGTCTTTCACAGCAAAGTAACACAGACTGAGTGGCTACAATAGATATTTATTTTCTGTGCGTTTTGAACATGAAAAATCTGAGATCCAAGTAATAGTAAGGTTGTGGTGGACTTCTTGCTCTACTAGCCTTATCTATGATCCCTGTTCTCTGTGTTTCTTTGTGTTTTCACATGTTTAGGTTGTTTAGGTCCTTGTCTCTTCTCCTTATAAAAACATGAATCATATTGGATTAAAGTTCACTCTTATAGACTTATATGTCAACAATGTCTTTAAAGACCCTCTTACCAATAGGTCCAATTATGACATTCTGGGGCCAGGAAAAGGCTACAACACAATCGTTACCCATATGTGTTCTTACACACACACACACACACACACACACACACACACTATGTGTAAGTATTTGTGAGACTTGTTTTAACCTGAAATGATCACAGTGAGAACTCCTCAAAATACTAATGTGTGGGCTGGAGAGGTGTCTTAGTGGTTAAGGAGCATGCCTGAGAAGCCTAAGGACCCAAGTTCAATGGTTCTATTCTCCAGGAACTACAAAGGCCAGAGGCACAAGGGGGCACATGAGTCTGGAGTTTGTTTGCAGTGGCTAGAAGCCCTGAGGCCCTGGTGCGCCCATTCTCTCTCTCTCCATCTCTGTCTCTAATAAATAAATAAATAAGTAAATAAATAAATAAATAAACCTTTAAAATCGTAATGTGTGATGATAAAAGGCTACATATTCCAAGTCTAACTTTCTTCACCTTAATTAGCATATGGTCTATTAGCAAACTTATCAGGAATGGGCACTCTCACATACAACCATGATCTAATTTCCAGGCTCCTGAGAATAAGTGCTCCATTAATGCAGAGGAGGGTGAGGATACCTGGGGGCATCCACTGAGCTGCTGGCTGCCTGACAGAGTGTCCTTGTGGCTCAGAGCTGAAAAAGATCCCTATGGGCAACAAGAAAGAGACTTGCACTCTGAGAATTCTCAGATCTCAGGTCTTTGATGCTCTTTGAGGCATGTTCCAAAGGCTGGGACACTGGCCTGCACAGAGGAGGTGAAGAAGAGAACATGTGACAATAGTAAGTCTCTCTTTTTTTAAAATTATTTATTTATTTATTTGTGACCGACAGACACAGAGAGAAAGACAGATAGAGGGAGAGAGAGAGAATGGGAGCGCCAGGGCTTCCAGCCTCTGCAAACGAACTCCAGACGCGTGCGCCCCCTTGTGCATCTGGCTAACGTGGGACCTGGGGAACTGAACCTCGAACCGGGGTCCTTAGGCTTCACAGGCAAGCGCTTAACTGCTAAGCCATCTCTCCAGCCCTAAGTCTCTTTTATTTTGATGTCATCATCATTTTCTTCTATTATAACGGTCTTGTGAATGTATTGCTAGGCACTTCAGGGTCATGGATATCAAGGCCAATTTCTGTCTGGACAGTTGCACTGTAAGGAGTGGTACCCTTTCTTTGGCTCTTACATGATTTACACCACCTCTTTCATGTATAAAATACCATCTCCTTAAGTCCTGCACGCTCCTCCCTCCCTTACAGCCTTTTTTGTTTAGTTTACTGGCCTCTACTACTGATTTTTTGTTCCAGCTCACACACAAGTCTATACATTTGTAGCTAGGCTCTACATATGAGAGAAAACATATGAAGTTTGGCTTTCTGGACCTGGGTTAGCTCCAGATCCATCCATTTTCCTACAAATTTCATACTTTCATTTTTCTTCACTGCTGAATAGAACTCCATCATGTAAATATACCATATCTTTATTATCCATTCATCTGTTGAGGGTCTTCTGGACTGGTCCCACTTCCTAGCTATTGTGAATACAGCATCAATAAACATGGTTGTGCAAGTATCTCTAGGGTAGTGAGAAGAGTTAGGATATATGCCTAGGAATGCTGTAGCTGAATCATACGGTAACTATTTTTAGCTGTCTCAAGAACCTCCACACTGATTTCCACAGTGGCTGTACTAGATTACATTCACACCAAAAGTGTAGAAGGATTCCCATTTTTTGCATCTTCACCAACATTTATTGTCATTTGTTTTCTTTATGGTGGCCATTCTGAGAGAAGTGAGATGGAATCACAAAATAGTTTTAATTTGCATTTCCCTGATGACTAAGAACACTTTTTTAGATGTTTATGTGCCATCTATATTTCTTCTTTTGAGAATTATCCATTTATTTTCATAGCCCATTTTTAAATTGGGTAGTTTGATTTCTTATTGTTTTGTTTTTTGAATTATTTGTATATTCTGGATATTAATCTTCTGTCAGATGTGTAGCTGGCAAAGATTTTCTCCTATTCTGTAGGTTGTCTCTTTGCTTTATTCATAGTGTCTTTTGCTGTACAAAAGCTTTGTAATTTCATGAGATCCCAGTGGTTGATTAATGATTTTATTTTCTGAGCAATTGGGGTGATATTCAGAAAGTCATTACCCATGCCAATATGTTGAAAGGTTTTCTCTACCTTTTTCTCTAACAATTTCAGAGTTTCAGGTATGATTTTAAGGTCCCTGATACATTTGGACTGCTTCTTGTGCACGGAGAAAGACAATGATCTATTTTCATCCGTCTACATATACATATCCAGTTTCCCAAGCACCACTTGTTGAAGAGGATGTCTTCTTTAAAATAAAAATTTTTGGCATTTTTGTCAAAAATCAGGTGGCTGTAGCTGTCTGGATTAACATTTGAGTCCTCTATTCTGTTCCATTCATCTACATGTCTGGTCTTGTGCCAGTACCATGCTGTTTTTGTTATTGTGGCTTTGTAATATAGCTTAAAATTGGGTATGGTGATGCCACCAGCCTTATTTTTGCTGCTGAAAATTGGTTTGACTATTTAAGGTTTTTTGCTTCCAAATAAATTTCATACATTTTTTTTCTATTTCTGTGAAGAATGCCATTGGAATTTTAATGGAGATTGCATTAAATGTGTAGATTGACATTTTCAAAATATTGATCTTTTCAATCCAAGAACATGGGATGCATAGCCTAGCATATTCTGCAATTTCTCGCTTGATTGCCTTGATGTTCTCATTGTAGAAATCCTTCACTTCCTTGGTTTATTGGAAGGTACTTTATTTTTTGAGACAATTGTAAATGGGATAGATTTGCTGATTTTATCCTCCACATGTTTGTTTTTGGTATACAGGAAAGTTACTGATTTCTGTATGTTAATTTTGTATCCTACTACATTGCTAAAAGTGTTTATCACCTCAAACAGTTTGCTGGTAGAATCTTTAGGGTCCTTTATGTATAGAATCATATCATCTGGAAAAAATGATAATTTGATCTCCTCCTTTCCAAATTGTATCCCTTTTATGAGTGTCTCTTGCCTTATTGCTATAGCTAAGTAATATGTTAAATAACTGTAGTAATATATTAATAACACTGGAGACAGTGGACACCCTTGTCTAAATTTAGTGGAAATGCCTCCAGTTTTTCCCAGTTTAGTATTATGTTGTCTGTAGGTTTGAAATAAATAGCTTTTATTATGTTGAGATATGTTCCTTCTATTCCCAGTTTCTGTAGGAGTTTTACCATGAAGATATATTGGATTTTGTCAAATGCCTTTTCTGCATCTGTTGAGATGATCATGTGATTCTGGCCCTTCAAGCCCATTTACATAGTATATTACATTGATCAGTTTGTGTATGTTGAGCCATCCCTGAATCTCTGGGATTAAGCCTACTTGGTGGAGTGAATAATCTTTCTGATATATTCTTGTATTCTGTTTGCCAATATTTTGTTGAGATTTTTTTGCATCTATGTTTATGAAGGAGGTTTGTCTGTAATTTTCTTTTATTGTTCTGTCTTTGTCTGGTTTTGGTATCAGGGTGATTCTGGCTTCATATAAGGAGTTTGGTAGAATTTCTTCCTTTCCTATTTTCTAGAAAAGTTTGATGAGCAGTGGTGTTAATTCTTCCATGAAGGTCTGGTAAAATTCAGCAGTGAGCCCATCTGGGCCTGGCTTTTTTAGTTGGGAGACTTTTTATAACTGCTTGGATCTCCATACTTGTTATTTAAATGGTTTATCTCATCTTGATTTGATTTTTGTAGGTCATATGAATCAAAGAAATCATCCATTTCTTTCAGTTTTCCAAACTTAGAGTCATGTACATTCTTCAAGTATGTCCTTATTATTTTCTGAATTTCATTGGTATCTGTTGTAATGGTGCCTTTTTCATCTATAATTTTATTAAATTTGTCTCTTCTCTCTTCTGGTCAGATTTGCTAAGTGTTTATCAATCTTGTTTATCCTTTCAAAGAACCAACTCTTTGTTTCATTGATTCTTTGGATTTTTTTTGTTTCTATTTCATTAATTTATGCCCTAACCTTTATTAATTTTTCCCATGTTCTGTGGATACCTGTTAGGTCCATTTGTTCCATGACATCATTTAATCCAGATGTGTCTCTCTCTCTCTCCCTCTCTCTCTCTCTCTCTCTCTCTCTCTCTCTCTCTCTCTCTTTCTCTCTCTCTTTTTTGCCCAGATTACCTGTCAATTGATGAGAGTGGGGTATTGGGATCATTCATTATAATTGTGTTTGGTGTTATGTGTGACCTTCAGTCTAACAATGTTTGTTTGATGAAATTGGGGCCTCCATGTTAGGTGCATATACATTTAGGATTGTAAATTTCCTCCTGTTGGAGTCTTCCTTTAATCAGCATAAAGTGACCTTCTTTATCTTTCCTTACTAATGTTGGTTTGAAGTCTATCCTGTTAGATATTAGGATAGCAATCCCTGCTTGTTTCTTAGGCCTATTTGCTTGAAATACCATTTTCCATAGTTTCACCTTAAGTAAATGTCTACCTTTTATTGAGAGATGAGTTTACTGGAGACAAAAACAGCAGGATCCTGCTTTTCAATCCAGGATGCAAGCATGTGTATTTTGGTTGGGGAATTAAGAGTTAATATTGAAAGGTATGTATTTATTCTCACCATTCTTCTTCCTTTTTTCCCTTTTTCTCTTGTTTTAACTGTTATTTGTGTATGATTTATTTTTTTTTCTATTTCCTGCTGTGTGCATTTTGATTTCTTTTCAGCATGACAAATTCCTTCAAGTATTTTCTATAGAGCTGGTTTAGTTGTCATAAATTCCTTTAGCCTGTTTTATTGTGAAATGTCCTTATTTCTTCATTAATTTGAATAGATAGTTTAGCACGTAAAGTATTTTTGGTTGACAGTTGTTATCTTTCAGAACTTGGAATGCAACTTTCCAAGCCCTTCTGGTTTTTAAAGTTTGTGTTGAGTAATCTGCTGTGGTCCTTACCTTTACAGGTAACTTGCTTTTTCTCTCTAACTTCTTTCAATATATTTTCTTTGGTTTGTGTGTTTATTAGTTTAATTATAACATAGCAAGAGAGGTTCTTTCCAGGTTTTTTCTGTTTGGTGTTCTAAAGGCTTCTTGTATCTGCATTGGCATTCATTTTCCAATTTGGGGAAAATTTCTTCTATGATTTTGTTGAAAACACCTACTCAGACTCTAGATTGACATTCTCCTTCTACTATACCCTGAATTCTTATGTTTGATCTTTTCATAGTGTCCCAGATATGTTGAAATTCCCATTCATCCCTTCCTATTAGCTTGTCTTTCTCTTTGTTGGACTGTATTAGACTGCCATCTCATATTCTAGTTTAGATATTGTGTTCTCTCCTTCATCCATTTTACTGGTGAGACTTTCCACAGAGTTTTTTATTTGACTGAGTGTGTTTCTTCAGTGCTAAAATTTCTGCCTGGTTTTCTACAGTATTTCTATTTTCTTAATCATATCTTGTAGTGACCTTCTCATTTCATTAAGCTGGTTTCCTGTGTTCTCTTTGAATTCCTTCAGGAGTTTGTTTTCTTCTTTAATTCATTTTTTTCTTCTTTGATTCATTTGATTTCTTCTTTGCTTTATTTAGTATAGATAAAATCATTTTTTGAAATCTTTGTCAGGAATTTCATCTAAAGCAGTCTCATTGGGTGCCATTGCTAATGTATTTATGATTTTTGGTGGCATTGTATTGTCTTGATTTTTTATGTTTCTTGTATTATAATGTGATTTTTGCATCCTGAGTTGATTTAATGCTTTGGTTTTCTAATAACCTGCAGTGCTTTTAGATTTGGAAATCCAATTTTACATACCTTCAGAGTAGGAGTTTAAGGTGCCAAGTGTAGCTCTTTTATTTCAATCCATCTGCAGAAACAATTCTAGGTGTGGAGTTTGCCTGCTATTCAAGTATTTTAGTGGGCTGGGTGGAGCAATTTACTGGCAAATTCTAAACTCCAACTGAGCAATATATGCATTCAATAAAAACCAGTACAGAGTATGCAAACGTAGGGATTGCAGCTAACAGATAACCTTATAAAGTCACAACCCCTAATGGTGTGTGTGGCTCTACACTCCTATCATGTCAGCTGGGAGGTTGAGATTTCTGTTCTGAAATGGGTTCTATATCAGCCTGGGTCTGAGTCAGACCCTGCCCTTAATAATGACAGAAGAAAAAAACAATGACCCTATGAATCTGAATAGTCAACTCCTAAATACAACTTAACTGATAATGGTGAAGCCAACCAAGAATAATATGTAACCTGCCCTGACATGGAAAAAGAGATTAACACTTCCAGTATAGGCCTATGCACCTGCTTTTTGTCAGTGGGCCTCATTACCTTTTGGAGTGGCTTCAAGTCTCACCAGTGCTGAATGCTCACCTCAATTCCTCCATATTGTGCTATGAATCTGGTGTTCTGATCATCTGTGCTGGATGCCTTGCCCCTGGGAGCTGAGTGTGTTCTCCAGGGGATCTGAATGTGTTCTCAGGAGGGTTGCAGTTCTGATGGTTGGGGGAATGGGAGAGTGCAGAAAGCCTGGAGTTGTACTGGAACTGCTCAGCTGGTCCAGCCTGTGCCCCCTTCAACAGCGCCATTGCTGTCTCTCCTTCAGGTTTCTCAACTTTGTAAGGGGGCTGATGAGGTTGGGAAGTCCCCTTGTTTGGTCTCTGCTCCTACAAGGCATGAGTATCCACATGGATCAGGTCTGGTCCACAGGCTCCTCAGTGGGATTCTGGCCAATTTCCTCCTTTCTGATAGATCTTAGTCACTCCTGTTTCTCTGCTGTGACCAATATAAACCTATACACCTTTACTTTTCAGACTAAGACTGAATTTTGCTGTGGTTTTGCTCAAATTCTTCCCTAGGCTGGATTGGTGTGACTCCTATGAAGCCATTTTACCTAAAAGTCAACCTTGGCTCCTTTTAAATGCACAAGCTGTGCTTATATGAGGGGGCACAGGATTTCCTTTGTTTTTTGTTTTCAAAGAATTGAGTTTATTCAGTCAATGATATCTCCCCATCTACCTCTCTGTCCTTCCATCTTTGTTTCTTTGTCTTCTATCAATTACTTATAGTGTGGGCTTGCAATACACCAAGCACTTCTGTGGTCTTCTACAGGATAAGAGGTGACTCACAGGCACTCTCCATTGTATGTTTCATTCTAATAACCAATTCTTTATTTAGGTCTTGCTTCTCCTTTCTGGTATTGCTCTGCTAGTTCTGTGGCAAAGCTGAATGACACCTTAGTTAACAAGTCTAGCCCTCTCTTCCATTCAGTGTTGTCAGTCTTTTCTGTAAAATAGGTAGCACACTGCTTTGCCTTAACAACCCCATGTTCCTCCCTACCCCCAGCCAGTGGCCAAGTACAAGCCCAAGCTCCAGCCCCCTCTGGCACAATGGTTATTACCTCACTCTCTTACCTACCAGGCTGATTTATTTTTTTCCCTTTCCTTTACTGCTTATTCCATCCATGTTTTCCTCTTAATTTTGAATCCTTTCCAAATTCACACTGATCATCTGTGACGAACTAGATAAGTGTGCAAAAATAATGGTTCCTATGATCTGCTTCCTCTCTTCCCACTGTTGTTTATTACAAGCAATGAAGACCATACCCAGAATTCCTACATTGGATCCAAGAGTACAGACATAGAGTCCACTGCACATTTGCTCCTTTCTACCACCCCTACTCATATTAAAGTTTCTTTCCATTTATCAATCATTTATCAAGATATTATTTTGTTAAAGGAAGGAGTAGAAGGGCTATGGAAGCCAAAGGATGTGATTCCATAATGTGATTTTAAGCCCTGTCTGTAGTGATTATAAACTGTTAAGGTTCATGTCTAGAATAGATTTCATCTTAGACACATACTCTACTGGAAAGTATAATTTGTACAACCTCCTTTCATTGGTTAGACATAGTCAGACCAGCTGTCTATCTTTTAAATCAATAGACATAGCCATAGTGTGTGTCCTTTATAAACATGCCACCCGTGGGATGCTCATCCCTGCTAGTTAAATCACAGCCATTCTTCCTAACACAGATGAAGCTGCTTACCTCTGGATGGATCGCTGAGTCTCCACCTCCACTTGTACCAGCAGGGTCCAGCCACTGACCCATCTTTGCATCCAGCAGCGGAGTCACTTACTAACATAGGGGCTTAGTAGAAGTGTGGGGAAAGGATCAAAGGAAGAACTGTCCAGCCTTCTGTAAGCTCCCTGCTTCACACCTGTGAAAGTGGTACCTGTACCATTCATTTGGGCATGTCACCATGTGATGTCCAACATTGCTACTTAGTCCCTGAAAACTAAATGCTTTGTCCTCCTACCAACATTGCCTTCCCTCACCCTTTGATCTCTATTGCCAAACACAGAGATAATGTCCACAAAAATATTGACTGAATGCTATTTCTATTTATGTAACAGCAATGTATGTTGGGAATTACATTTAGAAAGCTGATTTTGTAGAAATCATAATTCTGTTGTACATAAATGCATGGGAAGGGTTTGTTTATAATGTTTCAAATGCAACATTAATTTATAGACAATTTGTACTTAGTTTGGTCCAAGCAAGTTATTGGTAAATGCTTTGGCTGTGACACAGAGTCTAGAGGTTGTTGCCCCATGTGGGCTCAGGGTCAGCTCATTTGCTGCTGCACACCCCGGGAGTGGTATAGCGCCTGATCCCACCAGCACCACAGGGATGCTGAGGGGCAGTGTGAGTGGCTCCTTCTGCCCTCCTGAACCTTCTGTGTAGCAATGCAGCTGCTCCTCAGTGCAGCCCCTCCTGCGGGGTGAGAGCCCTGCCTCATCACTGCCCCTCTTTGGCTGTCCAAAATAGGTTAGCAGTAAGTTAGCAGATTTGACACCAAGGAAGTCTGCACTGTGGCTTTTCCGGAAACCTGGAACTTATCTGCATGCAGATGGGAACCAAACCCTGACAGGGCTAGTAGCAGGGACTGCAAGCTGGGTTCTAGCAAACCAATGACAGTATTCACGTGTTAATAATTTACTGAAGAAACACCCCCACTCAGCCCTGTGGAGCAGTTTGGCCTTCTGTTGCAGCAGGATAGGTGAGGGCGATACTGGCTTCCCACCCCACACAAAGGCAAGTCATGGCCTCTTAAAGGGACCCGCGAGCTCCTCCTTGCAGCTGCAAACCCGAGTGTGTGCATGCTCAGCCACCCGGGCTTCCGCCTGAGAATGAGTGGGAAGGGGTCTTGAGGCGCCTCCACGTCTCCACAGAGAACCGGGGAGGGAGCTTGCAGCCCGTGGATGGAGATCACCGGTCGGCGAGGACCGGCTCGCGATCAGCTGCCTGGGGGCTGCTTGGCGTCCCCGTGAGCCTCTTGCTGCGGTCCCAGGCTGCCGGCGGCACACCCTGCGGTCGCCTGCGCTGATCTGAGCCAGCGCCCACAAGCAGCCGCTGCATTCGGGCTCCCGGAGTGGCTCCGCAGGGCTGTGCGGTCACCAGGGATGCTCGGCGCTGGGCTCCTGACACGGCCTCCAGACGGCCGGGACCCGGCTGTGTGATCAGCCCGGATTACAGACGGAAACCCTGGGGACGCTGATCTGCTCTCCAGCTGCTGGGACAACTTCTGCTTGTCTGTTTACTTCTGTGGGTCCCCGGGACTCTGTCCTGCACCGCAGCCACCCCTGCCACTTTGCGGGTTCTGAAGTCAGCCGCCAGAGCTCCTCCGAACGCTCCCGAAGGGCCAGCCAGGAGGGACCGAGACAGGAGCGAAATCCCCCAGTGCTCACCCTCCCCGGTCTGTCCTGGCCGCCTTTGTCGCGGTTCGGAGAGGACCGTGTGCTGCCCCGGGAGCAATGCAAGTCTCCATCGCCTGCACAGAGCACAACCTGAAGAGCCGCAATGGTGAGGACCGACTTCTGAGCAAACAGAGCTCCGCCGCCCCCAATGTGGTGAGCGCAGCCCGGGCCAAATTTCGCACGGTCGCGCTCATCGCCCGCAGCCTGGGGACCTTTACGCCCCAGCACCACATTTCTCTCAAGGAGTCCACGGCCAAACAGACTGGCATGAAATACAGGTATGAAGTGAGGCTCCTTTTTCCAGACTGTCAGCCTTCAGGACAGGTGTGGTAGGGCCAGCTCCTTGTGGAAGGTCCAGGAGGACTCACTCATAGGTGGCCACCTTCATGCACAAGTCTCAGTGTTTGCTCTAAAATAGTTCCTTAGTGGGGATGCAAAAGCCCAAGCTGGTGGTGTATGTCTGTACAATGCTTGAAACGTGGCCCATTTTGTGTAGTCTAAGTGTTGTGAATACCTAGGGAGAGATAGAGATTACCGCCTGCAGGAAAAGGCCAAATAGCTGCTGGGAACTGGCGCTGGGATAAGGATAGCTCATCAGGAGCTGGCAAGCCTATCCTGTTTTATGGTGCAGACTGTAGTTTCTGTGGTTACCCCATCAGAATAGTTTCCTATGCAGAGCTACACTGCCTTCACAAAGACCAAAGTCACAAACGCTGTGCAGAGCTTTTAATGGAATTTTGTGGTAGGAAAGAGCGCCCATCCTGGTAAATTAGACTGACCATTGTTGTATTCATATCTAAATTACGGATGGAGTGAATTCTATGCATGTTGTGAAATATGAAGTCAGCTTTTCAAAGCTGCTTGTTCCACACAAGGTTTGAGTTCTCATTGCCATCGTGCTGTTTCCATAGACAGAAATCATTCTGCAGTAAAAATAAATAAATAAGCGCCATTATTAAGCCACATGACTACTATTATCTATCTATCACCTATCTATCCTTCGCACCAACCAACCTTTTTTGATTCTTTATAGCTTCTAAGTGTTTGTGGACATGGAGGAGAGAAACCACTGACACAGGCCTTTGGTTCCTCTCATTTGCAGATATGATTTTGTTAATGACTTACATTTAACTGTCTCTAATCTTTGTTAGGAGCCAGATTTTAGTATAGGATAAACTCAATACTATTAAAGTGATGCTCATTCATGATTGTGTTTTCTTATTTGAAGTCAGCATTTAAATCTATTTCTGTAAAAGTTACTTGAGAAAAGTTTCTTTGCAGTTGCAGGGAAACTCCTCATTGCAAGAGCAAGACTTCTTGTTTTGATATGGTTTTGAGCCATTACAAAAGAAAGTCTTGGGCTGGAGAGAAGGCTTAGGAGTTAAGCACTTGCCTGTAAAGCCTAAGGATCCTAGTTCGAGGCTCCATTCCCCAGTATCCATGTAGGCCAGATGCACAAGGAGGTGCATGCATGTGGAGTTCGTTTGCAGTGGCTGGAGGCCCTGGCATGCCCATTCTCTCTCTCTCTCTCTCTCCCTCTTTCTGTCTCTGTCCTGTTGCTCTCAAATAAATAAAAATAAGCAAAAAAAAATAAAATAAAAAAAGAAAGAAAACCTTGGTTGGGAAAACAAAACAGGCTTAGCTAAAGCAGTGTAAATTGTAGTAGGAATACAATCTGCCTGTCTCTAATCAACTCCACCAAAGTGTCAGCAGCCTAAGCACCTCTGCTTTCCAATATTACCATGATGGTCAGTTCTCATTAGGAGACTGAACTTCCAGTGCACTGGCATTTCTGAGTTGCTGCTGTGCCACACACCCTGCCCATGCCCTGTGGACAGTAGGCCCTACTCCATCTTAAGCTCAGCAGTGGAGTGGAGATGAGTTGCAGCACTGGCAGGGCCTCAGGAACAGGGAACTCCTGAGATAAGGGAACTCATGGAGGGTCATTTGAATTGTGGTCTCTGTCATTTTACAAATCAGAAGAAATAAAAAGTAACAATCCTACTTTGAGTGGAAACAGGTTCATATTTGCATTGTAGATGTTTCTCTGCAAAGTGTTTGGTCCTGAAGGGCTTTTGGAAGTTTTGAGCTCTTCATTAAGGTTTTCCCCTCAACACAGCTCAACTCAGGTTGAATTGTAACTGACTCTGTTTCCCAAATGCTCACTGTGTGGGCAACACTCATTTGGATATCTTTCATCATTGGTGATTAAGCACAGGTCTTTGCTGAAAAAGTTAGTTATCCTTGTCTTCAGCATACTTGAGTTAGTCATTTGTGGTGACAAAACAAAAGGCCTGTATTACAGTTCCCTTTTATTTTGAACAACTCCCTCTATGAAAGCCAGGGGTGAGAGAGAGAGAAAGAGAGAGAGAGAGAGAGAGAGAGAGAGAGAGAGAGAGAGAGAGAAAGAGAAAGAGAAAGAGGGAGAGAATGAGAGAATATGTGTGTGTATACATGTTTATATGTGTGTCTTACCCCTCTTTCAAATTCCATTCAGAGTGACCTTAATGAAAAAGATTATGAAATAATGCAAAACACAAGCCAAGCTTTGTTGGGGTTGGAGAGAAGTTACCATATGCTTCGTGGAAATAATGGGAATATTTTTATAAGCTGAATTATTCTTTTGTTTCATTTTTGTCACTAAAATATAATGTGAGTATATGAACTTGGTAAGAACAAATGCTAGATGATGCTATGGACTAGGAAGATAATTTCCATGTGTAAACAAGTCTGAAGACTGTGTGGAGGACCTTAGATGGTAAGTTAGTGGCCAATTGTGTTCATAATAATATTCTTATAATTGAAGATGGTTTCTATATGTAGAGCTTTAGGGATGCAGTAACTTCTTTTTATTTTAACTTTTCTAAATACCCTTCTTTGTCTTCTTTTTCTACTCCCTTCCACTGAATCCATTCTTTTCTATAACTGGACCCTCCCATGAACTTCTTGGAAAAAAATGTCGTATTATCTTTCTGTGTAAAAATATATAAATTTATTCTGAATTTGAAGTATCTATAAGGTAAAAATTGTCAAAGTGCAGTTTTATGGCATGAGGAGGCATTCATTTAGTTGACAGATATTTATTACACAGCCACTGCCTCATGACCTTCCAAGAACTAGATCTTTAAGGTGCAGAAACCAGACAAGATTTAGGGATTAGCTTTAAGTTGGGAAAACAGACCATAAATAATGAAATAAAAGTTAACAATAGAGTTTTCTATTGTGAATCATTCTTATGTGAGCTATGTATCAGGGGGTGATAGTCAGCTGGCATGTTCATTTTGAAGCCATTGAGTCTGCTTTGGTTCCAGCCCTTCTGAGAGTATGAGTGATTGTGCCCATATATTTCACCTATTTTGTGACATGACAGATCTCTTTCAAGTTCAAAACTGCTATAAAGTACTACTTTGCACTCCAGCACCTACTCTTAACTTTGACAAATAAGCAGAATGTCTTCTGTTTATGTAATGCCTTATGATTTATACATCTCAACTCTACAATCAAGAAGTTGAGAAAGTGAAAATTTAGAAATAATTAATATACACTATATAAAGCAAAAAGAATGTTCAAGGTCACTCTTATATTTTCACCACATTTGTGTAAGAATTTTGTATGAAATTGCTTATATTTTAAGGTTTAGGATAAAAATATTCCAAAGAAAATTGTTCCATTCAAATATTGCTGTTAGCCTCACAGCACAAGATTACAACTAATTATGCTGAATGTCAGACTGCTTGACACTCTGCTAATGTACGAAAGTTCACCACAGCATGTCAGTTTGATGGAAGCTCTGCAGGCATGCATAGTACATCTATAGATGACAGATGTAACTATGTACATAAACATTTTATCCCAAGAGCTAATCATGTAGAATGTAAGCTCATACAGGATTTTTGGATTTTGGCTACTTATTTAGGTTGTTCGTTGTTGTTGTTTTTTTTTTTTAAGGTAATTTTGTAGAACAACATAATCACAATGTTTAACATGGTCTTGAAGCTTTTGTAATTAGAATAGAGCATATTGTACTGATGAACTTCCTTGCCCCATTCTGCAATTGTTTTAGTTCTAGAATAACTTGAATGTTGATAGATCCAATTTTAATAAGAAAAAATTTTATCTGGAACATATGCACCCATGGCAACACAACTATGTGCTGTACAGTTTCACAAAAACAGATTTGTGGTTATTTATTTATATATTTTGTGGAACTGTATATATGCTTTGTAATATTTGAGAGCTTTTTTAACTAAAAGAACAGTGTGTGAGTAATAGTCTTCAAATTCCATTTAAAGCTTCAAATTTTATTTTTTTAGATTAGCCACAATTTAAAAAAAATATTAATTTATTTATTTGCTTGAGAAAGAGGGGGGAAGGGATACAGATAAAAAGAATGGGTGTGCCAGACACTCTAGCCACTGATAACAAACTCTAGCTGCATGTGCCACCTTGTGTGTCTGGTTTATATGGGTATTGAGGAATTGAACCTAGGTCTTTAGGCTTTGCAGGCAAGTGCCTTAACAGCTAAGCAATCTCTCCAGCCCCTAGTTTAGCCACATTTTTTCATCAAATGTTTTGAAATACTTATAGATTCATGGAAATTTGAGAAAAATGTATAGAGTTATAGGTAATTTTCATGCACCCTTAAATTTTTCCACTGACTACACAATGGTCCTATATCAAAACTAGAAAACCAATATTGGTACAATCCAAAGAATTTATTCAGATGTCCCCAGTTCTACATGTATTCATTTGTCTGTATTTACATGTCTATGAAGCTTTATCACATGCATATATTTGTAAACTAGCACCACAATGAAGAATCAGATTTTTTCCCCAGTCATAAGGCCTTTCCCCTCTCTATACTATACAGTTAAAAACAAATCCATTCCATCCTTTCCAACCACTAACCCTTGGTTAAAGGTAAATTGCTCAATCTGTGAGAAATCTATATAATATCATTCTTCCAAGAATATTACATGAATAGAGCATATAGGATGTTATCTTTTGGAAAGGGCCTTTTCTCTCTCAGAGGGTTTGCTCAGGGGGTAAGATGGATACATCAGGTGATCATCAGAAACAAAGAAACCACTAAGGAGTTTTGAGCCGTGTATGCTAGCAAAGTTTGGTTAAGTGAGAATAAACCTGTAGATGTTCCCCTCCAAAGATAAGAGTTTGGGTTAGAAATCAGAGAATTTATGCTGCCTTTCCTAGCATTCTTGATTTCCTATAGAAAATCCAACCTACATGGAAAGACACAGAGCAGATCCTATATGCCTCTGTTGTTCCATTCCCTGCACAGCCTGTTCAGGAAAGGGCATACTGCATCTGCCATTCTGCAGATTTTGAGTCAAAGCAATTCAGGGGAAATATCAGTCTTACTGACCAATTACATTAAAAGTGTGTGTGTGTGTGTGTGTGTGTGTGTGTGTGTGTGTGTATGCATGCACATTCATATGTATGTGTTCATCTCTGTGGGGGAAAATGGGAAGAAAACGTTGGACTGTGATCATGTTTCAAATAGGAATATTCAGTTTTTTAGTTCAGAGAGCAACCTGATTGTATAAAATGCCAAATTTTAAATTAAAAACCATTTTAGTTAAAAAATGATAAAGGAAACACCATCATCATTCCACCATTGCCCATGGTTGTAGGCTTCCCTCTCTGCTTTAAAGTAAAATGGTGAGAATGAGGAGGTAGAAGAGCTTTCCTAAAAAAAAAAAAAAAAAAAAAAAAAAAAAATGGTTGCTGAGTTACTCTCATAGAGTTTATTCCACCTCTGTGAGGCACCAGCCAGAAGTCTGGCATCCATGTGTGGTGAGAAATGGTAGGATGGGAGAAAGCCTCCTGGAAGTTGCCAGGCAAATGTTGCTCCAGTTCCATGGCTCTGGGAATGTGGGTGAGTGTGCATGTGGGGCTGTGTAAGTGTGTATGTAGTTGCTCAGGTCTGTTCACATTCCCATGTGGAAGAACTGAACCAAAGACTTTCAAGAAACATCTTATTTTCTAGCTGCAGTCTTAGATTTGTTTGCTACATGTACAGTCCTACTCAATGAATCTCCTTAGGGGTGTCATCATGTTAGGTAGCGTCATTGTTTTATTTCTGCATAAGTTTCCATGCATGACATGTGAGAAGTATTCTGAGAGAAAAACAAATCCCATCACATTCAAAAGAAAAATCAAATTCGAGAGTTTCAATTTTATTTTTTAAACTAATTTAATCAAACTTATAGTGTTTCCTTAGTGTAACAATACATGTAACAAAACAATTCATACATGAACTGCATGAAATTAGAGGCTAGGAAATGTGATCAAAATAGGATTTTTTATTTTCTTGAGTAATATTCAAAACAGTAGAAATTCCCTCATGAGAAGAACTGAATTCAAAAATATCAGATTCTAAGTATCCTTTGAGGATTTCAAAGACCTTCAGACAAGTAACAATTAGACATAATTAGAAGAGATTGCACTCTGAAAGTTAATCATGTGTGCTTAAGAAATATTTTGGGGACTGAATAGATAGCTCAGCAGTTAAGGTGCTTGCCTGCAAAGCTTGACGACCCACATTTAATTCCCCAGTGCCAGCATAAAACCAGATGCACAAAGTGGCACATACATCTGGAGTTCAATTACAGTGGCTAGAGGCCCTGGTGCCCCTATTCTTTCTCTCTCTCCCTGTCTCTCTCTTTCTCTCTCCTTGCCAATAAACAAATACTAATTTTAAAAAATAAATATTTTTGTCATCAATTCTCCAGAATTAGGAAATAGAGAGTTTGGACCAAACAATTTAAGGTAAAAATTTTAAATATCAGTTTCAATATCGAGTTACTAATTCAGTATGATCACTAGAAATAAGTTAGAAACGGATGCTTTGGAGGGAACATCAGATGCCAGTCTGTGCAGTCACATTATTTCATACAATGTTCCTTGGTCACATTTGCCAGGAAGTCGAGGGGAGGGTCAAGACCAGATTCAGGTCTGCTTACCCCAAGAACAGGGACTTTATACCCTTTTAGCTTTCTTTACAGTTGCTTGATTCTGACCTTTTTAAAATTTCTTTTAAACAAAGAAAAAAGGTGCGATGCTTAAAAGACTTCTCGAAATGATTGTTCTCTTTTCTACATATTCACAATTTTCTACTCAATCTTTTATTTCAAGATGTAAGTCCTACTATGTGCTGAGAGACCTGCCCAGCTTCCCTGTCTCCTTTAGAGCTGCAAAGGCTTCCAAAGTGCTCCCACAGTATCTCTTTGATGATGCATATTCAGAACCTTGACACAAATTAATGTCCAGGTGATAGTGTGGGAACCACTATAGTATCTAAAACCCAATGTCTCAGAAAGAGATTCACAAACCCATGCCAGTGCTGAACAGGAAATGTCAGCAGGGTACCCAGGACTGGACTCTCATTCTGGATGTTAGAAATTATTTTGAAAACTTTGTCCTGATAATCAGGATTGAAACAGCTTTTTAAAGATTCTTAGTTCAGGTTGACTGGAAACCAAATCAGAAGCTCCGCAATAAATTTTGTTCTCTTGGAATCGACAGATAGGAAGGATTCCAAGAGTACTTGCACAGGCCATCTGGTCCAGCCCTCATGAGAAATCTGTCCTGCTTTCCCATTTTGCACCATGCAGCAACTACTTATATAGGCCTCTGGAAAAAAAAATATTGTGTAGTCTCATTTCAGAGCAGTCATGAAAAAGTTGCTCTTCTTTCTAAGAAATAGAATCATTCACTAAGCTTTGAAGTTGTCAGAGGAAGCAGTAAGATGAGGGATTTTACAATTCTGGCCTAATGTCTGAGCTCAATAATCAAGTCAAGGAAGGAAATGAAGATAAAAGATTGAAAGACAAGAGAGCAAGAGAGACACACAGTGGCAACCTGTAGGGCCTGGGATCAAGGGTGGGACTTATTTTCCACTTGGAATTCACACCTGCTTAGCTTGTCTGACTGGTCTACTGCTGAACCATCCAAGATTCAAAACATTGCCATTATACAAAAGCCCATCTTGCAAATAATGGTGTTTCTTTCAGCTTTACTGAAAACTTAGCCTATTCTTCACTGAAAGGAAAATGAGCTAGCTGTAGTTTCCTACCTCAGGAAGCTTCTAGCACTTGAAAACCATTACTAAAACTCAACTTCCTAATTTCAGTGGTTCTAGCCCTTTCCCATCCTCCGAGATTACATTTTATGGCTCCTAAATGTGATTATGTCTCTCATTTAAACTCTGCATATGATGACTCCTTCCTCTTTAAGTCATCCAATGCTGGGTACATGTCCATGTGATGATCTGAACATTTTAGCACAGGATGACAAAATTGCCTTGGACCTTTGCATTCCCCATCCATGCTTATTGTTGAAGGAGAAACATGGCTTCTAAAAATATTTTATTCATTTTTTTTTTGAGACAGAGAAAGAGGCCACTAGAATGGGTGCACCAGGGCCTCTAGCCACTGCGTACAAACTCCAGATGCATGTACCATCTTGTACATCTGGCTTTACATGGGTACTGGGGAATTGAACCTGGGACCTTTGACTTTGCAGGCAAGTGTCTTAAACACAAAGCCATCTTTCCAGCCCAAGAAACATATTTTGTGTATTAAGCCAATCTTTAAAAAATTGCTAAGAAATCTTCAAAAATACTCTACTTATTAGAATAGTGGGAGATGGCTATGCATGACAAATTGAAAATCTTACGAGGTTCTCAACATTACACATGATACCAGTGACCACTAAAGAAATAGGAAAATGTCAAATTTTCATAAATAAACATCAATGGTTGATTATTCACATAGGAAAACCCACAGCTATTAATAAATTATTTCTCTTTTTGATTATCCTTATAGAGGACAGTTTTTAACCTAGAAGGTTTAAATATCAAGGTAACTGTATGTGGATCATCAAGAAAAGCATTGATAATGAACCTCTCTCAGAAGCATGCCCTAGACATACTCAACTGTGGTAAATGTGCTCTTCAGGATGAATTTGAGTCTACTTGAAAGCCCATCTGGTTCAGCAGAGCTCTTATATATGAGAAACGAGATTTTTTTCTGAGAAACACATGCTAATTAACTACCCAATTCTCCATTTCTTTGAAACTAGTTTCTACTTTAAAGTAGGTTTTTATGTTACTGGATGTTTGTTTTAATATCTGTGGCCTGAGACCATAAGCTGCTCATTATGAAACTTCACTGCAGAAATAACATTGTTTTAATGAATGCTACTTCTTTCTCATGTTGCTAACCAGGACAGCTTTCCTCTGGATCATTTAATGAAAACTTCGGGTCACTACTGCATTTCCAACCTCCACCTGTGTTCTGTGTGTCTTTATTTGTTTACAAAACTGGAAATGCTCAGTAGAAATCTTAGCAGTCTTGTTCCAGAGGGTTTTCATCTTGAAGCAAAACATATTTGTTTGGTTTTATAAAACATAAAATAAAGTACTATGATCAAGAGGCTCAAATATAAATCTTATATTAACCTCAAGAAGGTCACATTTTGAAAATATTTTGGCATGGATGCAACATATATTTTAATATTGACAATGTAAATGTGTGTGCTCATGTATTTCATGTGCATACATATCTGTGTGCTAAGAGGGGTGAATGGCTTGTGGGAGCACGATAGAATAGTGGTACACTTATAGAAGAGAAAAGAAAAATAAAAGCAGACTAGAGGGAAGAAGTAGGAATGTCTATAGCATTTTCATGTGCTCTAGACACTGAAAAAGAGACATACCATGTGCAAGGTCTTTAGGGAGGGTTGTGCATGGACTGTCCCAGCCTTTGTTGTTGGTCTTCTACTAAGAATGAGCCTGCATAAGATGATGACTCCTGAAATGTTAAATTTTTTTTTATCAGCTTGACAGGAAAGAAGTGCCTGTGTTCAAATGCAAATAATTCATGAAAAAATGTCAACATCCTATAATTCTTGAATACTTGAGTTTTTAGCTTAGGACTCTTAATTGGTATGCATGTTACATGACAGAGGAAGGGAAAAGGAACAAGAATCCAGGAACCATTTCAAAATGGGAAACCAGCCAAGTAGTATGATGACATATGCTTCATACTACAAAGAGCAGCACAGAGGCTATCCTAATTTGATTTTAGAGCAGAACTTATTTTTATGAAAATAGGTACTTTTTCTAATTGTGAAATTTTTTACATCATGTTGTTCCTGCACCTCCACAAGAATAGAAATTACTTACTTCTTAAAACACTCCTGGGGACTGCAGAGGTGGCTTAGTGGTTGAAGCACTTGCCTGCAAAGCTAAAGGACACAGGTTTGATTCTCCAGTACCCATGTAAAGCCAGATGCACAAGGTAGCCACTGCATTTGTTTGTGGCTAGAGGCCCTGGCATGCCCATTCTCAATCTCTCCCTCCGTCTCTCTCTCTCTCTCTCTCTCCTCTCTGTGTGTATGTGTGTGTGTACACATATGAGAGGTAGGAAGGTAGGGTCCAGTTGGTCTGAAAGGCTCTGCACACTAAACCCAAAGAGATGAGAATGTGCCACCCAGATTTCTGAACAATGTGGTCATCTGGTATCCCAACAGTTCATTAGATGCCATCAATTGAGGGTCTCCAGGCTTGTCTCTTAGAAAGCCCCTTACTATGTGAACTACCTGGCATCCACCTACTGAACTCCAAGAAATGAAGTCAGGGCAGCAATTAGGACTCAGACATGGATTAGATTGGACTGTCCACCCCAGAGCAGAAAGGAACTTCTCTCCCTGTTTCTCTTGCTCTGGATCTACACTAGAAAAAGTGCAAATGAGAAAAGGCATGGGTCACAGAGACCTTTTTCTGTTCTGTGCCAGTGGTATGTGGATGAGAGTAGAGTGGACAGAGAAGAGTTGTGAATTAGATATTGATTCAGGGTCGGTGTCTATGGAGGGATTTTAGAGGGCCATAAAGATGTAGGGGACGAGTAAACTCAAACTCCTGGCCAGTGAACCCAAACTTTGGATCCTTGGACAAGTTACCAAGTTATCAGAGAAGGGCAAATTTTGAATTATGAGATTTATTTTAGGGAGAATGCAAAATAGAGTATTCTCAAGTCAATAGAAATTTCCAGATTGTCTGGGAAGGAGAGATGGGGAAACTTGTCCTCACATCTCTGGGGAAGGGGTTCACACACATCTGGGAAGCGAAGAAAGAAAGTACCTAAAACAAAGCAGTAAAGCACATAGGCAAAAATAAATAACTGAGAAGGTGAGGGGAGACCAATAAGATTCCGCTCACATAAGGTGTCAAGCTAAGGCAGTAAGGGAACCAGAGGATCAGAGGAGCTAAGAGCTTAACAAGATCCTGTGCCAGGCTCATTTATATGAATCAAACATCCAATTAGGATGAGTCTAATCATCAGACTCAGGTATTTAAGGGGGTCCTTATTGGTTGATGGACTCAAGAGGCTAACTAAGGAAAGGTCAGCCCACAGGTATGCTAAGCTTGAAGAAGCAAGAAGCTACTATTGGGGTATTGCTTGCAACCATTTTGGATAAGATTGAATAAGATGCTGGTTCTAGTCTTGTCAGAGTAGGCAAGCAAGGTGGCATCCATGTTTTGGTGGACCAGTCCCTAATTAACTGCTTACCAGAAAAAAGGTGTCTTGCTCCTAATCTATATCAATATTGATATTTTAGAGGAAGCAGTGCTGAGTCTTAGGAAGTGTTGAGAATGAAGTGATAGATTTGAGCCAATATGGCCTCAGTAGAAGCTCTCACTCAATGGAAAGGGTTAGGGACTGGCTCAAAAGAGTTGAAAGCAGTGAGTAGGAAAAATGAAACCAGCTGATGTTTATATCACTGATTTAAGGCTAGCATATATGTTGTGGGGAAATGAATAAGGAAGAGAACAATTTTCATCAGTTTTCAGGAAGGCTTCAAGGAAAGTATGGGACTTTAACCTTACTGTTAAAGCATAGGTTGTAGACGATGAACCTTGTGGGTATCATCAGGACAGCTGCCTGCAGTAGACACACAGAGTAGGATAAGCTCAGCACAGGCAGCTGTCCAAACGAGATGTATCCACACTCTCAAGTAAGGAATTGGCTCCACAAGAGATGATGGGAGTCATTGAAAACCCTTTAACATTGATAGGAGGTTGCCTGTTGTTGCAGTTACCTTTGTTGCTGAAACAGACATCTAACTAGAAGCAGTTTATGGAAGGAAGGGGTTTATTTCAGGCTTGTAGAATCCAGGGGAAACGCCATCAATAGCAGAAGAAACTGGCTCATTCCCTTAAACATCAGCATAGCAGAGAGAGAAAAACCAACAGCCAGCAACATCCAGAGCACCAAATTGCTCTGTATATACCCTAGGGCTGGACCAAAATATCTACCCACCTCCTCCAGCAGGCTGCTAGAGATTTAAGTTGCAAGTTTAATCCAAAATACCTCAGACTATGGGGGATATACATTCCCATTCAAACGACAACATGTGTGAAGATTGCTAGTCCATAGGAGAGAGAAAAGAGATCTCTCTTAGAATAGTACCCTCAGCCCCAGGAGTAGGGCTAAAATCAATGGCTTATTACTCCTATATCTTTCCTTAGCTTCTTTTATGGACTATAAATGGTGAAACTGTGCAATTGTGTTTCTTCAGTTTAAACATTTATAATATTCATTGGATGGAGAGGGGGCTTGAGGCACTGTAGCCAGTGGACAGTTTGCCACCATAAGCCACAGCTCACTGAGGCAGCAATCAAAGCCAGAGCACCCAGTCCTCAGGTTTTATTTGTGTTTCTTTCATTTCTGATGTTGTCTATGATCTTAAGTTGTTCCATGTTTCTCCCACCCTGTAAATGAATTACAAACTACAGGAACTCTGTGCTTTTAGAAGGGGCAGGCTTAGTGACAGGCACAATTGTAGTTGAACATTGGTTTCACATGGCAGCTTGCAACGTGGATGCCACTGTTGAATAAAGTGATAGGTATTAGAATCACATTTGTATACCACAATTGTAACTCCTCTGGTAGGAGATGTGGACGTTAAGCTTAAGACTAAAAATAAGACTGTCTTTATTTTGAAAGAGACAAGTTCCCAGAGGTTTGAAATAGCACGAAAAGCAAACTATTAGAAGCACAAGGAAGGAGACTTTTAATATGCCAAAATCAATAAAAATTTCCCAAAAGTGTGTGTGTGTGTGTGTGTGTGTGTGTGTGTGTACACAAAAGGTGATTGTAAATACATCAAATACCTAATGAGTAATGAGATTAACTCTATGTTCATTTGAAGGGTCAAACTCTCCTATAAAGAAATAGATTATTGCAAGCTCAGAGGATACAAGCTGAAAAAGGTGTGTAAAAATTTTTATCAAAGAGTATGTCAGTAGTTTCCCCTTTCAGGTCTATACCTGGTTCTTCATGCAAACCTTCTTTCCCATTTGTTAGAAATGGTCACAACCCTAAGTGGAGAAAGAGCCTGCCTGAGGTCTTTTGATCTATCTTTCTATTTCTTAGGAAATACTGGCTACCTTACATTTCCACAGCATACATTAGTTCAAAGTCATACTTATAAATGAAACTCGATGGAAAATATAAGCAAATTTTGATTAGTAGTATACATAGTGGCAGAAGAGTATATTATCATACTCATTCACTAACATATTTGTTATACATTTAAGACAGATTTAAGACAGACTGGGGAAAAAAGGGCCAAGTCCAGAAGGCACTTCCTCCCATTTTACTGGCTATTTTGGTAAACTAACTGACACATTTGTGAGTGTGAGACTCAAAGAACTTTATAGAAGTGGTTAAATTGAAGATCTTGAGATGGGGAGATTATCCTAGATTATCTGGGGGTGGATCTTAGCTTAAACACAAGCATCCTTATAGGAGTGAGACAGACTGAAATTGTGAGGACAGGAAGTGATGTAGTGACAGCAGTCAGAGGTGTGAGAATGTTCACAGCTGGGTTTGAACAGGCTTAGAGCCAAGGACCACATCCTACTGATGATGCAAAGGTGAGATGAACAGCCTCCCTTAAAGCCTCCACAGGGAAGCAGCCCTGTGTGCCTCCTATTGCTCAAGATTCTAGCATGTGTAACTGTCAAAAAGCAGGTTTATCTTCTTTTCAGCCATCAAATTTGTAGTCATTTGTTGCCTCAGCAAGTAGAACCTATTATAGCTACCTGTCACCATATTTCAATAAGTTACCACCTGGAAAATGTTGTCCATGGTTGAGTGGCCTGAGCTGGAATGACATGTATGATTAAGCCTTGCTCTATGGTAGGGTCATGATTTCAGCTCAAAGCCTCCTTTCCCCCATGTAGCCTTCCCTACAAGATTGCTGTATGTGTTCTTCATATGATACCTACTTTCTACTAGGCATTCCTCAAGGTTTGTTGCTCTACAACTGAAACAATGCTTATGATTCCAAGAATCTTAGTCCAGAATATTGTTACTTACCTCCTGTGGTAGTTTGAATGTATATCCCCAATAGAGTCAGGTGTTTTAAAAAAACATATATCCAGCTGCTTGGGGACAAATCCTGGTGTCCAGCCCAAAGGTATGGTTGGGGCAGATTGGATTTCCAGCCTAAAGGTATGCAGAGAAGTTTGGAGCTCTGCCTGGCTCCCTGAGGTTCTCTGCCCATTTGTGGTTGTGTGTGGTGCTGACTGGTGATGCTTGGACCTGTGAAATGGAGGCAACTTCTTCTACCATTGACAGAACTTCCCTTTGGATCTGTAAGCTAAAATAAACTCCTCTTCCTATAAATCTGGGCCTGTTTGGAAGTCCATCCCAGCCACATGGTACTAACTACAACACCTCCATCTTCTCACTCCCCTGTACAGAAGCTTTGTGTGACTTTCATCTTAACTTCAACTTTTATGTATTTACATTTCATTGTAGCATAAATTTGCCCAGTGTAAAAAAAAAAAAAAAAAACTTCATTACTTCTACAGGTGCTATAAAAAGACAGGATATAATTCACATTATTATTTTCTACAGGTGTTGCTATGTTTTGTTACATAAAAATTATCAATGGTGAATAAAATTAAAGATAGGACACTTGTTGAAATGATGGAATATAAACATGAGTGTTTACTGTTTTGAACAAATTTGAACTGTGGACAAATCATAGTAAGTACCCTGACACAGCCTTGTATCTTAGAAGAACACAGTGAATAAAGCATAAGTTCTGCATGTTCATGTGTACACACCCATAAACAAATATGCACAGGGATGTTCTTCATAATATTGTAATAGAGAGTATAAGTCAAAGAAACATAACTTACATTTACATGGGATCTATTTCTTTTTAAGGTCCCTTCACATTTATTAGCTCACTTTTATTCTTGAAACAGTCTTGTGCAGTAAGTAGAGCAAATAATATCTCCCCTAATTTATAGCTGATGAAACAAGTCCAGAGAAGCCATGTGTGTTTGGGAATCCCATACCACCCAGCCAAGCAGTGGTAAAGTAAAGCTTCTGACTCCTTGCTGGAAGCCCAGACCCTTTTCCAGACATCTCTGCAAAAAAATCAACACAATAGAAACAATGTGCACCATGTTGGTAAAGTCTTGAGCTGAGGCTCAAGTTCAAATTTGCTAGGCTGTCATGTTGGACAAATCCCATAGCATATCAGATCTTCAGTATTCCATAAAATGGAATTGATAGTACTAAATTATTCTGGGTCTAGAAAAGAAGTGGCATCCTCAAAGTAATAGTGGGTGCTTTTGAAGAGTGTAGACAGTTAAGACCACTCCACAGATGAAGGCAAACACTGTAGGGACAATAAAGCAGCTCCCATGTCTGCAGGTATGAGATGGGGAAGTACTGCAAAAGCTCATTCTCATCTCACTGTGGGATCCCATGACAGACCAGAAAGCATGGGAAACTTCAAGATGAGGTCTAGGGGTAAGCACCAGAGGAGGGTGAAGAAGATAGAGAGGAAGCTACAGGAGGAAATGCAGAGTAACCTGCAAGGGCCATATCACAGAAAGAGGAGCAGCTGTGATGGCAGGGGCAGGGCTTAGAGCATAGCATGTCTTAGCATAGCCCAGTGATTGAAATGATGATTTTTACTAGTGCCATCAGCAGTTGGTGTGGTTTTTCAGCTGAGAGGAGATAGTTCCAGAATCTTGACCAAAAAGAATCTACTTAGATCTGGAACCTGGAATGATTATGCTGCTGGAGGGTCAGAGGTTGACAGTGTAATTCTACATATGTAGAGGACTAATTCATGGGATTACAAAGGAACATTTTTACATCATGTCTGTTGGCAGTGTAATTAAGATTGTGACTGGGTATCCATGTGTCTTGCTACTTTCAAGAATTTATAAGTGGTTGTAAATTTTTGTTGTAGCAGAAAATTGATCTACTATGGGTCAACCTTTAGATAAAAAAAAATTACAGAGAAAAGCAGCCTTTAAGTTGTCTTTGACTTGAATAATAGAATTATGTGTGTGTTCCGTGAATGTTAGATGTATACCTACCCATTAGCAATGTTCTGTCTTTTTTATTCCCTATCTAAATGCTATTAACCTTGCTACTTTTAAAGAAAGTTATTGAAAAATATGACTCACTTTTCCTCCCACCTAGGGGAAGGAGAAGAGCAAAAGAGCAGGAAAAGAAAAAGAGAAAAATAATGGCCATGGGAGAGATAACTTACATATAAATCTTAGCATTTACCAACCCAAGTACTTTCACAAAGCCAGTTCCCACCAAAGCTGATACACATAGTTACTACTCTGTACCCACATACCTTCTTGGATTCACTGGAGAAGAGAACAGTGATGGGCTTGGACAAATGGATTACAGTACAAAGACATAACCTTTTAATGTTTCATTAAAGTCATATGCAAATTCCTTTTAGTGTCTCAAGTAAAATTTTACACATGAAGACACATATTGAAGATAGCTAAGATATGGATAACCATGGTTATTCACAAAGCTAATCTGCATGTTCATAAGGAAGAGCCCAGTGAGAGATCAGCTACAGAGAACAAAAGAAGAGGAAGGAAACAAAGGAGATAAGAGTGTGCTGGGATTTCTTTTTGAAAGAGTTCAGTCAAGTGAGAGATGGTAAGGATAAAATAAACAAGGTAGACCATTTCCTTTTTATCTATACATCATCAGATTTTTGTAACAGACTTGAAAATATTCACTGTTCATTTAATGTTACATGTATGTTCTGATTGATGGATTGATTGGTTGCAAGGCTGATGATGGAATGGAGAATGTCTTAGAGGCAAGAGCTTTATTAGAGCTGCATCCTTAGCCTTACGTGTATTGTCAGAATCATTGTTCTGTCCACAGCCATGCCACCCTGAATGCAGCCAGTATTAGCAGAATCATGGCCCATGGAAACATCACACTCTAAGATGCCCACAGGTCCTTGGCAGATAAAGTAATTGCTTGGCTTAGTCATTCCCAACATGAAGATGCAAGAATCACGTGATCATCCTGAAACAAGCAGACACTCCTCCAGTCTTATTGCTTTGTTGAAATATGGACCCCATGTTGCCAGAGCTTCCAAATTTTAAAGAACAACTTGGAATGTATCAGAGTGTCAATCAGCTCTGTTGTTAGCATGAATTCTTATGTGTTTTTCTATAAGTGTGACCTTAGTGCCTTAGAGCCGTATACTTACTCAAAATTATCTGCTGAACAAATACATGTAGAAAAGTGAGTTAGTAGGTGGTAAGCTGCACACTATATGAAAAGTCTTACATTTTAAAGTTGACAAATGTTTTCCTTTTGTCATGGCTTAAAGGGGCCAAGGGGGAGCCCACTCCTATGTGGCCTAGTTAAAGCCCACCTCAAGACAAGATGCAGTTCATCAAAGGACACTATCTTACCACCTTCAACCTGAGGTTTTTATGATACAGACAAAGGAATCAAAGTCCCAAGACATTAGTGATTTATCCAAAGGATACACATATGATTAATGCAGAGCCAATTTACAAGGAAAATAACCTTCATCTTCAAGTTCCCTCCCTACATATTTTCCCTATTCACAGTGTCACAAAGATAAATACAAAAACAGCAACAACAAAAAATTCAATAAAGTTATGTTCATTATAAGAGAAATCAAAGGAGAACCAACAGCTTTGAGACAAAATGCAAGTGGATATTGGAAAAATTTAGAAGATCCCTTCCAGCAATTGTTCCTTGCCAATAAAATAAGCCTCCCTGACCCACAGTTTATCAGTCCGGTTTTACCAGACTGTGCTGCTGAAGAAAATAACCCTCAATGCTCAGCAACTTCAAGCACAAATATTATCACTGAGGTTATGTTTTCCTCACAAGTCAGCAGGGTATTCACTCGGCATTGTCCTTACCCAAAGTGACAAAGCAGCCACCTCTGGGGACATTGTCCATTGCTGTGACAGACCAGTACAGAAAATGTAGCAAATGGTATCCTGGATCTTTGAGCTTAAGACCAGAATCCATGTTTGTTGCCTCTGCTTGCATGTCACTACATCTTGTTACTCTCATGGCCTCATTTCCTCAACTGGAAAGAATGGCTAGGGAAATAACTCAGAGGGTAAGACCACTTGACATGCAAACATGAGGACCTGAATTTGATCCCAGTTCCCACATTAAAAGAGTATGGCCACTCCAGCCTGTAACCCTAGTCCTGTCAGGCATGGACACAGGGGTTTGCCGAAACCAAAACAGCAGTTATGGGTTTAGCGAGAGACTCTGTCTTAAGAAAACAAAATAGAAGAAAGATAGAGAAGAATATCTATTGTTCTCCTCTGGCCTCTGCATATGTGTACATGAAGTATGGGCATTTGCACACCAAAATGTTTCTCCTGGACCTGAGAAGATGGTTCAACAGTTAAAGGTGCTTGCTTGCAAAGCCTATCAGCCCAGGTTCAATTCCCAAACCACCTATGTAAGCCAGGTGCACAAGCATCTGTCTTTCATTTGCAGCATCAAGAGGTCCTGGAATGCTCACGCACGCACACACACACACACACACACACACACACACACACACACACTTTTGCAAATTAAAAAAGAAATTAAGTGCATATAACATACACTACAGAAAAAAACGTTTAAGTGGTAGGACAGTCCAATCCTCTCCTATTCAGACAATGATAAAATGCAGGGATAGACCCACTTATGGTCAGTGCTCCACCACCACACAAAACTTCCCCTGGCTCACCTCAGTGTTCTAAGAAAAAAAGGCAGCACCACCCCCCTTGATGCATTCTTAGTTTTAGATTGATGTCATAAAAGTCACCCACTTACAGATGTGTGCTTTTTCTTTATTTTTTAAAAATATTTTATTTATTTATTTATTTATTTATTTATTTATTTATTTATTTGAGAGAGAGGTTGACAGAAAGAGGCAGATAGAGATAACAGGCACCCCAGGGCCTCTAGCCACTGCAAACAAACTCCAGATGCATGCACCCCCTTGTGTATCTGGCTTATGTGGTCCTGAGGAATCAAACCAGGGTCCTTAGGCTTTGCAGGTGAACACCATAACCACTAAGCCATTTCCCCTTCCCCTGTATGCTTTTTCTTAGATACAAGCTGATTCAAAGAAGATCAGATGCTCTACCCAATACATCTTATTGGACATTCTTTCTTCTACCCTCTCTTTATTTACAAATTATTCCAAATATCTGGTGCTCAAATGCTTAACCAGATAGAAGAAAACAAAAAGCATAGAAATATGGCTTCATTTCTAGTACCTTGTTAATATTCCACATTTCCAAGTAAACAAGGATGCCATGTGCTTTGAGCCTTATGAGCATCTGGTCTACCTGAGAAGCATGTTCATTCTAGGCAGGAGCAAGGCTATGTCTATGCCAGAAAGTGAAATGTTTTCAGAGATATTCTAAGGAATCTCCATGTCATCAGTCTGCTGTGCATGGAGAGGAGCAGAGAGACTTCTAGGTTCCTGTTAAAGGAATATGGAAAGCCTTGGTTTAATAACTGAAGGCATGTCAGGTTGTCTATAATCACAGCTATTTGTGTTCCCTAATGTGAATTGTGAACCCCATGAGAACAATTTATTCTCAAACACAAGAAGTTTTTCGATTTTTGTTTTTGCAGAATGTAACATAATCTTGAGTTACTGAGTGAGTAAATTAGCATATGAATATTAAAAGAACTTGCTATCTACTCAATATATTGAAAGTAGTAAAAAAAATGTGTCATCCTTTACTCATACATATTTTTTTTTATTTATTTATTTATTTATTTATTTATTTATTTATTTATTTGAGAGCGACAGACACAGAGAGAAAGACAGAGAGAGGGAGAGAGAGAGAATGGGCGTGCCAGGGCTTCCAGCCTCTGCAAACGAACTCCAGACGCGTGTGCCCCCTTGTGCATCTGGCTAACGTGGGACCTGGGGAACCGAGCCTCGAACCGGGGTCCTTAGGCTTCACAGGCAAGCGCTTAACCGCTAAGCCATCTCTCCAGCCCTCATACATATTTTTTGAGGATACCTTTCTTTGAAGTGAAAAGGTGGTGACGACCCATGTGGGGTTGTTGGTATTTTCATTTTTGTACAATCTATTTTATTATGTCAATTCATTCTCTGTGGCTTTAATAAAGTAATTGCACTATGAACTTTATGATGAAAACAAGTCTTACAGTGTTGGAGGCTAAAAGTCCAAGATCTAGCAGCTCCATCTGTTCCCCCTCTGCTGAGGATCCCTGGCTGATTACAAAACATGGGAAGGAAATGGAAAGGGAAATAACATGTTTAAAAAAAAAAAAAGCATGTAAAAGAGGCCAGTTATGTAGAGTTGGTTCATCACAACTACTCTGGAGTCATCAGCTCACAATTAGTGCTTTCCCTTTGTACTAAGTCTCATCTACTAAAGGTTCCATCACCATACTGAGGACAAAGCCTCCAGGTAACATCTAAAGAATAGTACCATTTCCTTCTGGAAATTCTTGGGTGGAAATCTGGAAAGTGGGAGCCTGCTTCATTGTGACTATGTCCAGCATATAACCGAGCATGGGGAAGGACGTAGCTGAAGAACCTCCCCCTTGCCTCTCTCTTTACTTCTGAAAGCCCTTACTTAGAAAATGTCCTCCACAAGATCTGTGCAGTGGACTTCAGGAAACCTAGAGGAAGATACCTGCTCCTCACCACAGCCCATTCACATCTGCTCTGGCCTAGACACCCATAGGCTAGATGATAGCAAAGAAGCAGAAGTCAGTATATAACACTGACCAACTGTATCCTCAGATGTGCCTCAAAATTCAGCTTGTCAGCAAAAAAAAAAAAAAAAAGCTGGCGAGTACTAGTGACTGTACACAGATAGGTTCCTCTGACACCCTTACATGTGGGTACTAGTCGTTTTACACAGAAAGCTTCCCCTTACTCTCTTACCCATGGGTACTAGTCTATACACAGACAGGCTGGCTCTAACACTCTTATATATGGGTACTAGTGTCTGTACACAGACAGGCTCCCCTGACACTTTTAGCCACGAATGCTAGTCTTTATACATAGACTCCCCTGACACCTTTATCTATGGGTATTAGTGTCTAAACAAAGACAGGCTGGTGCTGACACTTTTAGCCATGGCACTATGCTTCCTGCTATGTGGACTGTCACCATTTTCCTTCTAGTTTTTCTTTGCAACAGCAAACATTTTAGAACAAAGATTTACATCCACTATTTTGGGAGCCTACACACAATTTAGATAATTTATAGCATTGTTTAAATGTCAACATGCATTTCAAGTCCCAAACAGCCAGCTTATAAGTCAAATTTTGGACCTCACTATATTCTAAGCTGAGCTTTATCACCTTGGATTTTATTTTAAAATTCAGTTCGTTAAGGTGACAATTTTTATAAAGCAGAAAGTCTGTTTCCAAAAGTCAAGATCTTCTGACACATACTGCTACATAAAGTAGTGGAGCTGTATCCAACATGAAGGCCATGTTTCAAAGTCAGTGTGCAAGCATAAAACTCAGGTGTAATCAAAATTACACTTGAATATCCTTTAGGAAGGTTACATACTGGAGGCCAGATTTTTGTGTCCAGTGTGGGAACAATGTGTAGTTTCTTCTATTGAACAAGTGAATTAGTAGGTTTTGTTAATGTCCAAGAATATGTCTCTAGCTCCAGAATCCCTTAAAGCAGAAGACTCACACAGTGACAGTCACAAGGAACAAAGTCTGAGGATCAGAGGAAACTGCAGCCTCTCCTAGCAGATGCTAATCCCAGAAACTCCTCATTTGAAGGAAATCTGTGTACATTTGGTTAACTTAGAGTATGTTCATTGAATATTTGAAGTGATTGAACGCCAATTATATACAGCCATGCTCCCAGTATCTGTAGTGGGTTGGTTCTAGGATCTTTGGCATCTACCAAAACTTTTTATCTCATTCATGAAATAGCATAGCATTTGTATAGAACCTATGCACATCAACCGCTATAATTTAACTTTTATTTTTGTTGCAATACCTAATAACAAAGTAAATACTATTTAAATAATTGTTTATAAACAGTGTTTAGGGAATGCTGACAAGAAAAGTTAGTGTATACTCAGTATTTGAAGCAATTATTTCTTTTCTCAATTTTTATTAACATTTTCCATGATTATAAAAAATATCCCATGGTAATACCCTCCCTCCCCTGACTTTCCCCTTTGAACTTCCATTCTCCATCATATTCCCTCCCCATATCAATCAGTCTCTCTCTTTTTGTTTTTTTTCTTCATCTTATGATGATCTTGTGTAGGTAGAGTCAGGCACTGTGAGGTCATGAATACCCAGGCCATTTTATGTCTAAAGGGAGCACGTTGTAAGGAGTCCTACCCTTCCTTTGGCTCTTCATTCTTTCCGCCACCTTTTCCACCTTAGACCCTGAGCCTTGGAAGGTGGGATCAAGAAGTTACTCAGTACTCCAATCACTTCTTTCCAGCACTGTGATACTTTCTGAGTTGTCCCAAGGTCACTGCCATCTGAAAAGAGAAGATTCTCTACCCAAGATGAGAGTAGCATTAATATATGGGTATGAATTTTAAGAGAAGTGCGTACTGGGCAGTTTGATAAGCATGGTATATACATTTATCCAGACATCAGCAAATGTTACACCCCTATGGCTCATCACTACCCCTGTTTTGTTTGCAGTATCAAGTATGTATTCCCAACCATAGAGAAGGCTTCCAGTCCAATTGGAGGGCAGTTGGTTTCCACCATGATACATGTGCCACTATTGCACCAGTTGGCTCATTTGGCCTGGCTGGCCAATTATACAGCTTGCAATGTCCACTGTTGAGTATATTCACTGGTGGTAGCTCTTTCTCCCATTGAACTACATGTAGAATGGCTTCTTCCAGCTTTCTGTCAGCTGGTTTATATGGAGGAGGTTATCAGCTCAGTTCCAGCAGAGTTTTTCAGTGGCCTTGCAGCCCAACTATGTGGAGTCTTCAGCAACAGTGTCTTACCATCTCTTTCTGGTGGGATACCAAGGGCCTCGGCAATGGCCTATAATGTTTTGGGGGCATCAGGGATCTTCCTGGACAAAAAATCACTGGAAGGTATCCCATCCCTGGCACTGAAAATTTTCTAGCAATGATTTATGGCTCCTGAGTATTCCATTGTCCAAAACCAGAGGATTCCATATGATTTATTTTCATCTTCTTAGATTTTGATTAGCCCTCCCTCCAGCATTCCCTTATTCAATCTCTTCCCCTGACCTCACTTTGGGCCTTTTCACCCTCATTAACCTATTCTTCTACTTACATATATACAATATCAACCTATTAAGTACACTCTTTCCTTCCTTTATCTTCCATTTATGTCTTTTTTAGCTTACTGGCCTCTACTACTGAGTTTTTTCCTTCTGACACACAAGCCCAATCATCTGTATCTGGGATCCACATATGAGAGAGAACATGCGATGGTTGGCTTTCTGGGCGTGGGTTACCTCACTTAGTATAATCCTTTCCAGATCCATCCATTTTCCTGCAAATTTCATAACTTCATTTTTCTTTACTGCTGAGTAGAACTCCATTGTATAAATGTGCCACATCTTCATTATCCACTCATCAGTTGAAGGGCATCTAGGCTGGTTCCATTTCCCAGCTATTATGAATTGAGTGGCAATAAACATGGTTGAGGACATACTTCTAAGGAAATGAGATGAGTCCTTAGGATATATGCCTAGGAGTGCTATAGCTGGGTCATATGGTAGATCAATTTTTACCTGACTTAGGAACCTCCACACTTATTTCAACAATGGCTGGACCGGATTGCATTCCCACAAACAGTGTAGAAGTGTTCCTCTTTTACCACATCCTCACCAGCATTTATGGTCATTTGTTTTCATGAGGGTAGCCAATCTGATAGGAGTGAGATGGAATCTCAACAAAGTTTTAATCTGCATTTCTCTGATGACTAGGGATGAAGAACATTTTTTTAGATGCTTATAATGCCAACTGTATTTCTTCTTTTGAGAACTCTCTAGTTCCATAGCCCAGTTATTTATTGGCCCGTTTGATTTCGTATTATTTAATTTTTTGCAATCTTTGTATATCCTAGATATTAATCCCCAATCAGATGTATAGCTGGCAAAGATTTTTGCCTCTTTGCTTTATGCACAGTGTCCTTTGAAGTACAAAATCTTTATAATTTCATGCGGTCCCAGCAGGCAATCTCTGGCTTTATTGCCTGAGCAATTGGGGTTATATTCAGAAAGTCTTTGCCAAGACCAATATGTTGAAGGGTTTTCCCCACTTTTTCCTCTAGCAGTTTCAGAGTTTCAGGTCTGATGTTAAGGTCTTTAATCCATTTGGACTTAATTGTTGTGCATGGCGAGAGAGAAGAATCGATTTTCATCTTTCTACAGATACATATCCAGTTTCCCCAGCACCATTTCTGGAAGAGGCTGTCTTTTCTCCAATGAGTATTTTTGCCATTTTTATTGAATATCACATGGCTATAGCTACCTGGACTTACATCTGGGTCCTGTAATATGTTTCATTGATCTACATGTCTGCTTTTGTGCCAGTACCATGCTGTTTTTGTTACTATGGCTCTGTGGTATAGGTTAAAATCAGGAATGGTAATACCACCCTCCTTATTTTTGTTGCTCAGTATTATTTTAGATATTTGAGTTTTTTTGTGATTTCAAATGAATTTTTGGATTGCTTTTTATTTTCCGTGAAGAATGCCATTAGATTTTGATGGGGATTGCATCAAATGTGTAGATTGTTTTTGGTAAGATTGCCATTGTCACAATATTGATTTTTCCAATCCAGGAACAAGGGATAGTTTTCCATTTTCTAGTGTTCTCTGCAATTTCTCATTTGAGTGTTTTGTAGTTTTCATTGTAGAGATCCTTTACTTCCTTGGTTAGGTTTATTCCAAGGTAATTTATTTTCTTTGATGCAATTGTGAATGGGAGTGATTCTCTGATTTCATCCTCTGTGTGTTTGTTGTTATTTATTTTGCATCCTGCTACATGGCCATAGGTGTTTATGACCTCTAACAGTTTGCTAGTAGTCTTTAGGGTCCTTTATATATAGAATCATGTCATCTGCAAATAATGATAACTCGATCTCTTCCTTTCTAATTTGTATCCCTTTTATGTTCGCCATTGCCGTATTGGTAGGGCTAAGATTTCCAGTATTATATTAAATAAAAGTGGGGACAGTGGACACCCTTGTCATGTTACTGATTTTAGTGGAAAACCTTTCAGTTTTTCCCCGTTTCATACTATGTTGGCTGTAGGTCTTGTCATAAATAGCCTTTATTATATTGAGATATGTTCTTTCTATTCCCAGTTTCTGTAGGACTTTTATCATGAAGGGATGTTGGATTTTGTCAAATGCTTTGTCTGCATCAAAGGAGATGATCATGTGATTTTTCTCCTTTAGCCCATTTACATAAGTATTATATTTAACGATTTCTGTATGTTGAACCATCCCTGCATCTCTGGGATAAAGCCTACTTGGTCAAGGTAAATGATCTTTCTGATATATTCTTGTATTCTGTGTGCCAATGTTTTGTTTGAGAATTTTTGCATCTATGTTCATGGGGGAAATTGGTCTGTAATCTTCATTTTTGTTCTATCTTTGCCTGGTTTTGGTATCAGTGTGATGCTGGCTTCATAGAAGGAATTTGGTAGGATTCCTTCTTTTTCTATTTTATGGAAAAGCTTAAGAAGAAATTGTATTAGTTCTTGCCTGAAGGTCTGGTAAAATTCAGCAGTGAATCCGTCTGGACCTGGGCTTTTTTTTAGTTGGGAGATTTTTGATAACTGCTTAGATCTCCATGCTTGTTATTGGTCTGTTTATGTGATTAATCTCATCTTGATTTAATTTAGGTAGGTCATATAAATCAAGGAAATCATTCATTTCTTTTAGATTTTCGTACTTTGTGGAGTATATGCCATTATAGTATGTCCCTATGATTTTTTGAATTTCTCTGGCATCTGTTGTGATGTTACCTTTTTCATCTCTGATTTTATTAATTTGTGTCTCTTCTCTCTTTCTTTTGGTCAGATTTGCTAAGGGTTTATCAATCTTGTTTATCCTATCAAAGAACCAACTCTTTGTTTCATTGATTCTTTGGATTGTTTTTTTGGTTTCTATTTCATAAATTTCTGCCCTAATCTTTATTATTTCTTCCCATCTACTGATTTTTGGTTTGTCTTGTTCTTCCTTTTCAAAGGCATTAAGGTGAAGCATTAGGTCGTTTACTTGTGACCTTTCTAATTTCTTTTTTATTTATTTATTTATTTATTTATTTATTTATTTATTTATTTATTTATTTGAGAGCGACAGACACAGAGAGAAAGACAGATAGAGGGAGAGAGAGAGAATGGGTGCGCCAGGGATTCCAGCCTCTGCAAACGAACTCCAGACGCATGCGCCCCCTTGTGCATCTGGCTAACGTGGGATCTGGGGAACCGAGCCTTGAACCGGGGTCCTTAGGCTTCACAGGCAAGCACTTAACCGCTAAGCCATCTCTCCAGCCCTAATTTCTTAATATAGGCACTTAAAGCTATAAATTAACTTCTTAGTACTGTCTTCATTGTGTCCCAGAGATCTTGGTAAGTTGTGTTCTCATTATTGTTTGACTTTATAAATGTTTTTATTTCCTTCTTGATTTCATCATTGACCCATTCATCATTTAATAGTGTATTGTTTAATTTCCATGATTTTGTGTATGCTCTATAGCCTTTCTTGCTATTGATTTGTAGTTTGATCCCATTGTGGTCAGATAGAATGCAAGGAATTATATCAATGTTCCTGTATTTGTTAAGATTTGTTTGTGTCCTAATATATGGTCTATCTTAGAGAATGTTCCATGTGCTGCTGAAAAGAATGTATATTCTGCAGCCTTTGGATGAAATGTCCTGTATATATCTGCTAGGTCTATTCCTTCTCTGACCTCATTTAGTTCAGATGCCACTCTGTTTATTGATCCCAGGATGACCTGTCAATTGATGAGAGTGGGGTGTTGAAGTCACTCACTACCACTGTGTTTGGTGTTATCTATGACCTTATTCTAATAGCATTTGTTTGATGAATTTCAGGTCCCCCATTTAGGTGCATATGTGTTTAGGATTGTATTGTCTTCCTCTTGGAGGGTGCCTTTAAACAATATAAATTGGCCTTCACTATCTTTCTTAACTAATGTTGGACTAATCTACCTTGTCAGATATTAGGATAGCAACCCCTGCTTGTTTTCTAGGTCCATTTGCTTGAAACACTGTTTTTCCAACATTTCACCCTAAGATAGTATCCATCCTCTGTAGAAAGGTGGGTTTCTTGGAGGCAACAAATTGAAGGCTCCTGCTTTTTAATCCAGTCTGCAATATTTGTCTTTGGTTGGGGCATTGAGGCTGTTGATATTAAGAGATATTTTTGAAAGGTATGTATTCATTTTTGCCTTTTTTCTTTTTAGTTCTTTTGGTTTTACCTTTACTCTAGTATTTGAATATTGTTTGTTTTTTTCCCAGTTCCTTATATGTGTGCTTTTCTTTTTCTTCAGCATGGATGATTCTTTCAAGTATTTTCTGTAGAGCTGGTTTTGTCTTCAAATATTCCTTTAGCTTGCTTTTGTCATGGAATGTCCTTATTTGTCCATCTATTTGAAGGGATAGCTTTGCAGAATAAAATAACCTTGGTTGACAGTTTGTTATCTTTCAAAGCTTGTGTTACATCACTCCACGCCCTTCAGGCTTTTAAAGTTTGTGTTGAGTAATCTGCTGTAATCCTGATAGACTTGCTTTTGTAGGTAACTTAATTTTTCTCTCTGACTGCTTTCAATATTTTTTCTTTGCTTTGTGTGTTTGGCAATTGGATTATATTATGGCGAGGAGAGGATCTTTCCAGGTTTTGTTGGGCTGGTGTTCTAAAGGATTCCTGTATCTGCATTGGCACCTCTTTCTCAATTTGGGGGAAGTTTTCTTCTATGATTTTGTTGAAAATGCCAACTATGCCTTTGGAGTGAAATTCTTTTCCTTCTACTCTGCCCTGAATTCTTACGTTTGATATTTTCATAGTATCATGCATATCTTGACAGTCCCACTCATACTTTTCTATTAGTTTGTCTTTCTCTTTGTTGGACTGTATTAGATCTGCTACCTGGTCTTCTACCTTAGATATCCTGTCCTCTCCTTCATCCATTTTAGTGGTGAGATTTTCTACAGAGTTTTCTATTTCATTAACTCTTTTCTTCATTGCTAGTATTCTAACTGGTTTTTCTTTATTATATCTATTTCCTTATTTATGTATAGTATTGACCTCTTTATTTCATTAAATTGGTATCATGTGTCTGCTTCCTTTGATTTCTTCTTTGAGTTCTTTGAACATATTTATAATCATTCTTTTGAAATCTTTCTCAGGCATTTCCTCTAACTCATTCTCACTGGAGGTCATTTCTTATGCATTAATACTTTTTGGTGGATTTATATTGTCTTGATTTTTGGTGTTTCTTATGTTATAATGTATATATTTTTGCAGTCTGGATTATTTAATGATTGGATTTACTAGTTAGCTGGGTGTTATGAGATGTATCAATCAATCTGATGTTATATATCTTCAGGGTAGGAACTTAAGGCACTAGGTGTAGCTCTCAAGACTTTTAGAGTATCTACAAAAGTGCCTCTAGTTGTTGGGTTTGCCTGCTATTAGATTATTCAAGTAGGCTGAGTGGAACCAATTACAGATAGTTTCTAAAATTTAACTAACCCATATAGACTTTCAATGAAAAACAGCACAGAGTATTTATCCAAGAGTAGGTATTATGACAACCACATCCTTTGTTTGTCCTCTAGGCTGTGTGGTACCTCACCCACTCCCTTAATTCTGAGAACAAGGATGTGAGGATTTCTGGTCTGTAGAGAGTTCCAAGTCAGCTTGTGACCTGGTGAGACCCTTCCCTATTGTATGACAGAAGAGAAAACAAAGTGACTATAAATCAAGAAGCAGCAAATGACAAGCTAAAATACAGCATATTTAAGAATGGCAAATCTGAGCATCCATCAGATTTAATATATAATTTATCCTGATATGGAAGGTGCAACTAGCACTTCCGGTTCAAGCCTATATACCAGGTTTATTAGGTGGGTACTGACCTTATGTAATCCCAGTTACCTTTTGGGATGATTTTGGTCTCAGTTATTGTGCTCCTGCTTGAGTCCTGCTGTTGGTATCAGTAGGCATGGCCAGGTCCCTAGACAGCTGCTCTGTTTGCTGGAGCTGGGCACTGGTGGTGGGGGAGGGGTGGTTGCTAATGCTGCTCTAGTTCTCTCGCTGTTTCACGTGTTCTTCTATCTTGTGATCTGCTCCTCCGTTGTTCACTGTTGTTCTCCCTTCACATTTCTCAAGTTTTCGGAAAGCTCTGGTGTGAGTGGAAAATTCCCTCACCTTGCTTTTCCTTTGGCTCAAGCTGAGCCTGGTGGCTGCTGTGGTTCCACGGTCCTGCCGGAGCCACTTCTGCAGGCCTGTGTGGGCTATGGATGCTCTGGATCTCCTACTTCTCCGCTGCTGTTTCAATTTCCTATACACCTCACTTTTTAGTAAAAGTGTATATTTTACTGTTTTTTGTTTTTTTTTTTGTTTTTTTTGGCTTCCCCCCCCCCAGGCTGCTTTGGCATGGTACCTACACCACCATCTTAACCAGCTGAAGCAATTATTTTTAAAATTTTTCCTCTGTTGCTGCTTTAAGTTGTGGGTATGGACTCCATTGATAGTTTATAATTAGATAGGTCAATGATAACCTTGTTCTGAAATCATCACAGAAGAATCCTAATTCCTGCTTTTTCATTTGCCTCCATTGAGTATAGACCTTAATGGAACCCCTGGTTTCTGAGAGCATTTCATGTAGAAATGTGCTACTATAGGACATAGAAAACACAGTTCCCAGTGCTTCCATTTTAGCATCTCTTTCTTTCCAATTTATTTAGGTCAGAGCAGGCATTGGGGTTTTTTGGGAGGAGGGATTATTTTTGCTTGTTTGTTTTTCAGACAGGGTCTTGCTATGTAGCTTCTGCCTTATCTTTCCAAGTGCTAGATTCACCTCAACACCAAATAAGCTATGGAGTTTTCAGATGCACATATCTTAAGTGTAACTGCATGGAAGAAATCTATTTAGATTATAAGAGACTAGTTCTGCTATCATTAAAAGATGATGTCACTGATATGTCAATAGGAAACCCCTATTTTTTATCATTTTTCCAAGAAGGTAGATCTTCTCATAGGCCTGCATTAAAGGTGGATGCAGAGTTGGAGTCCATTACTTAATCTCTAAATCCTTCTTAGCTATTTTAGTGAGTTGGAGCCCATCTATGTGGTGACTTCTTTCTTTCTTCAAGTGAGCACATGCATGTAAGTGACTTGTAACCAGGAAGATACCTTGTATACCATGGCAAACACTAGGGAGATTCTAGTGTGTTGTAGGTGTCCTTTATAGAAGCATTAAACTGAAATACTTCTATTTCACTGTTATTCTGGGAGCAAAATAACACTCATTCATTAAACTTCTCCTCTAACCCACCTACACAGACTTGTATTTATTTACATCATTTAAAACTTGGAAACTGTAACCCAACCATCCATATACTCAGTGCATCTTCTTTCTGCCTACACATTGACCCTGGTTTGCCTCAATCTGTTCGCTATTAAGAATTGTACTGGAGACATATTTTTTAAACAAACTCCTTGATGCACATGAGATCTGTGTCATTCTGAAGAAAGAAAGTGAGGTGTTTCTTTTTGTGGTGAAACTCTAGTTGTCATGGGAATAACGTATTGTGTAATTTTGAGAAAAATGTTTTAGGAACATGGCACATGGCATCTCCACATTGGGCTCTTATTCTTGCAGCCTGAGCAGAACTTGACTTTTCCTGGTCTCCAAAAATCTTTCCATACTTTAATAACAAATTTGCATTACAGTTTGAGGCTGACATTTTCCTACCTCATGTTGCTGTTAGAACAAATAAAGAACAATTCTGGAAATGGCTTTGTATCAGACATTACACAGAATCAAACTTCTCATAGTTTTATAGCATGTTAACATGTACAATCCTTTCCTCTTAATTCCTACCCCTATCCATAGTTATTACTTCAAAATATGCCAAGGAATGTTCCATAGAACAATTGTCAAGAACTTGAGCAATTTGTTTTGCATTTTGTTACATTTCCTCTTAGGATGACACAAATGTTTTAGAAAAATATATGGAGGTTCAGTCGTACTTTTAGAGGTGTGAGTCAGTATTCCTAAACAAAAATTGGTATCACTCGGGTGTGGTGGTATATGCCTTTAATCCCAGCACTTGGGAGGCAGAGGTAGGAGGATAACCATGAGTTCGAGGCCACTCTGAGACTACATAGTGAGTTCCAGGTCAGCCTGGGCTAGAGTGAGACCCTGCCTCAATAAAACAAAACAAAAAAAGGTATCAAACAGATGCTGATACATTGACTTCTTTTCTATCTGAATGGATAGACCTATGTTTTCACTTAAATATATTTAAGATCAGTCTGTCTTTGGCAACAGTTTGCCACACTCAAACCTTTGCTAGGCCAAGCTGTGTTTTCTAAATTGGTCTATATTGCAACACTATAGTGGTTATGGAGATCATAGTTTTATTGTAGGAGGTCTTGTTTATTCTTGCATTCATTCACTCACTGGACACCATTTAGCACGTGCTTTGTGCTGAGGATAAGCCACCTACACATCATTTTCCTCCCCCTCTTTTTCCCCTTTCTCCCTTTCTTCCTTCTTTCCTTCCTGGTGGAGTTTTCATGTTCAGAGCTGGTCCGAGTAAGAACCTCTATTAGAAGCTACCCTGTTTCCTGGGGCTTTGATAGTTAATACTCCTGCAAATACTCATAGGCATTGACACCTTGCCATAGAGCCTTGCCCTAAGCCATTCCTTCACTCCTTCATTCATTAAACTAGCACCTGTGTTGGTTTTTCTACCATGCTCAAAAGGGATATAAAGATCAGAGTATATCATTCCCTCTGGAATTCAGAGTGGGATCTCCGGGGAGCTTATTTCGTGCACTCACACCAAAGTTTCCTTTAAACTCTTTTATCTCTTCAATTTCCTCCTCCAACAAAAGCTTACTAGGGTGCAGTTCCCAAAATGATGGCACTGAATGTCATCCACCCAAGTGTAACCAATTGGATAATGGACATCAGCTTCACATGTGATGTGGGAGCTGCAGCAAAAAGCACTTCACACATTTTGTCTCATTTAATCCTAATAAAACTCATAGACGGTAGATACTGTGATGATTTCTGTCTTGGATGTAACACAAGTGAGGTTCTAAGTAACAGTTCCAAAATCTCTTAAGCAGACAAGTGGAAAAGCTGAGATCCAAACCCAGTTTGTGTGAGTCTGATTGTGGTGTCCAAGCTCTTAAAATTTGCATCATACAGCATAATTACTGTGTGGCAAGCCCTGCTGTAGTGTTCTTTCTCGTTTATAAACAATGATATTCATATAGCTATTTTTATTTTATATTTTGAGAAATGTATGTCATTCATGGTCCTAGGAAGACATGAATGCCACTATTTAAAGCATTTCAGAAGGAATGAAAAATAAGTTTAAAATTTTTCTGTTTGTTTTGGATACTTGATCCATACTTTAAAAAATAAATTTTATGGGCTGGAGAGATGGCTTAGTGGCTAAGCACTTGCCTGTGAAGCCTAAGGACCCTGGTTCGAGGCTTGATTCCTCATGACCCACGTTAGCCAGATGTACAGGGGGAGCATGCATCTGGAGTTTGTTTGCAGTGGCTGAAGGCCCTGGCATGCCCATTTTCTCTCTCTCTCTCTATTTATCTGCCTCTTTCTCTGTCTGTCACCCTCAAATATATAAAAAATAAACAAAAACTTTTTTTTAAGTTTAAAAAAATAAATAAATTTTACATAATAACTAATGAAAATTTTATCCTTTGGACAATGTGTCTGAGATTTTAAAATGTAAGATTTTGGTAAAACATGAAACACTGGAAAAAATATGCCAGAATTTGAAATTCCAACTACCAAAGGTTATAAATACTAAACAAATAATTATTTTATTAATAACTTTGACATAGTTAAATTTCTTTTTATTTACTTTTTAAATTTTTTTTAAATTTAATTTATTAGTTTTCTGTGACATAGTTAAATTTCTTGATTGCCCAAAACAAAAGCCTCATCATTATCTTAAGTAAGATTGGGTCAACTCCAAGAATACTCAATAAGGAGTTGAACCATGAAAGATAAGGGTCTCAGGAGACTCCAAAAATAAAGATAACAGCCTGCAGGGGATATCAAGCACCTCTATTAATTCCAGAGATAGGTGTTGGGCCTCATCCCTCTGGAGCTTCTCTAGTATACTCCCCAAGTATCAGCTTCCTTCTTCTATACCTCTAGAGAGAGGGGCTTGCTCATTTCTTCTTTCCTGTGTTTCTCTACCACATTGGATTTGCTTGTTCATATCTCATGGCTATTTTTCCATGGACTTTCTCTATGCATCTTTTCAGCTCTAGTCCTAACAACTTCATGTTCTCATTGTATTGGAATTAAATTTCTAGAAGAAAGCTTCACATAGACCCAGTTCAAGACGGTTTTCTCTGTTTGGGCAGAGTTCTTAACCACATGCTGTGGGAGACTGGCAAATATAGAGCTACTCAGGCCTGTAGGAAGGCACCCACAGTAGCGTTTAACACATACAGATTGTAATGGTGAAGATTGTGATCTCAAAAGTCATAAGTTGGACATTTTTCATGAGAGGTATATAGGGGTGTTGTTGGCATCATGACAAGCTAGTCTAATGTATTGTGAACACTTACTTCCATATGAGAAACTGAAGATGCTCCAGAATACTGACATGGACAGTTGGACAGGTTGGCATTCTAGGTGGTAGCCTTCAAGGTAGACAGTAGCATTTCTAATGATTTAGTTTTAACTAGTTGTTCTATCAGTTGCTGAAAGAGGAACTTTCTTTAGTTCACTTATTTAATACATTTTGATGTTCTATAAATTCAATATATATGCTTATGATTACCTATCTTCCTGATTTTATTTCTGTAAAACTCTTTGTCTTAAATTCTACTTTATCTGATACGAAGGGAGCCACTGCAGCCTACCTTTTTTGTTTGTTTGTTTTTGTTTTTCGAGGTAGGGTCTCATACTCTGGCTCAGGCTGACCTGGAATTCACTATATAGTCTCAGGGTGGCCTCGAACTCACAGTGATTCTCCTACCTCTGCCTCCTGAGTACTGGGATTAAAGGCATGTGCCACCACACCCGGCTTGGCCTACTTCTTTTTATTGTTGGCCTAGTGTGGCTTTTCCATCCATTTACTTTCAACCTATATTTTTAAATTCATTTTTATTAAAGAGAGAGAGAGAGAGATGAGCAGGAGAATGCCAGGGCCTCTTGCCCCTACAAACAAACTCCAGGTGCATGTGCCACTTGGTGCATCTGACTTTACATAAGTATTGGAGAATTGAATCCAGGATGATAGACTTTGCAAACAAGTACCTTTAACCACTGAGCAATCTCCTGAGCCCTCAACTTGAATTTATGTATAAAGTACATACCTTCAAGGCAGCATATTTTGGATCTTTTAAAAAATTCACTATAACTATCTTTGACTTTTAAATTTTTGTTTGTTAATTTTATTTATTTATTTGAGAGTGGCAGACAGAGAGAGAAAGAGGCAGAGAGAGATAATGGGTGTGCCAGGGCTTCCAATCACTGCAAATGAACTCCAGACGTGTGTGCCCCCTTGTGCATCTGGCTAACGTTGATCCTGGGAAATCGAGCCTTGAACCAGGCTCTTTAGGTTTCACAGGCAAGTGCTTAACTGCTAAGCCATCTCTCCAGCCCTATCTTTGACTTTTAAGGGAGTGTTTAGTCTGTTAACATTTAATGTGCTTGTGGGTAATGCTGGATTTAGATTTGGAGTATGTTTCTGTTTCTCCACTATTGTTTGTTTCTTTGTTTTTTTCACTGCTTTCTTTTGGATACTTGGAATAATTTTTAAATTTTTTTATTTAAGTTCATGTATTAGAATATTAGGTAAATTACTGTGCATTATTTATTGAAAAGTGGCTCTAGAGAATGTGACATATATTACCATTTTTAAACAGTCTATTTAGAGTTACTACTTTAACACTACACATAGAATGTAGAAACTGCAAATATAGAGGACTATTTAGTGGTACTCCATACTTCTTAGATGAAACATAGTTTCTTTCTATTCTCTCTCTTTTTTTTTTTTATACTTTCACATATACATATACAGGGCATTTTGATCTCACTCCTCCCAATTTACCTCTTTGTTCTCCCCCTTGCTGTCACACTAAAACCTTTCTTCTTCCCATTAGATTCTAGTCTTCCTTGCATGCATCCTTTTTGTTGTTGCTGCTCTTGTTTTGACCCAGTAAGTTAAATTAGAGTCATTTCCATGATCATGGGAAAGTTATTTATTGGAGAATGGGCAACCCACCAGTGATGACACCACTGAGAGAAATGATTCCCTGTCTCCCAGAAATCATCAGTTCCCACTGTTTATTCTGGGACGTGTGGGGGTCTCATGGACCCCTCCTACATCTATGATGAAATATTGACAGGCTCAATCTTGTACAGGAAACCACATCTGCTAAGAGTTCATAAGTATAGTGAACTATAATCAGAAGATAGCATTTGACAGCCCCACTTCCCATCCTCCTGCTCTTACATTCTTTCTACCTCCTCTTCCATGAGGTTCCCTGGGTCTTGAAGGGTATGGTTTAGATGTCATGTTTAGAGATAAACACATGTTAGTCACTTACTCTTTGTAACTTTTCTAGCTATGAATCTTTGTATTAACCTCTACATTTTGCCAAGAAACTTCTGTGCTCAAAACTGTGGTCTATGCCAATCTATACAGACAAACATATATAGTTAGAATACAATTTGACATGCTGTCCAATTAGCATAATCACACTATTGGCTTCCCCCTTAGAGCACAAGCCCTAGCCATAGTCTTTTGGTCAGAGTTACTAGGCCTGATTTCCCTACCTGTGACACAAGCTTCAAATCCAATTGGACAGCACTTAGTCTCATAACTTTCAGGCCACTATTTCATCCATGGAGGCATCTTGCCTGTTAGGTCAGTTGTGAGGTACATAGGGTCTACAACTGGATAGGATTGTTGATGACTTTTCTCCCCCCAGCAGCTTGGATAGTATCTTCAGACATACAGAAAGCTGGCCAGCAGGAAGAGGGGAATCTTTAACTGAGTTCTAGCTTGGTTTCTTTATGTCCTGCAACCAAAGCATGTAGGATCTTCATCAATAAGGATTTGCAATCTATTTTAATGGGTAACCAAGAGCAATGGCAATAGTCAATATTGTGGATATTGTGGCCTCCTTGACCAATAGTTCACTGGAAGGTAGATCATTCCTGGCACTGGATTTTCAATTAATACCATAAGGATTCTGGAGCAGCTTTATTTGGTAATGTAGGGTACATTTGTTTAAACACTTTTTAAAAAGTTGTATTTTAAGTTGGCTGCTAAGTAGTGGATTTCCATATGGTTTAGTCACATGTCCTTAGTTTCTGTTCATCTTCCCACCAGCCTCCCTCATCCTCCTACCCCATCCCTGCTTAAGCCTTTCCCTCTCACTATTACCCCTGTTACTACTACCGTATTTTCTACTGTCCCCTTAAATAATCTCCCCCCCCCCACCTTCAATGGCCCTTTTCTAGCTTCCTGGAATCTATACTCATTCCAAAGTATAGCTTACTAATCAAGCAATTAAGATCTATGGACCACATATGAGAGAGAACATGTGACACCTGTGTTTTTGAGTCTGAGCTACTTCATGCAGTATGATTTTTTCCAGTTCCGAATGTTTTAGTGCAAATTTCATAATTTCACTTTTCTAACACTTGAAAACACCATTTGGTATAGAGTACTACATCTTCATAATCCATTCATGAGACATTTAGGGTGGTTTCATTTCCTAGCCATTGTGACTAGACTAATGAAATGAACAGAGAATTCTCAAAAAGGAAGTACAAATGACATCTAAGTACTTTAAAAAGTACACAGTATCAAAGAAATACAAACTAAAACCACTTTGTGATTCTATCTCTCTGGTAAGGATGTGGGGAAAGAGAATTCCATATCCACTGCTGATGGGAGGTTAGCCTAGTATAGCCATTATGGAAAATAGTATGGATGATTTTTTTTTTTAATTTTTTATTTATTTATTTGAGAGCGACAGACACAGAGAGAAAGACAGAGGGAGAGAGAGAGAATGGGCGCGCCAGGGCTTCCAGCCTCTGCAAACGAACTCCAGACGCGTGCGCCCCCTTGTGCATCTGGCTAACGTGGGACCTGGGGAACCGAGCCTCGAACCGGGGTCCTTAGGCTTCACAGGCAAGCGCTTAACCGCTAAGCCATCTCTCCAGCCCAGTATGGATGATTTTTGTAAAATTAAAAGTAGCACTATTTTATGATCTAGTTATACCACTGTTGGGCTGTGTCCTACTACAAAGATATCTGTATATCCATATTTATTAGTACATTATTCATAATAGACAGAAAGGGACAAGACTAGATGTCTACCAACAGATGAATGCATAATTAAAAATGTGGTAGACATATACTGTGAAATTTTATTCATCTGTAATGAAGTAATTGAATTTTGCATGAAAATAGGTGGAAATGGAAAGTTTTATAGAGTGAAGTAACTCAGACTCAGAAAGACATGATTCATCTGCTTTCATTTGTGGATCCTAGCTTATACTGTTAACATGCATGTATAAAAGCAGCTATGGGGGCTGGAGAGCTGGCTTAGTGGTTACAGCACTTACTTGCAAAACCAGAGAACCTCAGTTCAATACCCCAGTATCCATGTAAATCAGATGCACAAGGTGACACATGCATCTGGAGTTTGTTTGCAGTGTCTGGTAGCCCTGACACACCCATTATCTCTCTCACACACACTCTGCCTTTTTCCCTCTCTCAAATAAATAAAATTTTTTTAATAAATAAAAATTTAAAAAAAGTAGGCATGAGTATGATATTAGAAATGAGATCAAGATAAGGAAAAAATGGGTTTTGAGTGAGGAGGAGTAGGCATTTGACATATTAGACATAAAAATGGAAAGGAGGGCTGGAGAGATGGCTTAGCAGTTAAGCGCTTGCCTGTGAAGCCTAAGGACCCCAGTTCGAGGCTCGATTCCCCAGGTCCCATGTTAGCCAGATGCACAAGGGGGCGCATGCGTCTGGAGTTCGTTTGCAGTGGCTGGAAGCCCTGGCTCGCCCATTCTCTCTCTCTCCCTCTATCTGTCTTTCTCTCTGTCTGTCACTCTCAAATAAATAAATTAAAAAAAAAATGGAAAGGAAGTTTCATGACAAATGAAGAGAGGTGTGGGGAGAAGAGAGTAGAATAAACAGAAATTAATTTGTGCTTGAAAAGACCAAGATGAAAACTAATGCTCTGGATTCTAATTTTAAAATTATAAAAAAAATGTGAAGAAAAGTATATTTTTCTATCCCCAAGTATTTGTGTAGTTTTTTCATATCTTGTGCTATAGTTTTCAACTTCTACTTCAATGCAACTTGATTAAGATATAAGAAATTATTTCAATTCTTTTCTATTTGTTAAGGCTTGCTTTGTATTCTGTGATGTAATCTATTTTAAAAGAAGTTCTATGAGCTTCTGAGAAAAATGTGCATTTCACATCTGTTGAATGGAATAGTCTATAGATACCTGCCAAGTACAGTTGACTTATTATGTAGTTTAACTCTGAAATTTCTATGTTGATTTTGGGGTTGGATGTCCTATCTAGAGATGAAATTGAGGTACTTAAGTAACTTACCTTTTATGCTATTTAGTATAATAGGAGGAAATGATTATGACATCAAAATTAAAAGAGAGACTGATTGAGATTGGGAGGGGGTATGATGGAGTTTCAAAGAGGAAGGTGGGGGGGAGGGTATTACCATGGGTTATTTTTTTATAATCATGGAAGCTGTTGATAAAAATTTGGAATAAAAAAAACTGAAAAAAAGAAATAACTAATTTCAACACTTGGTGCATATATGTTTATAATAGTTATATCTTTTTGGTGAATTTTTCCCATTATTCATATGTAGAGGCTTCTAATCACTTCTAATTTTGGTTTGAAGTCTACTTATCAGATATCAGAATAACTATGCAAGCCTGTTTTCAGTTAACTTTTCTTGATAGGTTCACTTCTATCTTTTGACTGTTAGACTGTTGAAATCTTTGTTAGTGATATGTGTTTCTTTGAGGAGGTAGATAGTTGGAGCTTGTTTTCTAATTCAGTCAACTAACCCATGTCTTCTTAATGGATCATTTGCATTCACAGTTATTATTGACAGAAGTTTTCTAATTCCTGTGGTTTTGTTGGCTATTTTCTGTTGACTATACTGTTGTTTATTCATTTGTTACTTCTTTATTAGTAGTAGTTGCTAGTTACTTTCTTCACTGATGCAAACAAATACCCAACAAGTAACTTACAAAGGAAGGAAGGAAGGATTATGGCTCACAGTTTGAGGTTATAGCACCTTGTGGTAGTAGAGGCATGAAGCAGAGCGGGTCACATTGAATCTATATTTAGGAAGCAGTGTAATGAATGCTCATGCTCAGTTTACTCCTCTTTTTTTAAATTTTTATTTATTTATTTATTAGAGAGAGACAGACAGAAAGAGGCAGAGAGAAGGAGAGAAAGAATGGGTGCGCCAGGGCCTCCAGCCACTGCAAACGAACTCCAGATGCATGCGCCCCCTTGTGCATCTGGCTAACGTGGGTCCTGGGGAACAGAGCCTCAAACCGGGGTCCTTAGGCTTCACAGGCCAAGCGCTTAACCGCTAGGCCATCTCTCCAGCCCTACTTCCTCTTTTTTATTCATTCTGGGACCTAGCTCCTGGAATAGGGTGCTGCCAACAGTTACAGTAGGTCTTCCTATCTCAATTAACCTAATCTAGAAACTCCCTCACAAAGATTTGTCTCTTAAGTGATTGTAGATACAATCAAGTTTATAATTAAGATTAACAGTGAAATGGGTTTTGCATGTTTATTGTTTTAGACATGATAGATTTCAGCCTATCTCCTCTTTATTCATCTATTTTATTATAAAACCTATTCTCTCCTGTGCTTGGTGATTTGAGATTAACTTTCTTCCACCTCTGTGTACAGTACTCTTTAAAGTATTTTTTAGAGTGTTTCATTACTTGTCAATAAATTGTCTTTGATTGTATTCATCTTCAAATGGCCTTATTTTTCCATCAAGCTGATTTTGCTAAACATAGCAAGCTTGGTTGGCAGTTGTTTAAGACTTGAAGTAAATAATTCCATTCTTTCCTGACTTTTAGGGTTTATAATAAGGTACTCTCATGTGTTTCTCATTATATTTGAGTTGGTGTTTTCCCTTACAGAATTTAGTATTGTATTCTTACTTTTGAGTTTGACTTCTTTGCGACGGTTCTTCTCTGGACATATCCATTTGGGGTTTCAAATGACTCATATTGGATAACTATTTCTGTAGATTTGTGAATTGTTCTGCTATAATTTCATTAGGTAGTTTCTCTATGCCTTTAGAGTTTATCACAATTTTTACACCCAATGTGTTCTTGGGCTTTGTCTCTTGATCACATCCCAGAGTTTTGTAAGTTTGGTTCATAGTATGTTTTTCTTTATGTATGACTGAATATATTATTTTCCTTGACCCTGTCCTCCATTCCTGATATTTTTCTTATGTTAGAAATATTATTTCAGGTTGGAGAGTTGGCTTATCAGTTAAGTGCTTGCCTGTGAAGCCTAAGGACCCCGGTTCGAGGCTCAATTCCCCAGGACCCACGTCCAGATGCACAAGGGGTGCACACACCTGGAGTTCGTTTGCAGTGGCTGGAAGCCCTGGCATACCCATTCCTCTCTCTCTCTATCTGTCTCTCATAAATAAATAAATGAAATATTGTCTATTGATAATGTAGCACACTGTGTTTTATATCTGATTGATTGACTCTCACTTCTAGCACTTCTGCTTGATTCTTTTTCAGAATCTCTTTTTTTTTTTTTTTTTGCTGAAATTTTCTTCCACACTTTTGAATTTCTTTTCCATCTTGCTGACTTTTTCATCCACTTTGCTTACATTCTAGATCCTAAATTGTTTTTCTTACTTCATCTGGTTTTTTGAGTCCTGTATGTAACCACTGATCCTTTTTTAAAGTGGGGTTCTGAAATCTATTTCTGACATTTCAGCTGTTTTATCATTATTTGTCTCTAACAAGAACTTGTGAGCTTTTGGAGGCATTATAATGGTTTGTTTTTTCACATGTTTTTGTGTTTTATATTTCTGTTAGTGTGGGTATATCCCTTAATTTTATTTTTCCTTTTCTCCACTCTTTCTGTTTCTTTTAATCTTATATGAGCCTTTTATATGAGATGTTTTCACTTGGGTTTATGTTCCCTAATATGATTTAGGAGAAAAATAAATTGCTGTGACAGATCTGACAGTAATCTGAGTGATAACATGCACTCACACACACAGAAAACATAGGTCTCTAGTGGTTCTTAGAGACAATAGGGTACTGTTTTGATATTGTAGTTTATAGTCATTCAGAAATAAAGGTATTAAAATTAAGAACTAAACAGAGAAGAGGATGAGAAAAACTGAAGAGGATAAAGTATGAATGAATGGGAAAATATATATACTTCAAGTATGAGAAATAATAAGGATACTAATAGAATGGATGTGGGAAAAGAAAATATAGTTATTAAAGTTTATTTAAGCAAGGTACATACTGAAAGACAACTAAGCAATTTAAATATGAAAGGGCAATTTTTAAAATAAAAACGTGAAATACAAATATTATAATATAAATAAGTATTTCTTCTTAGCTGGGATAAATGTGGTTCTTCTATGCCTGTGGTTTTCTTTAGAGCTGGTTCTGCAAGTAAAGAAAGGATTGATAGTTTCAGGGATTCAAACAAGTCATACCTGTATGTACTTCCTGCTGAGAAAAGTTTTTGTGCCAGACTCAGCTGTCTAGGAGAATTTCTTAATCAGAAGCAATACCCCTACCCTGTGCCCCACTTTTTGCTTGCCAGCAACAATCTTGTCTCTGGTGTGGTGAGGAGAATACTTTCTACACAGGGCTTTTGATGTGTGAGGCTCTGAGCAAGTGAGGAAAACACCCACACTCCTATATTTACCTTTACCACTGGGTATTATTTTCCCATATGGCTCTCAGTTCTATTTTCACCAGTGTACCACAGTACTTAACTGGGAATAATTCTCTTAGGGACACTGCAAGGTTTAGGGCATTTCTCATGTTCCCATCTTGTCATTTACATAAGCAGTGATGTCTTCCATAAATTTTATAGGATAGTCAAGAATTCTATATTGAAAACTTTCAGTGATTTGAAGGTGTCCCACTGTCCTCTGACCTCTACAGTTTCTACTTATAAATGAGTGGTTCTGGGGTCAACAAATATTATACTTCACTGCCTGCCTTTAAGGGTTTTTCCTATATCTTTAGTTTTCTACTGTTTGACTATAAAGTGTCTATAGATGGTTTTCTTTGTATATGTCTTGCTTGAGCTTTGCTAAGCATCATAAATATCTAAATTAACATGTTCACTAAATTAGGAAAATATCCCTCACAGTTAATTGTATATCTTTAACTTTTGACTATAATCTCCTAATGCCCTAAGAGTTTGCTCAAATGTTTTCAACATTATTTTACTTTTCTGTAAATTGGGAAGCTTTTCTCCACCTAGATTTAATAATATTATTGGTTTTTTTTTTAATGTTATCTTCATTCTGATGTTAAACATTTCTTATGAATATTTTCCCATATTATATAATTCCCATATTATATAATTCTAGAGTTTTTATCTGGCTTTTCTATGTAGCTTTTGTCTTTCTCTGAAATATCTCACCTTAATCCTCATTGTAAATATGTGTTCTTTACAATCTTTAAGCAGAGTTCCTATTGCTGTGTTAAACTTTTGTATCTTAAGTCAGGTATGATGGCACACACCTGTACTTTGAGCACTTGGTGGGGACTGAGGCTGGAAGGTGGCTATGAATTCAAGATAAGAGTAGGCTACCTAGAGCTAGCCAGAGCAAGAAAGCACAACCCTGTCTCCAAAAATAAATCTTTAGCTGCTAATTTTAATTGTAATTTTAGGGTAAATTTCTGTTGGTATATATATGAAAGAGACAGCCAGCCAGTGATAGAGTAAGTATGTGCAAGACACATGTGCCACTTTGTGCATCTGGCTTTATGTGGGTACCAGGGAATCAAACCTGGGTCTTCAGGCTTTGAAAGCAACTGTTTTCAACTGCTGAGCCATCTCTCCAGCCCTTCTCATGTTTCTTTTCCTTCTTTTTAATTTTAAAGTGAGATAGAGAGAGAGAGAGAAAGATACAGAGAGTGTGGTGGCATTCCAGGGACTCAGTTCTTGTAATCAAACTCCAGATGCTTGTGCCACCTAGTGGGCATGTGAGACCTTGCACCTGTCTCACCTTTTGTGCATCTGGCATATGTGGGATCTGGAGAGTGGAACATGGGTCTTTAGACTTTGCAAGCAAGCACCTTAACCATTAAGCCATCTCTCCAGTGCTTTTTTTTAACATTAGAGGCTTTGTATGGGTACATCATGTGTTGATACCGTCATTTTCCTCCTCTCTGATCCCTTTCCTCCAAGGGCCTGTCTTAGTGGGATTGCCAGTATTTACCATGGAATTTGGGTTATGAGTTGTGAGAGCTGCAGTCAGCCATTGTGTGGGGAGCAATGCCTCTGTGTATTCCCTCCCACCTGCTGGCTCTTACATGCTTTCTGTCCCCTCGTCCACAAAATTCCCTGAGCCTTGGTGGGTGTGCTGTAAGACTACTTTATTTTTATTTTTAAATATTTTTTTGTTCATTTTTTATTTATTTATTTGAGAGCGACAGACACAGAGAGAAAGACGGAGGGAGAGGGAGAGAATGGGCACGCCAGGGCTTCCAGCCACTGCAAACAAACTCCAGACATGTGCGCCCCCTTGTGCATCTGGCTAACGTGGGACCTGGGGAACCGAGCCTCGAACCGGGGTCCTTCGGCTTCACAGGCAAGTACTTAACCGCTAAGCCATCTCTCCAGCCCAAGACTACTTTAGTGTTGAGTTCTCAGTAGCTTTTGTATTTTTGCTTTGGTGCATTTTGAGTATTCTCAATGTCTGTCTTTATCACCCATTGTAGGTTGTCAGGTTTACCATAGAAACAGCACTCTTGTTAATCTAGCCAATTACTTTGTGGTTTTACCTGGGCTCTAGCTGCTAGAAGTGGTCCATCAGCTGACAGGGAGTCAGCTGTCTATTCTTGTCTTGTTGATAAATTTTGGTTGTCCTTGGTTCTCACTGCTTCCTGAAAAAGAAAAACAAATTCTCCAAAAGAGACTGAGATCAGAATGGGTTAAAGGGGATAAGCATTGTTAATTTAGGGAAATTTTTTTTTTTTTTCGAGGTAGGGTCTCACTCTGGTCCAGGCTGACCTGGAATTAACTCTGTAGTCTCAGGGTGGCCTTGAACTCATGGCGATCCTCCTACCTCCTACCTCTGCCTCCCGAGTGCTGGAATTAAAGGCATGCGCCACCACGCCCGGCTCAATTTAGGGAAATTTGGCCAAAGGCTAATGAGAGCTTCTCATTGGAGTCCCTAATCTTGGTCTCTATAGGATTCTGACTCATTTCCCAGATCCAGCTATGGGTTCCTTTCCACTGAGTGGTTCTCTTAGCCAAATCAGAGGTGTTTCTTATCTTGAGAATAATTCAGTCTTGAGCTGTTTTAGATACTAACACGATGAATATTAATGCACTTTAGTAATGCAGCATAGTATTATGTGTCTCCAAAGAAGTTTTTCTTTTGTTATTATTATTGTAGAAGGCAATTACCTTGGTTGATTTGAAAATATAAACTGTCTCTTGGGCAGTGACTGAATTCTCACTTTTATATGTTTAGTCATGCCTGGGCCACTTAGTCTGCCTTGCAAATGCATAGTTAAGATCCAGCAGTGGTATGGGTGGAATTTATGCACAAAATTTTAAATTTGCCTTTCTGGCTCTCTCATCTTTATGATTTCTCTCACTTTTCGGGGACTATGCTTATCCCACATTCTGTGCTACAGTTCTTCAAGTCAGATAAATGGCAAATTTTCTGTAAAAACTTATTCACTCCACATTACATAAACTAAGCTATCATCAAGGCAGAAGTCATGAAGATAGAAAATCCATTCATTTTCTTCTTTCAATTGTTAACTTTTCAGTTGGAGTCTGAAAGTTGATACTACTCTACTTACAATCCAGTAAATTAGTCTGTCACTATATCATAAGTAAGAAAAAAAGACTTTGTTACTTACAAGTACCATCATGCTAGCATTGACTTTACTCATCCCTAAGTCCCCCATTGATGACCCTCAGCCAGATGGGTAGACACAGTGCACTGTACTGCAATAGGAGATACCAGTCCTGGGGAAGCCACCACTTCTTGGACAGTTAAGCAGCCTGTTTGTCACAGAGGGAGACTTGACATGATTACTGCTGTAGACTCCACCAGCAGTAAGGACCCTGGTCAAGAACAGTTAGTATAAACTAGAAAGGACATTGTGAGTGAAAACACGGAGATCTTTTTTTGTTTTTTAAATTTTTAAATTTTTATTAACATTTTCCATGATTATAAAAAATATCCCATGGTAATTCCCTCCCTCCCCACCCCCACACTTTCCCATTTGAAATTCCATTCTCCATCATATTACCTCCCCATTACAATCATTGTACTTACATATATATGATATCAACCTATTAAGTATCCTCCTCCCTTCCTTTCACTTCCCTTTATGTCTCCCTTTTAACTTACTGGCCTCTGCTACCAAGTATTTTCCTTCTCACGCAGAAACCCAATCATCTGTAGCTAAGATCCACATATGAGAGAGAACATGTGGTGCTTAGCTTTCTGGGCCTGGGTTACCTCACTTAGTATAATCCTTTCCAGGTCCATCCATTTTTCTGCAAATTTCATAACTTCATTTTTCTTTACCGCTGAGTAGAACTCCATTGTATAAATGTGTCACACTTTCATTATCCACTCATCAGTTGAGGGACATCTAGAGTGGTTCCATTTCCCAGCTATTATAAATTGAGCAGCAATAAACATGGTAGAGCACGTACTTCTAAGGAAATAAGATGAGTCCTTTGGATATATGCCTAGGAGTGCTATAGCTGGGTCATATGGTAGATCAATCTTTAGCTGTTTTAGGAACATCCACACTGTTTTCCACAATGGCTGGACCAGATTGCATTCCCACCAGCAGTGTAGAAGGGTTCCTCTTTTTCCACATCCCCGCCAGCATTTATGATCATTTGTTTTCATGATGGTGGCCAATATGACAGGAGTGAGATGGAATCTCAATGTAGTTTTAATCTGCATTTCCCTGATGACTAGTGACGTAGAACATCTTTTTAGATGCTTATATGCCATTTGTATTTCTTCCTTTGAGAATGCTCTATTTAGCTCCATAGCCCATTTTTGATTGGCTTGTTTGATTCCTTATTATTTAACTTTTTGAGTTCTTTGTATATCCTAGATATTAATTCTCTATCAGATATATAGCTGGTGAAGATTTTTTTCCCATTCTGTAGGTTGCCTCTTTGCTTTTCTCACTGTGTCCTTTGCAGTGCAAAGTCTTTGTAATTTCATGAGGTCCCAGTGATTAATCTGTGGTTTTATTTCCTGAGCAATTGGGGTTGTATTCAAAATATCTTTGCCAAGACCAATATGTTGAGGGGTTTCCCCTACTTTTTCCTCTAGCAGTTTCAGAGTTTCAGGTCAAAGGTCTTTAATCCATTTGGACTTAATTCTTGTGCATGGCGAGAGAGAAGAATCTATTTTCATCCTTCTGCAGATATTTATCCAGTTTTCAAAACACCATTTGCTGAAGAGGCTGTCTCTTTTCCAATGAGTATTTTTGGCATTTTTATTGAATATCAGGTGGCTATAGCTACATGGGCTTACATCTGGGTCCTCTATTCTGTTCCACTGATCTACATGTCTGTTTTTGTGCCAGTACCATGCTGTTTTTGTTACTATGGCTCTGTAGTATAGGTTAAAATCAGGTATGGTGATACCACCAGCCTTATTTTTGTTGCTCAGTATTATTTTAGATATTCGAGGTTTTTTGTTATTCCAAATGAATTTTTGGATTGTTTTTTCTATTTCCATGAAGAAAGCCTTTGGAATTTTGATAGGGTTTGCATTAAATGTGTAGATTGCATTAGGTAAGATTGCCATTTTCACAATATTGATTCTTCCAATCCAGGAACAGGAGATGTTTCTCCACCTTCTAGTGTCTTCTGTAATTTCTCACATGAGTGTTTTAAAGTTCTCATTGTAGAGATTCTTTACTTCCTCGGTTAGGTTTATTCCAAGATACTTTATTTATTTATTTTTTTTTTTGATGCAATTGTAAATGGGAGTGATTGTCTGATTTCATCCTCTGTGTGTTTGTTGTTAGCATATATGAAGGCTACTGATTTCTGTGCATTTATTTTGTATTCTGCTACATTGCTGTAGGTTTTGATCAGCTCTAACAGTTTGCTAGTAGAGTCTTTAGGGTCCTTTATGTATAGAATCATGTCATCTACAAATAATGATAACTTGATCTCTTCCTTTCCAATTTGTATCCCTTTTATGTGTGTCTCTTGCCTTATTGCTATGGCTAAGACTTCCAAAACTATATGAAATAAAAGTGGGGACAGTGGACACCCTTGTCTTGTTCCTGATTTCAGTGGAAAAGCTTCCAGTTTTTCCCCATTTAGTAATATGTTGGCTGTAGGCTTGTCAAAAATAGCCTTTATTATATTGAGAAATGTTCCTTCTATTCCCAGTCTCTGTAGGACTTTTATCATGAAGGGATGTTGGATTTTGTCAAATGCTTTCTCTGCGTCTAATGAGATGATCATGTGATTTTTGTCCTTCAACCCGTTTATGTAATGTATTACATCTATAGATTTGCGTATGTTGAATCATCCCTGCATCTCTGGAATAAAGCCTACTTGGTCAGGGTGAATGATCTTTTTGATATACTCTTGTATTCTGTTTGCCAATATTTTGTTGAGAATTTTTGCATCTATGTTCATGAGGGAGATTGGTCTGTAATTTTCTTTTTTTGTTCTATCTTTGCCTGGTTTTGGTATCAGGGTGATGCTGGCCTCATAGAAGGAGTTTGGTAGAATTCCTTCTTTTTCTATTTCCTGGAAAAGCTTAAGAAGCAATGGTGTTAGCTCTTCCTTAAAAGTCTGGTAAAATTCAGCAGTGAATCCATCCGGGCCTGGGCTTTTTTTAGTTGGGAGATTATTGATAACTGTTCGGATCTCCTTGTTTGTTATAGGTCTATTTAAGTGATTAATCTCATTTTGATTTAATTTAGGTAGGTCATATAGATCAAGGAAATCATCCATTTCTTTCAGATTTTCATACTTTGTGGAGTATATGCTTTTATATTATGTCCCTATGATTTTTTGAATTTCTCTGGAATCTGTTGTGATGTTGCCTTGTTCATCTCTGATTTTATTAATTTGTGTCTCTTCTCTCTTTCTTTTGGTCAGATTTGCTAAGGGTTTATCAATCTTGTTTATCCTTTCAAAGAACCAACTCTTTGTTTCATTAATTCTTTGGATTGTTCTTTTTGTTTCTATTTCATTAATTTCTGCCCTAATCTTTATTATTTCTTCCCGTCTACTGATTTTTGGTTTGCCTTGTTCTTCTTTTTCCAAGGCTTTAAGGCGAAGCATTAGGTCGTTTACTTGCAACCTTTCTAATTTCTTAATATAGGCACTTAAGGCTATAAATTTACCTCTTAGAACTGCCTTCATTGTGTCCCAGAGATTTTGGTATGTTGTGTTCTCATTATCATTTGACTCTATAAATTTTTTGATTTCCTTTTTGATTTCTTCATTGACCCACTCATCATTTAGTAGTGTATTGTTTAGTTTCCATGATTTTGTGTATGCTCTATAGCCTTTCTTGCTACTGATTTGTAGTTTAATTCCATTGTGGTCAGATAGAATGCAAGGAATTATTTCAATTTTCCTGAATTTGTTAAGATTTGCTTTGTGTCCTAATATATGGTCTATTTTAGAGAATGTTCCATGTGCTGCTGAAAAGAATGTATATTCTGCAGCCTTTGGATGAAATGTCCTGTATATATCTGTTAGGTCCATTCCTTCTATGACCTCATTTAGTCCAGATGTCTCTCTGTTTATTCTTTCCCTGGATGACCTGTCAATTGATGAGAGTGGGGTGTTAAAGTCACCCACCACCACTGTGTTTGGTGTTATCTGTGACCTTAGTTCTAGTAGTGTTTGTTTGACGAATTTGGGAGCCCCCATGTTAGGTGCATATATGTTTAGGATTGTAATGTCCTCCTGTTGGAGTGTGCCCTTAATCAATATAAAGTGACCTTCCTTATCTTTCTTGACTAACGTCGGACTAAAGTCTACCCTGTCTGATATTAGGATAGCAACCCCTGCTTGTTTTCTAGGCCCATTTGCTTGAAACACCGTCTTCCAACCTTTCACCCTAAGATAATGTCTATCCTTTGTAGAAAGATGAGTTTCTTTGAGACAACAAATTGTAGAATCCTGCTTTTTAACCCAGTCTACAAATCTATGTCTTTTCGTTGGGGCATTGAGACCGTTGATATTAAGAGATATTATTGAAAGGTGTGTATTTATGTTTGCCATTTGTGTGTGTGTGTGTGTGTGTGTGTTACTGGTTCTACCTGTGCTCTCTTCTGTTAACTGGTATTTGAGTATAGCTTGTTTTTTCTAGGTTCCTTATATGTGTGCTTTTCCTTTTGTTCAGCATGGAGGATTCTATCAAGTATTTTCTGTAGAGCTGGTATTGTCTTCAAATACTCCTTTAACCTGCTTTTGTCATGGTATGTCCTTATTTCTCCATCTATTTGAATGGATAACTTTGCAGGATAAAGTAACCTTGGTTGACTGTTGTTATCTTTCAGAACGTGGAATATATCACTCCAAGCCCTTCTGGCTTTAAAAGTTTGTGTTGAATAATCTGCTGTAATCCTGATGGACTTTCCTTTGTAGGTAACTTGATTTTTCTCTCTAACTGCTTTCAATATTTTTTCTTTGGTGTGTGTGTTTGGAAGTTTGATCATAATAAGGCATGGAGAGGTTCTTTCCAGGTTTTGTCTGGCTGGGATTCTAAAGGTTTCCTGTATCTGCATTGGCACCTCTTTCCCAATTTGGGGGAAATTTTCTTCTATGATTTTGTTGAAGATGCCTACTATACCTTTGGAGTGTAATTCTTCTCCTTCTACTATGCCCTGAATTATTATATTGGATCTTTTCATAGTGTCCCGAATATCTTGAAATTCCCACTCATACTTTTCTATAAGTTTGTCTTTCTCTTTGCTGGACTGTATTAGATCTGCCACCTGGTCTTCTAGCTTAGATATTCTGTCCTCTCCCTCATCCATCCTACTGGTGAGATTTTCTACAAAGTTTTTTATTTCATTAACTATGTTCTTCATTGCTAGTAATTCTGACTGGTTTTTCTTTATTATTTCTATTTCCTTATTTATGTCTTATATTGCCTTCTTTATTTCATTAAATTGGTGTCCTGCATCTTCTTTGATTCCTTTGATTTCCTCTTTGATTTCTTCTTTGATTCTTTTGATTTGTTCTTTGACCTCTTTGAACATATTTATAATTATTCTTTTGAACTCTTTCTCAGGCATTTCCTCTAACTCATTCTCACTGGAGGACATTTTTGATGCATTAATACTTTTTGGTGGATTTATATCGTCTTGCTTTTTAGTATTTTGTGTTATAATGTATATATTTTTGCATCTTGGATTAAGTTAATGCTTGGATTTTCTAGCTAGCTGGGTCTTCTTAGCTGTATCAATTGTTTTGATGTTATATATTTTCAGGGTAGTAGCTTAAGGTGTTAGGTGTGGCTCTTAAGTCTCTCAGAGTATCTCCAAAGGTGTTCTTAGGGGATGAGTTTCCCTGCTATGGGAGTATTCAAGCAGGCTGAGTGGAATAAAATACAGGTAGATTCTAAAATTTAACTAAACACTGTACACATTCAATCAAAAACAGCCCCATGCAAGAGTTGTTATTATAACAACCAGATCCTCTATCAACAAAGAGGTTAAGATTTCTGGTCTGTTGTGGGATCCAAGTCAGCTTGTGACCAAGTGAGACCCTTCCCTGGTGCAATCCCAGTTACCTTGGATGATTTTGGTCTCAGTCAAGTTGCTGCCTGGGTCGTCAGGCTGCTGTTTTGATTTCTGGAGCTGGGAACTGGATTTTCTTGTGGGGCAAACCAAGCCTGGCAAGTGTGGCCCGTAGATAAGCACCCCTGCTGCTGGAACTGCTGCTGCTAAAGCTGCCACTGCTGGGTCTATAGCTGCTGCTGCTGAAGCTGCTGCTGCTGCTGGGACCACCGCTGCTGCTGCCTCTGCTGCTGTTGTAGCTGCCACTGCTGGAGCCATCACTGCTGCTGAAGCTGCTGCTGCTGTGTCCACTGCCACTGCTGCCACTAAAGCTGCTGCTGTGGGATCTGTCGCTGATGCTGCTCCTGGGTCTGCTGCTGCTGGGTCTGCTGCTGCTGGCACGACTGGAGCTGCTACTGCTGGGGCTGCTGTTACCGGTGCTGGAGCCACTGATGTTGCTGCCAAACTCTCCTCCTGCTTGGGTCCTGCTGTTGGCTCATGTTGGTGTAGCCGGATCCCAGGACCACTGCTCTGTTTGCCGGAGCTGGGCTCAGGTGGTGGGGGAGGGGAGGGAGCCACAGCTGCTCTGGTTCTCTCACTGTTCCACGTGTGCTTCTACCTCGTGGTCTGCTCCTCCGTTGCTCACTGCCGCTCTCCCTTCACATTTCCTGAGTTGCAGAGAGCTCTGGTGTGATTGGAAAATCCCCGCACCTGGCTTTTCCTGCGGCTGGAGCCGAGTCTGTCCACTTTCTGTTGTGCTGCTGGTGCAGAGGTTGGCGGAGCTCCTGGACTCCACTTTTGCCAGCCTGTGTGGGCTCTGGATGCTCTGGATCTCTCCTACTTCTCCGCTGCCTCTTCAATTTCCTATACACCTAACTTTTTAGTAAAAGTGTGTATTTTGCTGAGATTTTTGGTCTTTTTACCCCCCTAGGCTGCTTTGGTGTACTACCTACACCGCCATCTTAACTGGAAGTCCAACAAGGAGATTTTAAATGTGATGGTGATGGGAAATTGAGTAATGGGCACATAGAATAAAAAGGTGAAAGTCAGAACTGGGGGAATAAAAGGGAATCACCTAGAGTGGAGAAGGTGCTTAGGGGAAGGCATTTATGGAGGGAAACCTATGAAGGCAAAGTATGATTACACATGTATATGAAGATACCATGATTATACCCACTACTTTGTATGTTACCCTAAACAAATTAATGAGTGAAACAAGCAGTAAGACCTTTATCCTTGGCAAACCCAGCAAGTGCCTTTACCACTAAACCATCTCTCCATCCCAGGATTTTTTTTTTTTTTATAAAACATTACATTTTATTCAGAAAAAAATGTGAGGGAGAGAGAGGGTACACGAACTGAAGAAGGTCCATGAGTCCATGTGGGAAGACAAACATGAGCCTTGGAACATGAAAATGTACTTAGAAGCCTGGCTTGATGGCACATGTCTCTAATCCCAGCACTTGAGAGGCTGAGGTAGGAAGATTGCTGTGAGTTCAAGGACACCCTGAGACTATGTAGTAAATTCTAGGTCAGCCTGAGCTAGTAACAAAAAAGGGGGATTTATAGGGGAAAGAGAAGAAAGTTCAGAGAGCTCATGCCATGTGGGAGACAGGAGGTCCATGGGAGACTAGTGGTCTTCCCTTGTCTCAGTCCAGAGGCTTGCCAGAACAGGAACCTGGGAGCTCAGGAGAGATGAACAGCCAACAATGAGAAAACCAGATAGATTTTTGTTCCTGTTGGCTTGGTTTGACTGCTTGGTATTTTGTCCAGAGCTCTCTTTATAAAGACCATTCTTATAGGAATTTATTGGTCCTTTATAGGAAGTAGAACTAGCTACTTGGATATTATAAATCAGAATGTGAGTGGTGATGATGTCAGCAGTTTGGGTATAGGCCACCAAGAACTGAGTGAGTCCAAGGTTAGCCTGGGTCAGAGTAAGACCCTGCCTTGAAAATCAAAAATACAAATTATGGGCTGGAGAGATGGCTTAGTAGTTAAGGCATTTGCCTGCCGAGCCACAGGGCCTGGGTTTGATTCCCCAGGACCCACATAAGCCAAGATGGTTCATGCGTTTGTAGTTCATTTATAGCAGCTAAAGGCCCTTGTAGATCCATTCTTTCTCTCTCCCTCTCTCCCCCTCTTTCTATCTCTCTCAAATAAATAAGATACAATAAAAAAAATTTTAAAAATTAAAAAACTCAATAAATTTAAAAATAAATAAATAAAATAAAAATTGTCTGTGCTCATGCCTTTAATACCATCACTAGAGAGGCTGAGTCAGGAAGGTCATTATAAATTTGAGGTCAACCTGGGCTACAAAGTGAGAAATAGTGCAGTCTCACACATCTGAGTCTCTAACCCTTGATGCATACTTATCTGGTGATTATTTTACTTAATGAAAACAGACAGACTCACAAGGATAACTGACATATCTGTAGTCACTTGTCACCACCAGTTCCATCATATCACCATCCCAAGCAGTGACAATTTTTTCATCACTCCCCTGAGACAATGACTGACCAGAAAACCTCTGCTGAGTGGAAAAATGCTCAATGTAAATCTTCCACAGACCTTGGGCCTGCTATAGCTCTTTTGTAGTGTTTTTAATAAACCTCAGCTCATTTCCATCTTCCCAGGGCACAATGTAGGCTTCATCAAACCTTCTAGGCTTTTTGTGCTTTGCAGCAAAGGCCTTGGCATTCCTATGCCTAGGTTACTATCTGAATGCTCTTCTTACCATGTGCCCTTATCACTTACTAAAACGTCTTTTAAAGTCTAAGTCAACCCCATGCAGGACAAGGAGATGGAGCCTCCTCTTCCTGAGTGTCACTCTCACCTTAGCCCAGGAGATTGTTAGTATAGGCAATGATGTGGATCTGGCCCTGGGCAATGCTGGAGGGTGGCTGTTATCCATGTCAGCACTCATTCATTGGAAACGTGTTCCTAGCAGCCAGGAAAGAACTGACTTGGCTTTGCAACCAAATATTTTCTAAGGAGTCCTTATGTAAACACTGAAAGGCACAATATGTCCTGTAGCCATGCTAATGGTGGGGATTCACTCCCGTTTGGGCTGACTCTCAGAGGCAGCCAGAAAAGTATTATTCTGAGGAAAAGAAAGAAAGGCAGTTGTTACTGCACAGACCTGGGATACTCAGTAAATAGGCAAGGCCTGTGCTGATTCAGGAATAAGATTCTGATATTTCATGGTGAAATAAGAAAAATAAAGCAGTTAAATTTTCTGTTTCTGGGCTGGAGAGATGGCTCAGCAGTATAGGCACTTTCCTGCAGTCTAAGGATCCGACATTGATTTCCCAGTACCCACTTAAGGCTAGATGCACAAAGTGGTGCATGCATCTGGAGTTCGTTTGCAGTAGCTAGAGGTCCTGGCATACCTTTATTCCCAGCACTCAGGAGGCCTAGTTAGGAGGATCACTATGAGCTCCAGACAAACCTGAGACTACAAAATGAATTCTAGGTGAGTCTTGGCTACCTCAAAAAAATAAACAAACAAACAATTAAAAAAAAAAAAGCACAATTTTCTACTTTCGTATTAGCGACAGGGTCTCACTATAAATCCCAATCTAGCTTCAAACGTACTATCCTCCTGCTTCAAATTCCTGACTGAAGGAATTACAGGTAAATACCACCACATCCCCCCACTCATGAGTCACTGTTATGCCCACTTCTCGGCACCCCGAGTGACCACAAAGGAGAAACAAACGCGGTATGCAAGGGCAAGGAGCTGTATTTTGGGGCTTAAGCTTGGTCTCTTGACTTCACCAACACAGTGGATCTGTACAAGAGCCCCGAGTAGTGGGAAGGTAGGGTTTTTATAGGGATTTGAACATAGAAGAAGGGGATGGGTACATGATTTAAACAGTAACCACACTTGTACTCTTTTAATTGGCTTAGGATTCTGGTGGGCAAAGTTGGTGGGCAGGAGCTAGGTAACTAAGCAACAAGCAGCAATAACATTTGTATGTATTTCTATTGGCTGAGACAGGGAGGTAGGAGGGATAAATTTTTTAATTGGCCGGGGCAGGGAGGTAGGAGGGACAAGTCTTGGCAAGTTTCAGGTGTCCTAGGCGGGGGGCAGGGTAGCTGCCCCTTTGTTCCTTTGTCTAAGCTGAAACTTGTGACTTAGGCCTAACCAGGGCAGCACTCTACTGAAGCCTGTCATGGCATCATTCAATTTCTGTGTCCTTCATCACCATTTATTATTATTATTATTATTATTATTATTATTACTATTATTAGATATGGACATACTTTGTATGTGAACATCTCATGTTGGTACCATCCTTTCCCTCTTCCCTCCCCTGTTTCTTAAAATTATTTATTTATTTATTTGAGAGCGACAGACACAGAGAGAAAGACAGATAGAGGGAGAGAGAGAGAATGGGCGCGCCAGGGCTTCCAGCCTCTGCAAACGAACTCCAGACGCGTGCGCCCCCTTGTGCATCTGGCTAATGTGGGACCTGGGGAACCGAGCCTCAAACCGGGGTCCTTAGGCTTCACAGGCAAGCGCTTAACCACTAAGCCATCTCTCCAGCCCCCTCCCCTGTTTCTTAAGAGGTCTTCATCATTGGGAATGCAGGTCAACCCCATGGGGATTGTGGGTCATGCATTATGGGGTGCGGGGAGAGGCAAGGTGTTTGTGTAAAATACCCCAACTGTGGCTCTAACAATCTTTCCACCCCTTCTTCCACAAAATTCCCAAAGCCATGCTGGGAGCATTTTAAGTCTACTTCAGTAATGGGCTTAGGAGCATCTGGATCTCTGCTTTGGTAGGTGTTGAGTGGCCTCAATATATTTGGCCATTGCCCTTGTGCTGATATCACCTTAACTAAGGAAGCAGCACTCTTGGTAATTCTTCCAATTCCTCTGTGGTTTCAGCTGGGACTGGGGTGGAGTGCACTGGGTTGTTTATCTCCTCATGTCCAGGTCCCCTCTGAAAAAGAAAAGAAGATTCTCCAACAGAGAATGAAGTCAGCACCAGTTAAATGGAATAACCATTATTAGTTTAGAGATAATTAAAATGGTGTAGACCATCTTATAGTCTAAGATTAGCGGGAGCTTGACAACGGAAAAAAGAACCATTATCTGAATATGATTCTGACTTGTTTGCCAGTTCCAGATATGGTTTCCTCTCCACTGAGCAGATCTGTTAGTCAACCCAAAAGCACTTGGTTACCCACCATGACTGTGTGTCACTATTTCACTTGTGTAAGCATCACATCAGGTTGTTTGCTTGTGAGTCCCTTAGACTTTAAGTTGTGTGAACAGAAGTTGGACACTCCCTGCCCCCAGTAGCTCATTAGTACTTTCCAGCATTAGATGGGCTAATTGTCAGGGAACTGGCTCTCCTCTCATTTCCAGCCAGGTTTCTCCATGGTCCATGATGACAGTGTTTGGTGTCTTCAGCAATAGGGTCTTACCATTAACCTCTGATGAATAATCAAGTGCTCAGACAGAAGTCTGTCTTGTTTGTTTTGGGAGATCTAGTAGGTCTCTCTGATCAACAGCTCATTGTGGATGTAGACCACATGCTGGTACATGGAATTACAGGCCAGCACCAAGGAAAAACAAAAAAGAAAAAGCCAGAGAAGAAAGATAAACAGGAGAAATTTGGTGTTAGGTTTCATCTCACTCCATCCAGGGCTCTTTGATTCAGGTGCCCCCACTAAGGACCTCTTGAGGGTTCCACCTTTTAGTCTGATGTCCAGGATATAGGATTCTATGGCACCATTTCAATTTGTGTTAATTTTTGTGTCTCGCCCCCTCCACCCTTTCCTGTCCCCCAAGCCCTAACCTCCCTATCATCCAAGCCTCAAGATGCTATTCAGTTATGTCAGCAATTTGGGCTGATCCAAGTTAGGAACTACAGATGAGTGAGATCATGTTGTCTTTCTGTGATTGTGTGAGTTCACTAAGAATGATCTGTTCCAAATTCTACCAATTTTCTGCAAATTTCAATGTGTCATTTTTTTCTTTCTGCTGAGTAGAATTCCAGCATGTAGATATACAACATCTTGGTTATCCATTCATCCAATGATGGCCACCTGTCCACATTTTAGCTATTACGAATTGAGCAGCTATAAACATGTTTGCCCAAATATTTGTGAACTGAGATGTGGACCTTTTAGGCTAAATTCCCAGTAAGGGAAAAACAGGGTCTGTTGGTAACTCTACATTAATCCTTTTGAGGAATCTCCAAATTGATTTCAACAGTGGTTGTACCAGACCAGCTTATATTCCCATCAAGAGTGAATGAGTGTTCCTATTTCTCCACAGCCTTGTCAACATTTGTTTTCATTTGAATTTTTAATGTTTGCTATCCTTGCTGGGGTAAGGTATAATCTCATAGTTGTTTTAAATTGCATTTCTCTAAAGGGTAGGGATGTTGAACATTTTCTTAAGTGTGTGTTTGCCATTTGTAATTCTTCCTCTGAAAACTCCCTATTTATTTCTCTGTCCCACTTTTGGAGTGGGTTGTTTGACTTTTTATTGTTTAGTTTTGTTAAGTCCTTTGTAGATGCTAGATATTAGGTTTCTGCCAGTGGTATACCTAGCAAAGATTTTCTCCCATTCAGTGGGGAATCTATTGGCTCTGCTTATGGTATGCTTGTATGTGCAAAAGCTTTTTAGCTTCATGAAATCCCATTGGTTGAGTGCTTATTTAATTTCCTGGGCTACTGGAGTTTTGTTCAGGAAGTCATTTTCCAGTCCTATATAGTGAAGAGTGCCTCCTATTTTTTCTTCCAGTACTTGAAGAGTTTCAGGTCTTATATTGGGGTCTTTAATCCATGTGGACTTGATTTTTGTGTATGGTGAAATGAGTGGGTCTAATTTCATTTTTCTACATATGATCATCCATTTTTTCAAATACCATTTGTTGAAGACATTGTCTTTTCTCTAGTCTACATTGTCAGCACTTTTGTCAAAGATCAAACAGCTGTAGTTGCTTGTCCTAAGGTCTGGGTCTTTAATTCTGTTCCATTGGTCTATGTTTCTATTTTTATTTCAGTACTATACTGTTTTTGTTTATATCACTATGGCTTTGTAATATACCCTTAGATGAGGTATGGTGATACCTCCAGAGGTTTCCCCCCCACCCCCACTAAGGATATGTTTGTATATCCTAGGCCTGCTGCCATTCCATATGAATTTTGAGATCAGTTTTTCTATCTCTGTGAAAATGATGCTGGTATTTTTAAAAATATACTTTATTTAAGAGAGAGAGAGAGAGAAAGAGGGAGGGAGAGAGTGAGAGAAAGAGATAAAAAAGAATGGGCCCACTTGGGCCTCTAGCCACTGCAAACAAATTCCAGATGTGTGAGCCCCCTTGTGCATATGGCTTACATGGGTCCTGGAGAATCAAACCTGGATCCTTTGGCTTTGCAGGCAAATGCCTTAACCGCAAATGCCTCATCTCCAGCCCTTTCTAATTTTTTAAAAATATATTTTATTTATTTATTTATTTATTTGATAGAGAGGGAAAGAGAAAAAGAGGTTGAGGTAGAGATAGAGATAGAGATAGAGATAGAGATAGAGATAGAGAGAGAGAGAGAGAGAGAGAGAGAGAGAGAGAGAGAGAGAGAATGGGTGTGATGCTGATATTTCTATTGGAATTGCATTAAATCTGAATATTGCTTTTGGTAGAATTTCCATTTTCACAAGATTAATGCTACCTATCCAGGAGCATGGGAGGTCTTTTTATCTTCTCAAGTCATCCTCTATTACTTTCTTTAGTGTTTTGATGTTTTCATTATATGGTTCTTTCACATCATTTGTTAGTGTTATTCCAAGGTATTTAATTTCTTTGTTGCTTTTGAAAATGAGACAGCCTTGCTGATTTCTTTCTCTGTATATTTGTCCTTAGCATATAGAAAAGTTACTTATTTTGTGCATTGATTTTGTATACTGCCACTTTGTTGAGGAATTTATCTCCTTTAGAAGCTTTGAAATGGAGACTTTTGGGTCACTTATCTGTAGGATCATGTCATCTGCAAATAGAGCCAACTTGACTTCTTCCTTTCCAATTTAAATCCCTTTTATTTATTTCTCCTATCTTATTGCTTGGGCTAGTACTTATAGTACTATGTTGAAGAGCAGTGGTGAGAGTGGGCACCCCTGTCTTGTTCCCAATCTCAGTGGGAACTGCTTGAGTTTTTCCCTGTTAAGTATTATTTGGGTATTAGGAGCTTTATATATAGCCTTTATTGTGTTGACATATAAACCCTCCATGCCTATTTTTCCAGTGTTTTGATCATGAAGTGGTATTGCATTTTGTTGAAGGTCTTCTCTGAATCAATTAAATGATCATGTGGTTCACTTTACTTATGTGATGATTACATTGACCAATTTCTGTATGTTAAACCATCTGCATCCCTGGGATGAAGCCTACTTGATCAAGGTAGTTGATGCTTTTGATTTGTTGTTGAACTTTGTTTGCAAGGATTTTGTTCAGGATCATTACATCTAAGTTCATTAGGGATGTAGTCATATAATTTTCTTTCCTTGTTGCTTCTCTGTCTGGTTTTGGTATTAAGGTTATGCTAGCTTCATAAAAGGAGTCTGGGAGGATTACCTGGCCTGTGATTATGCAGAATAGTTTGAGAAAAATTGGTTTCAGTTCTTCAATAAAGGTTTGGTTGAATTCAGCTGAGAAGCCATCTGGTCCTGGACTTTTCATTGGGGGGAGGTTTTTGATTATTTTTCTATCTCCATGAATGTGATAGGTTTGTTTGGGAGATTAATTTGCTCTGAGTTTAGTTTTGGTAAGTGGTATATATTGAGTAATTCATCCATTTCTTCCAGATTATTTAATATTGTGGAGTAGAGGTTTTGGAAGTATGCCCTGATGATTCTTCCAATTTTATTGATGTTTGTTGTGATCTCTCCTTTTTCATTTCTGATTTTATTAATTTGTGACTTCTCTTTTTATTTGCTTGATCATTTTTGCCAGGGCTTTTTAAATCTTGTTTATTTTTTTTTTCAAAGAACCAGCTCCTCATTTCATGAATTTAAAAATTTTTTTTGTTTCCAATTCATTAATTTCTGCTCTTATCTTGATTAATTTCTTTCCATCTTGATTTTCTTTTCTAATCCTATGAAGAATGCCATGGGAATTTTAATGGGCATTGCATTAAATGTGTAGATTGCTTTTAGTAAGATTGACATTTTCACAATATTGATTCTTCCAATACAAGAACATGGGATATCTTTTCATTTCCTTGTGTCTTCTGCAATTTCTTGCTTGAGTGTTTTAAAGTTATCATTGTAGAGCTCCTTCACTTCCTTAGCTAAGTTTATTCTAAGGTACTTTATTTTTATTTATTTTTTTTTTGAGGCAATTGTGAATGGAAGAGATTCCTTGATTTCATTCTCGACATGTTTGTTGTTAGTAAGCTACTGATTTCTGTGTGCTAAAAGTGTTTATCAGCTCTAACAGTTTCCTGGTAAAGTTTTTAGGGTCTTTTATGTATAGAATCATATCATCTGCAAATAGTTATAATGTGATCTTTTCCTTTCCAATTTGTATCCCTTTTATGAGTGTCTCTTCCCTTATTACTATAGCTAAGACTTCCAGTACTATATTAAATAAAAGTGGGGACCCTTGTTTTATTCCTGAATTTAGTGGAAAGGCTTCAAGTTTTTCACCATTTAGTATTATGTTGGTAGAAGGTTTGTCATAGATTTTATTATGTTGAGATATGTTCCTTCTAGTCTCAGTTTCTATAATACTTTTTACCATGAAACGATGTTGGAAAATTTTGTGAAGCATTGGTGTTAGTTCTTCCATGAAGTTCTGGTAAAATTCACCAGCGCATCCATCTGGACCTGGGCTTTTTTTAGTTGGGAGACTTTTTATAACTGCTTGGGTCTCTGTAGTTGTTATAGGTCTATTTAAATGGTTTATCTAATCTTGATTTAATTTTTGTAGGTCATATGAATCAAGGAAATCATCCATTTCTTTCAGATTTTCAAACTTAGAGGCATATATATTCTTATATTCTTAAAGTATGTCCTTATAATTATCTGAATTTCTTTAGTATCTGTTGTAATGGTGACTTTTTCATCTCTAATTTTATTAATTTTTGTCTCTTCTTTCTTTTTTTTATTTTTTTTAATTTTTTTTGTTTATTTTTATTTATTTATTTGAGAGTGACAGACAGAGAAAGAGGCAGAGAGAGAGAGAGAATGGGCGTGCCAGGGCCTCCAGCCACTGAAGACGAATTCCAGACGCGTGCGCCCCCTTGTGCATCTGGCTAACGTGGGTCCTGGGGAATCGAGCCTCGAACCAGGGTCCTTAGGCTTCACAGGCAAGCGTTTAACCGCTAAACCATCTCTCCAGCTCTCTTCTATCTTTCTACTGGTCAAATTTGCTAAGGGTTTATCAATCTTGCTTATCCTTTCAAAGAACCAAGTCTTTATTCCATTGATCCTTTGGATTGCTTTTTGGCTTCTATTTCATTGATTTCTGCCCTAATCTTTATGATTTCTTCCTGTCTATTGCTTTTTGGTTTGCCTTGTTCTTCTTTTTCTAAGGCCTTAAGGTGTACCATTAAATTGTTCATTTGTGAACTCTCTAATTTCTTTTCTTTTTTTTTTGATTTTTTTTGTTTCTTTGTACTTATTTATTTGAGAGCAACAGACAGAGAGACAAAGAGGGTGGGAGGGAGGGAGAGAATGGGTGCACCAGGGCCTCCAGTCACTGCAAACGAACTCCAGATGTGTGAGCCCCCTAGTGCATCTGGCTAACGTGGGTCCTGGGCAATCAAGCCTCAAACTAGGGTCATTAGGGTTCAAAGGCAAGTGCTCAACTGCTAAGCTATCTTTCCAGCCCTCTGATCTCATAATATAGGCACTTAGAGCTATAAATTTCCCTCTTAGGACTGCCTTCATTGTGTCCCAAATGTTTTTGTATGTTGTATTATCATTATCATTTGATTCTATAAATGTATTGATTTCCCTTTTGATTTCTTCAATGACCCATTGACCATTCAATAGTATACTGTTTAGTCTCCATGAATTTCAGTATGGTCTGTAGCTTTTCTTGTTGCTGATTTGCAATTTAATCCCATTGTCGTCAGATAGAGTACAAGGGATTATTTCAATTTTCCTATAATTGTGGAGATTTGCTTTGTGTCCTTATATATGGTCTATTTTAAAGAATGTTCCATGTGCTGCTGAAAAGAATGTATATTCTGTAGCATTTAGATTGAATGTTCTGTAGATATCTATTAGGTCCATTTGTTCCATGACATCATTTAATTCAGATGTCTCTCTTTTTATTTTTTGCCAGGATGACTTGTCAATTGATGATAGTGGGGTATTGAAGTTGGCCACTGCAATTGAATTTGATGTTATCTGTGACCTTAAGTCTAATAGTTTTTGTTTGATGAAACTGGGAGCCTCCATATTAGGTCCATATATGTTTAGGATTGTAATGTCCTACTGCCAGAGTGTTCCTTTAATCAGTATAAAATGACCTTTTTTATCTTTCCTCACTAATGTTGGTTTGAATGCTATCCTGTCTATTAGGATAGAAAGCGCTGCTTGTTTCCTAGGCCCATTTTCTTGAAATACCATTTTCCATTCTTTTACCCTAAGGTGGTGTCTATCTTTTATTGAGCGATGAGTTTCCTGGAGGCAACAAATGGCAGGATCCTGCATTTTAATCCAGTCTGCAAGCCTGTGTCTTTTGGATGGTGCATTGAGTCCATTGATATTAAGAGTTATTATCAAAAGGTATACATTTATTCTCACCATTCTTTTTATTTTGTAGTTTTTCCTATTTTCCCATTACTCATTTGTTTTAACTGTTATTTGAGTGCGGTTTATTTTTTCCTATTTCCTTCTGTATGTGTTTTGCTTTCTCTTCAATATTAAGAATTCCTTCAAAAACTCAGTAGCAGAGGCCAGTAAGTTAAAAAGGAGATATTGTGGGATTAATACAAGCAGATAGTCTATAAAGCCAAAATCCCTAGGGGTGTATGCTATTCTACACCCTTAATCTTGTCGGCTGTGAGGTAGAGATTTCTGTTCTGAATTGGGTTCCAGGTCAACTTGGATCTGGATCAGACCCTGCCCTCAATAATGACAGAAGCAAAATACAAAGGCCCTATATATATGAAAGCACCAAAGGCAACAATATTCAACTGCCAAATACAGGTTATTTAAAAATGGTAAAGCCAACCAAGAATATATACCTCATAGCTTGTCCTGACAAGGAAAGAGAGATTAGCTCTTGCAGGATGTGTACCTTTTTTTTTTTTGTCAGTCAGCCTCATTACCTTTTGGGGTGGCTTCCATTCTCACCAGTGAGTATCTGCCTTGATCCCTCCATGTTGTGTTGTGCAGCTGCACCTCATCCATTCTCACCAGCGAGTACCTGCCTTGATCCCTCCGTGTTGTGTTGTCCAGATGTACCTCTGATCTGCTCTGCTGGCTGAGCTGCCACTGAGGGCTGAATGCTGGATGTTCATGGTTCTGATGGTGGGAGATGGCAGAGTACAGACTTCTGGAGTTGTTTGCACTTTCAGTAGCTCTTTAGTTGATCTCAGCTATCTTTCCTTCAGATTTCTTAACTTTGCAAGAAGGCTGATGGAGTTGAAAAATCTATTGCTTGGTCTCTGCTGCTACTGCTGCCTCGTGAAAGGCACCTTCAGTGGCACACAGATTGTGGGCCTGATTGCCTCAGTGAAACTCTAATCATTTTCCTCTTTTCTTGTGGGACTTGGTCTCTCCGGCTTCTCCACTGTATCTAAGAATAACCTATTCTCCTTCACTTTTAAGAAGAAGAGTGTATTTTGCTGGTGTTTTGTTTAAATCCCTCCCTAGGCTGGCTTGGCCTGGCTCCTAAGCCACCATCTTACCTGGAAGTCTCCAATTTCTTTTTTGATTTCATCCATGACCCATTCATTGTTTCAAAGTGTGTTGTGTAGTCTCCAGGAGTTAGTGAAGTTCTTGATGTGTCTTTTCTTTTTAATTTCTGGCTTTAAAGCATTGTGATACTGGAAGTTACTTCAATTTTTCTGACTTTATGAAGTCATGCTTTATGGCCTAATATATGGTCAATTTTGGAGAAGGTTCCATGGGCTGCTCAGAAGTATGTGTATTCTGAAGAGTTGGGGTGGAAAGTTCTGTAGATATCCATTAGGTTTAGTTGATCTCTGATGTTGTTGAGCTCTATTATTTCCTTGTTGATTTTCTGCTTGGATGATCTGTCTATTGATGATAGTGGAGTATTGAACTCTCTGACAATGATGGTGTTGGTGTTTATTTCTGTTTTATTGTCATGTAGATTTTGTTTTATAAACTGTGTTGTCCCTGTGGTTGCCAAATATATATTTATTATTGTGATGTGCTCATATTGGATCATTCCTTTGATGAGTAAGAAGCGGCCTTCTTTGTCCTTTTTGATCACTTTTGGTTTGAAATCTATTTTATCAGATATTAATATAGCAATACCCATTTGTTTTTTATTTCCATTTGCTTGGAATATCATTTTCCAACCTTTCACCCTGAGGAGTTATCTATCTTTATTGATGAGGTGGGTTTCTGGAAGACAGCAGATAGAAGTGTTCAATTTTTGATCCATCCTGATAACCTGTGTCTTTTGATGGGTGACTTAAGACCATTAATATTTAAGGTTATTACTGTGAGGTTTGAATTAGTCCTTGCCATGATGAGGTGTTCATTGGGGTTTGCTGCTTTCTTGTGTTATACACTGTTTTGAGCCTGTCTTATTTTGGTTATGGTGATCCTCTTCTTCTTGGCTCTTGAGATTGGTTTGACTGTCCTGTATAGTATTCCACTCCCTCAATATTCTCTGTAGGTTTGTCTTTGTCTTTATATAATCATAGAGTTGACTTTTATTAGTTATATAATAGTATGTATACAGCTATGGTGGTACTATCATTAGTTTCCTTCCTGTCCTTTCCCCTCTGAAGGGACCCTCCTCACTGGGGAATATGGGTCCTGCATTGTGGGGGTAGCATTCAGTTATGGGGAAAAGGCAATGTTTCTGTGCATAATGTCCCAAGTTGTGGCTCTAACAATCTTCCTACCCCCTTCTTTGTGAATTTCCCTGTGTCATGTTGGGCTCCTTTTATGTCTACTTCAGGGATGAAGTCTTGGGAACCTCTGTGTCTCTGGATATCTGGTTTGGTAGGAGTTGAGTGTTCCATCTCCTTCACCTTAGTGCTGGTACCAGGTTTACCAATAAAGAAGCATTCTTTCTCATTTCCCCCATTACTATATGGTGTCAGCTGGGGTCCTGGTGAGATGTGATGGGCTGATTCTCTCCTCAGATTCTACTTCGATTTGAAAAGAGAAGCAAATTCTCTAATAGAGAGCAAAGTCAGCACCAGATAATGGGATAACCATTATTATTTTAGAGAAAATTTAATAGGTGTAGGCCCTATTGTAGCCCATGATTAGTGGGAGCTTGATTTTTGAAAGCAGACTCATTTTTTTTTGCATATGGTTATGACTTGCTTCCCAGTTATAGCTATGGGTTATATTCCACTGAGTGGATGGATTAGCCAAATCAAGAGCAGTTGGCTACCCACCACAACTGTGGGCCACTATTGTACTTGTGTGAGCATCATATCAGGTTGCTCACTGATGAGTAGCTTAGAACCTGAGTTGTTTGGACAGATGTTGGCCATTTTCCCTCAGTAGCACCTTCTGGAACTAGACAAGCTAACAGTCTGGAGACTGACTATCTTCCAGATTCCAGCCAGTTCACTCCATGTTGTGTACTAACAGTATATGGTGTCTTTGGCATTCAGGGACTTACCACTAACCTTTGGTGGGTTATCACGTACTGTGACAGAATCTGTCTTCTTTTGGGAAACATTGTAGGTCTCTGACCAATAGCTCAGTGTGGGTGTTAACTGCATGCTTGTACAGGCCAGCACCAAGGGAAAAGAAGGAAGAAAAATATAGGTAATATAAAAGAGAAAGAGAGAAAAGGGAGAGAGAAACAGGAGAAGATGAACGTTAGTCTTCATCATACCCTCTCTAGGACCTGATGAAGGATCAACCTTTTAGTTTGTCTTTCAGGATATAGGATTTTGTGGTACCATTTGTGTCTTGGTCCAGTTTTGTTTCCCCCGAACACACCCTTACCCTCCCCTCCCACTCAACCCTCCCTATTGTCTGGTCTTCAAGATGCTTGTTAGGTATGTCAGCATCTTGGGCAGAGGCAGGTTAGGAGCCAAAAATGAGTGAAACCATGCAACAATTATCTTTCTGGGATTGGGTCAGTTCACTGAGAATGATCTGTTCTAAGTTATACTATTTTTCTTCAAATTTCATTGTGTCATTTTTTCTTACTTCTGTGTAGAAGCCATCATGTAGACATACCACATATTGGTTACCCATTCATGTAATGATGGAAATCTGGGTTAATTCCAGTTCTTAGCTATTATGAATTGAGCATCTATAAATAAACAAACAAACAAACAAAAGCCCAGGTCCTCAATTCTGCCTCATTGGTCTATAATCCTGTTTTTATGCCAGTACCATGTTGGATTTTTAAAAATATTTATTTTATTTATTTGAAAGAGAGAGAAGGGACAAAAAGAGAGAATGGTCATACAGTAGCCTTTAGCTACTGTAAACTAACTCCAGATGCAGGCACCACCTCATGCATCTGGCTTACATTGGCCCTGGGGAATTGAACCAGGGTCCTTTGGCTTCGCAGGCAAATGCCTTAACCACTAAGCCATCACTCCAGCCCCTCATGTTGTTTTTATTACTATAACTTTGTAATATATCTTTAGATCAAGTATGGTGATGCCTCCAGAGGTGTTTTTTCACTGAGGATATGCTTGGATATCCAAGGCCTTCTGCCATTACATATGAATTTTGAGGTCATTTTTTCTATCTCTGTGAAGAAAAATATTGGGATTTTTATTGGAATTTTATTAAATTTGTATATTGCCTTTGGTAAGATTACCATTTTCACAATGTTATTTCTGCCTATCCAGGAGCATGGGAGGTCTTTCCATTTTCTCAAGTCCTCCTCAGTTTGTTTCTTGAGTGTTTTTATGTTTTCATTTTATAGGTCTTTCACATCTTTTGCTAATGTTATTCCAAGGTATTTTATTTTTTTGTTGGTGATTCTATTGAAAATGTGACAATGTCACTTATTTCTTTCTCTGTATCTTTGTCTTTTGCATATAGAAAGGCTACTGACTTTGTGCCTTGATTTTGTATCCTGCAACTTTGCTGAAGGAGTTAATCACCTTTAAGAGTTTTGAGATGGATGTTCTCAGGTCACTTATGTATAGAATCATGTGGTCAGTGAAAAGGAGTAACTTAACTTCTTCCTTTCCAATTTGTATCCCTTTTATTTCTTTCTCCTGTCTTATTGCTTGAACTAAGACTTCCAGTACTATGTTGAAGAACAGAAGTGAGAGTGTCTTGTTGTCTTGTTGCTGATATCAATGGGAATTCCTTCAGCCTCTCCCCACTAAGTATAATTTAGGCTTTAGGAGCTTTATATATAGCCTTTATTATGTTGAGATGTTGTGATGCTCAGTTTCCAGAAGCTGGTGGGATTCTTAGCACATCTTTTGTTGTTAATGCCTAGCAATACAGCATTGTGATCTGATATCATGAAGGAAATTATGTCAATCTTCCTAAATATATGGAGGCAAGCTTTATGACACAGTATATGATCTATTTTAGAGAAGGTTCCATAGGCTGCTGAGAAGAATGTATAATCTGTGGATTTGGGGTAGAATGTTTTGTCGTTGTCTGTTAGGTCTAATTGATCTATGGTTTTTGTTGAGCTCTGTCACTTCCCTGCTAATTTTCTGTTTGGTGATCTATATATTGCTGATAGTGGAGCATTTAAGTCCCCAACTATGGTGGTGTTGGTGTTTATTTCTGTTTTGTTTTCAAGTAGGTTTTGTTTTATGAATTGTGATGCACCTGTGTTTGGTGCATAAAAATTGATGATTGTGATAACCTTTTGTTGGATCATTCTCTTGTTAAGTAAGAAGTGGCCTTCTTTGTGTTTTTTTTTTTTGTTTTAAGTCTAGTTTATCATGATACTAGTATAGCTATCCCTGCTTGTTTTTTATTCCTGTTTGCTTAGAATATCATTTTTCACCTTTTCACCCTGTGGAAGTGTGTGTGTCTTTAGTAGTAAGGTGCATTTCTTCAAGACAGCAGATTTAGGGGTCTAATTTTATGATCTACCCTCTTAGCTTATGTCTCTTGATGGGAGAATTAAGGCCATTAATATTTAGGGTAACGAGCGTGAGGTTTGATTTAATCCATGACATATTGTGTTGGTATATGTGGTTTGGTGTTTCCTTGGACTTTGTAGTTTTTTGTGCCTTCTCTGAGTTTTGTTATTGTGATCTGTTTCCTGTAGGCACTTGAGGTTGGTTATTTGATTCTTCTGTGTGGAGAATTCCCTGAAGTGCTCTCTATAGGTTTGTGTTCTTTATGTTCATATAGTTGTGATGCTGAATTTTATAGTGGAAAGTTCTTTCACCGTCTATTGTGAGGGATACTTTTGCTGGGTAGAGTAGTTTGGGTTGGAAGCCATAAATTCTTAGGCTTTACAGTGTTTCACTCTAAGCCCTCTGGCTTTCAGGGTTTCCATTGAGAAGTCTGAAGTAATTCCAGTGGGGTTACCTTTCTATGTAATATGTTGTTTCTCTATAGCTGCTTTTAGGACTTTCTCTTTGTTATCAATGTTTATAGTCTTAATTATAATGTCTCCAGAATTTCTCCTTTGGTCATGTCTGTTTGGAGTTCTGTTAGCTTTCTGTAACTTGATGGGACTTTCTTTTGAGAGGGTGGAAAATGTTTCTACAATAATTTTGTTAAAAAAGTTCTCCATGCCTTTGGTCTGAATTTCTTCTCCTTCTGGTATTCCCATGATCTGAATGTTGGGGCATTTAAGGGTATCCCAGCATTCCCTCATTATCTGTTCCCCAAAATTTTTGAGCTTATTGAAACTTTTGGATTCACAGTGTTTTCTGTTTTGTCTTTCAGTTCTGAATTTGTATCCTCCACATGGCTGACTTGAGATATTCTACAGAGTTTTGGGCTTGTTCAATTTTTTTTTTTTTTTTATGTAGAGTGCCCTCTCTCTGTTGAGTTACCTTCTCACATCATTTTCTGATTTTCTTAATGCTTCTTGGAATTCATTCTTGCATTTATTTATGTCTTCATTGAGCTTAGCTAGCTGGTTATTGAGGTCCTCTTTTTTGTCTCTCTTTTTCAGATCATTTAACTGTCTTTGGAACACTTCCTGGTTCTTTCCTATTAGGTCTAACCTAGTGAGGATAGCATTCATACAATTATTGGCCCTTTGTTAATTTTCTGAAAGTTCTGCTATTTGCTTGGGCAAGGTTGCATAGCTTGTATCTTCATTTTGGGGTTCTGAGCCTATTGTCTCTTCTATGTTTTGATTAGAGACAACCATTGTGGTACTGGGCAATCTTGTTGGATTCACTTGCATTTGATTGTTCATGTTATTTACTTTGCACTGTGGTCTGCCCATCACAGTGCAGAAATATTATTTAATTTAGGAGGAAGCTGTAGTCAGCCCTTGAAGTATCTTCAGTATTTATTCCATTTTAGTTTGCTTCAACTAGGCTTCTGATGGCAATGGGCCCTCCCTGCTCAGAGGAAATGAGCCTATGATGCTCTGGTGGGGGCCCGAGGATCTGATGAAGGGGATTGTTTTTCAGTGGTTTAGGGTATAGGACTGCATGGTCAGGTGGCCCAAGGGGACAGGGGATAAGGGGGGAATGGGACAGAGCAGACTGGTGTTGGGGCTGGACTGCAGAGGGGGGGCATGGGAATGTGTGATGATATCACACTGCTGAAGTGTGAGGGATGAGACAGCAGGCCCATTGGGAATATGTAGCAGGGAGTGGATGGGACTGTCAGGTCTGGGACAAGGCAGGGTTGGGATATGGGACTAGCGTGGGTCAGGTGATGCCGGGGGGTGGGGGAGGGCAGCAAATTGGCTGTGGTCTCGTGGGGTGGCAGGAAGTGGAGGGAGGTGTGAAGAATAGCCTTCTTTTTTGGGGTCTAAGTAGCCTGCAGGAAGTGTAGTAAAACCTGGTCCACACAGGATGGTATGGTGGGTAGAAAGGCAGTCTAGTGTGGAGGTCCATGGTTGCAGGAAAGCTTATGGAAGAGGGAACGCTAGACTGCTGGCCTGGGTACATGCACAGGGTGTGGGGAGGCAGCAGTGAGTGGGACAGCATTCACACATGGAGCTCTGCAGTGGCAGGAAAACCTAGGGTTGAGGGAAAGCTGTCCTGTTGGCCTAGGTCCACTTAGCCTGCAGTTAGTGCAGGAGGGCCCTGCAGCTGGGAATGCTGGTAGGACAGCTGCTTGAGGAGACTGGGGGACTGGTGGGCTACCACAAGAACATGGTGATCAGCAGATTCCCTACTTTGCATCCTCCCACTGGAGGTCTACGAGAATCCTAAAACCCCTAAAAGCCCCAGTGAACCCTAGGGATCTTGCCTTTCCATCCCTGTGAGGTGAGGCATAATTATGCAGATGCCATCTTGACCAGAAGTCTCAGACTTTTTCATGGAGAGTTTTTCTTTCACCTTCTATTGTGCAGGATACTTCTGCTGAGTAAAGTAGCTTGGTTTGGAAGCCATAGTTTTTCAGACTTTGAAGTATTCTCTTCTTGGTCCTTCTGGCTTTCAAGATTTCCATTGAGAAATCTGACATAATTCTGGTTGGATTGCCTTTGTATCTTGTGAATTGCTTCTCTTTTGCTGCTTTTAACACTCTCTCTTTGTTTTTACTGTTAAGAGATTTAACTATCACGTGTCTTGGAGAGTTTCTTCTTTGGTCCTGTCTGTTTGGTCTTCTGTGGGCTTCTTGTATCTGAGTGGGCCTCTATTTTGCAAGATTTGAAAAATTTATTTCAATAATTTTATTACATATGTTCTTTATGCCTCTGGTCTGGATTTCCTCTTCTTCTGGTATACCAATGATCTGGATGTTTGGTCATTTTAGGGTGTCCCACAGTTCCCTAGTATTCTGTTCACTTGATCTTTGAACTTAGTGAAGCTTTTAGCCTCCCAATCAATTTCTTCTGTCTTATCTTCCAGGTCATAGGTTCTGTCTTCTAAATGAGTAACTCTGTTGATGAGTAGTTATGGAGAGATTTTGATAATTTCTATTTGAATTTTGTTTTCTGGTGTGTTATTTTGTAACATGTCCATCTCTGTTTTGAGGTACAATTTCAATTTGAGTTCTGATTTTCTTCATGCTTTCTGTAGTGAATTCTTGCATTTGATCCAGTCTTTATTAAGCTTAATCAACCTACTCACTCCAGACCACCATGCCTGCCCACACACTGACCATGCAAGGAACTCAGACCCTGGAGCAAGTCACTATTTTTTAAACCAATATTGTCAATAAAACAAGTCCTATCATTTCTTCTTATTATAATTTTAAAACATTTTTACAAATAGGCCAATATATAAATTTATATAAGTGACATATATACATATATGATTTTTAAAATATGAATTATAATTTTAAAATGGCTTGTAGTGTAGGCAATGTTTTTGATCCAGCTAATGAGCATTTTTGTTGCATGTTGGTGAATGCCCAAGTTTTGCAAAATTAGAGAATTTACATTTAATCCATATATTATTTTACAATATCAAATTGTTTTTGAAATCCAAATATCTGGAAACCTCTATGTGAGTGATGTCACTATAAACCAAGTATTGTCAACAGGGGTCAAATTTTCCAAATAATCTTGTTTTCTGACACCCATTGAGCTGAGGCAGACAGACCTTAATGGCGGGGAAATGTTCCTGTATACCCAGAAATGACTTGGAAATTCTCCTTGCTCTAGTCAAAAATCACTGCACTCAGCCAGGCGTGGTGGTGCATGCCTTTAATCCTAGCACTATGGAGGCAGAGGTGGGAGGATCACCATGAGTCTGAGGCTACCCTGAGACTACATAGCTAACTCCAGGTCAGCTTGGACCAGAGTGAGACTCTACCTCAAAAAACAAACAAAGAAAAAAATGACTGAACTCATGGTCCATGGCTGAGCTACAACAAAAGTTTCCTGAGCTGTCCCATAGGTTACCATATAAGCTCTCATGCACTCTAACTTGGGTCAGTGTAGTAGACAGTCACTGAGATGTCTGTCACTGAGATGAACTTCCAAACCAGGCATAGTAATGGAAGAAGGTATAGTAATTGAAGCTTACAGATCCTGGGGGAGTTCAATAATGGCAGAAGAAGCTGGCCTGCTTTCATAGGTCCCAGCCAAGAGAGAGAGAGAGAGAAACCACAAAGCAAAAAATCTAAAAGCCATACCACAAACAAACATACTTCAGGGACTCCAGGCACTTTGCATATCTTTAGACTGGAATTACAAATCCACCATCACACTGTAGGGCTGGACCCTAAGATGTGTCCAGTGACACCTCCTCCAATCAGGTGGCTGGAAATCTAATAAGTTTTAATAAACTGCTGAATTTATTGGGAGAGCAGCCATTAAAACTACCACACAATTCTAGATGGATTATACCCTAGACAAATTTTTACCATAGTAAGCCATCAAGAGTATGTGGACTTTCAAAGTTGGTTACAAAAAAAAAAAAAAAAATACTCCTTTTTGGGCTTTATGTGTTGTTAGAGAATGTGAGAATTCCTAAATTTGAGCTGTATGCTCACCAAGGCAATTACATATACATTAAAGATCAGACCCAGTCAGTCTGATGGCTAGGTTTTCTAGTTTTCACACAAATATCCCAGCCCTTCACCAAGGTTAGTCATTCAATAAGTTATTTTTGTGTTACTCTGACCAAATGCTTAACAAAAGCAACTTCAGGAAGGAAAAATTTATTTTGGCTCACAGTTTGAGGGGATACAGTCCATCACAAAGTCACAGCAGCAGGAAGACCTAGGTTCCCCATTTATAGGAGGGCAAGGGGGTTGTGGAAGTTGGAATACATGTTCCATATACACTTAGGTGTTTTATTAAGCTTGTAACTTGGATCTCTAGCCACATGGCTGGAGAAGGTGTCATTAGGGGTGGATCCTGGGGTCCAGCCGCAGTGTTTGGGTACAGATCTGATTTCTAGCTCAAATGGTTTACAAAGCAGTCTAAGTGCTGGTGGTGATCCCTGTTGCTTGCTGCTATTTCTTTGCTACTTGTTTACTTCTGGTGTTTGCTAGCTGATGGTGGTTTCTGTCTCTCTTTGGATTTATGAATGGGAGCCAGTTTCTTCTGCCATTATGGAACTTTAAGGTTGAAATAAATCCCTTCATCCCCTAAACTATTCCTGGTTTGGACATTCATGTCAACAAAGTGAAGCTGACTACAACAGGGGCTGATCAGAAAACTGGTTCCATTTACTTGCTATCTTCAAGAAACCGTTTATTTAGCTATCTATTTATATCTTTTTGATTTTCTTCCATTTTATCCAACCATTTTTATAGCCTTATTTATTTGGTTGAATATGCTTATTGTAATTGTATTTTATAGTTCTTTGCCTGAAGTTTCCTCTGTAAGTTTTCACTGAAGGTTTCCACTATGGGACTAGGCATTTTTGGTGAGTATATCTTGTTTTCTTTGTTTTGTGTTGGGGTTTGCTCATCTGGAGATAGTACTTTTGTCTTGTTGGGAGAGAAGCAACAGTGGCTTTTGTGAAACCTGTGTTAATAAGTGGCCTGGTCAGCCGTGACCCTGATAGGTATGGAATAGTGATTGGTAGATCTGGGCAACACATACTGGAAGATAAGCAGGGTCCTCTTAATTCCTGAAGTCTCCATGAGTCTGGCCTGAGGAGTGTGACGAGGCTGGGCATCCATACTCAGGACACTGCAGGGTGGAAGGCCAGGAAGTGAGGTCAGCACCAACTGTATCTGATCCTCAATCCCAGCTTGTGCCACCCAGGTTGTGTAAGAGGGATTGATGTGAGGGGAAGTGCTCAACTGGACCCTGAGCAGCCTACTCAGTGCCTGAGGCTGAGGAATAAAATCAGGTCAGGTCTCAGGGAGGCTCTGTCAGGCAGTCCAGGGAATCTACTTTATTGTTTAAATTTCTCTTTTGTCATATATATAGGAATCAACCCTATGATGTGATTATTATTCCTAGCTTCCCAGTTTAGTCTTACTCAAAACTCCACTCACTTTTTTCTAATACTTGGAACCCTGCCATCTGCAACTATCAGAACTTGCTGCGGAATCATGTGCATTAGAATGGGAACCTGGTGGATCTTGGAAATAAATCAGAGCACATTACTTCCTTGCTTGAAAGATAGATCTTCAGTGACTTTGCGATATAGACAAAACATTCCATGTTCTTGCCTCTGCTATCCTCTGGCCTCTTTAGCTGCCTGTGGGTGCCCTTAGTATGTCAGTCATCTTTCCATCACTGTGAAAAGACACTTTCAGCTAACCTGGAGATACCTCAAGGGAGAGCTTCCACTTTTATGTTCATTGTGAGCTCTTCACCTGTTGTTTGCTACTTTATAATGCGAATCTGTTGTAAAACAATGGATAATGAATCATAATCGAGCTGAGAAAGAAACTAGCACAAATTATTTCTTTAAAAAGACAGAGTTCTGTCTGCAAAGGATGCCACAGAGTTTCTTTTCTTTTTTAATTTTTTAAAAAAATTTTTGGTATTTTTATTTATTTATTTGAGAGTGAAAGACAGTGAGAGAAAGAGGCAGAGAGAGAGAGAGAGAGAGAGAGAGAGAGAGAGAGAGAGAGAGAGAGGGAGAGGGAGAGAAAGAGGGAGAATGGGTGCACCAGGGCCTCCAGCCACTGCAAACGAACTCCAAACGCGTGCGCCCCTTGTGCATCTGGCTAACGTGGGTCCTGGGGAATCAAGCTTCAAACTAGGGTCCTTAGGCTTCACAGGCAAGTGCTTAACTGCTAAGCCATCTCTCCAGCCCTTTTTTAATATTTTTAAAAAATATTTTATTTTTATTTATTTGAGAGAGAGAGAGAGAGAATGGATGTGCCAGGATGTCCAACCACTACAAACAAACACCAGATGTGTATGGCCCCTTGTGCGTCTGGTTTATGTGGGTCTTAGAGAGTTGAACCTGGGTCCTTTGGCTTTACAAGCAAGTGCCTTAACCACTAAGCAATCCCTTCAGCCCCACAGAGTTATTTTCTTTTGTTTCATGTGTTCTGCAGATGTGAAAGTGACAACTTGATGTCTTGTTCACCAATATTGTGCATGTACATTTCACTGAGATATTATGTTTATGAAATGGATACTTGAGAACAAAAATTAGAAATGCTGTTCACAGCCAAGGAACTATAGTTGTGAGGGTTTGAATATGGAGCATCCCCCATAGCTTCATGTGGTTGCAATTAAGCCTCATACTTAGTCCTCAGGTGGTGGAGCCATTGGGAAGAGGCCAACCTTGAGGTTTATTAGCAGAGCCCCACTGGGTGTTCACAGGCAGCTCACTCTTGTGTTTTCCTCCTTGCTGATTATAACAAGATGTGATACCCAGTTATCTGTTGCTTTGATGCTTTTCTTCCATTCTGAGAATTCCCCTTGCAACTAAAACAAAACAAACAAACAAAAAAACTTTCCTCCTGTCTCCCTATTCTGAGTCTTCCAGTGTCAGGCTCCTCCCCTGTGGGTAGGTAGTACTGGGGAGGGACCAGGCCCGCTGGTTCCTCTCAAGAGGTTGAGAAAGAAGGGTGAACGTTGGATGACTCAGAACCTCTCCTGGTCACTGGAGAAAAACCACACTGAGTTGGGAGTCTTGTCGAAGCAGGAACTCGCTTTATTGTTACAAGCAGTTGCCTATATAATGTTTGGAACAAAGGTGGGGATTCTAGGATGGGGGGAGTGGTAAGGTCCAATAGTAAACTGTGACTATTGAAATGATAATTCCAATTCCTGTGCAGAAGTAGTGGGCAAGAAGCCATTAGGCGTCTTGCTGAGTCCTAGCTGGCCAGAGACAGGTTGCCAAACTTTAGCTAGGCTCAGGAAGTTCCATTAGGCCTCGTGTCTGGGACTCTCAAGGCCCAACATTCCAGGAAGCATAAGCATGATGAGTACAAAGGGCACAGTATTGGGATTTATCAGATGTTTTTTTCAAACCTTGCCTCCTCCACTTAGTGTGCAATGCTTATTTTCAATGACAGCTGTGATAATTAATAGAATTTTAGACTGGTATGGCTAGCATAGCATGTTTAGTAAAGACAGTCTGCCTTTATTTTCTGTCATAGTCAAGTGTCATATATTTCTGTGTTCCAAATACTGCAGTTTGAAACAGCAGATATCTTTGTCAAAGGGGTGTGATCTGGTGAGGAAGTTGATGTGCACTCATGCCCACATTTGAGCCACTGAGCATTTCATGTTGCTGGAGACCAGGGAAGTTCATCTCACTTACATACCCACTACCCCAGGAAGGGAGTTACAAATCTAATTAAGTTCCAGGAAACATGAAAGAGTCCATGACTGGCCATTTTATGGCATGTGATCACCAACTCTTTAATCTGTACGTTAGAAAACAAATAGGGGCTGGAGAGATGGCTTAGCGGTTAAGCGCTTGCCTGTGAAGCCTAAGGACCCCGGTTCGAGGCTCGGTTCCCCAGGTCCTGCGTTAGACAGATGCACAAGGGGGCGCATGCGTCTGGAGTTCATTTGCAGAGGCTGGAAGCCCTGGCGCGCCCATTCTCTCTCTCTCCCTCTATCTGTCTTTCTCTCTGTGTCTGTCGCTCTCAAATAAATAAATAAAAATGCTTTAAAAAAAAAAAAAGAAAAGAAAACAAATAGTCCATGTTGCTTTGGAGAAGCCAGGCATTGTACTTCTTTGTCATTTCCACTTCCTTTCATTTCATTAAACACTGCAGAGTATGGTGAATCTCAGGCTGAAGCATAAGGGAGAGAAAACAGACCCATGAGACCACTTTCCCTGATCATGTTCCAGCTTCCATTTCCCAGGATTCTGTTCTAGACTGCCCACACAGCCTTGAATAGCAAGAGGTTGAGCATTTGTTCACTGAGTCAACCTGCACTTTAACCTTCCTTAGGACTTGTAGAGCCACTGGGTCAAGGCAGCATATACCAAGGCAGGGCTGAGGCATTCCTGGGCCTTCTGACCATGCCACCACCTCAAGCCATGAAAACATCCCTATCATTTCTGTCACATACCTTCAAGATGTACAGTGAGAATGGTGTACAGTGAGGCAGGTGACTAAGATGGGGTCAGTGATATGAACGGACCAATGCTTCTGTCCCACACTAAATTAGGCATAGCATTGCTTCTCAATATTAATAGAAGTAATTCAGCCAAGTGTGGTGGTACACACCTTTAATACCAGCACTTAGGAAGCAGAGGTAGGAGGATAGCTGTGAGTTTGAGGCTGGCCTGGGACTACAGAGTAAGTTCCAAGTCAAGCTGGGCTAGAGTGAGACTCTACCTCATAAAGACTGAAAAAAACATGGTTTGTGCTTGTAAAGTCTGAAGACCCAAGTTCAGTTCCCCAGAATCCACATAAAAGCCACACACACAAAGTGGCCCATGTGTCTATTTTTTAAATAGAAACAATTCTATATGGTCCATAAAAGAATATTCTTTTCATGTTGTCAAATACCATCACACATCCTATTTTTCTCTTAGACGAACTAGAAAATCCATTTTGATTATAATTCAGCTGAAGCAAATGAGCAAACAAAATCAAGTTGAAATGTTTAGCAATAAAAGGAAGAGAAATTGTTCTGCTTAACGCCAAACTCTTATATCACCTTTACATAATCTGGGGGCTGCAGCCAGAGACTTTCTTCCTACATGTGCAAGGTACCAGGCCCTGGCAGAGATGCTGCTCAGTGGTTCTGTGGCAGACGAATGCTCTGGTTCCATTTTCCTAAACTTCTGTGGAACACATAACCACATGTGGGGGCTTTCTATCCTTCACCACCCATCCTTGCACTGCCATTTCCTCTATATGTTCCCCAGATCAGATACAGGGTTCTTCAGTAATGGCCAAGGCAGGGATTTAGCAGGTGGGATTCCAGCTTCAGTGGACCTGTGAAATCTCGGTCCCAATGAATAAGTCAAATCTGTGAGTGTGAGGAGAGGAAATGGATTTTATAACTTAGGTGGATGCCCAGACTCTTCTTGTTATTTCTTTACTGACCATATCTGTTGTCAAGATAGCAGTTGTATCTTTCCATCATGTATTAGTGAGACATTCGTGTTTATGGTTGTTTATACCTAAGAGGTTATATTCCTCAAAGCCCTCCATCTCCAATCAAAGTAAATAGTGATATTTTGGTACTATCATAAAAGAGATATTCTTCTGGTTTTGCAATATAACCTATTTTAATATTTAAACATTTTATGTTAAATTTGATCATTTGAATACACTTTGAAATGTGACATAGTATAAATAATATGACAGCTTCTTTTATAATGTTAGGTATTTACTACTCTAGCTATGTAGGCATGAGTGTACTGTGATGGCTAATTTTCACTGTCACCTTGACTATATGTAGAATCTCATAGGAGACACATATCCAAGCACATCTATGAGGGAAGTTTCCAAAGAAGTATGAGAAGGGCAAACTTATTCTGAATGTGGATGGCATCACCACATGGGATGGAATCCTGACTGAATAAAAAGGGAGAAAGAATAGAGCCAGCTGGGAACCACCTTTCATTTTTCTCTTCAGACCCAGTGTAACCAGCCACTTCAGACTGCTACCATCATGCTTTTCTGACAAGATGGACTGAATCTTCTTTTAAACCATGAGCCAAAAAGAAAAATATCTTTACTTTCTTTTTTTATAATTTATTCATTTTTAGTTTTGTTCTCAGTGAATACAGTCAAATTGGTACCTGTTGCAGTCTGGGTCGCATTGCTGGTAGAAATCACCCAACCAATAGTAGCTTCTGGGAAAAAGAGGTTTATTTTGGCTCACAGGCTTGAGGGGAAGCTTCACGATGGCAGGGGAAAACGATGGCATGAGCAGAGGGTGGACATCACCCCCTGGCAAACATAAGATAGACCACAGCAACAGAAGGGTGTGCCAAACACTGGCATGGGGAAACTGGCTATAAAGCCCATAAGCCCGCCCTCAACAATACACTCCCTCCAGGAGGCATTAATTCCCAAATATCCATCAGCTGGGAACCTAGCATTCAGAACACCTAAGTTTATGGAGGACACCTGAATCAAACCACCACAGTACCATTGTTAGGCTCGTCCATGTCTTACTTCCTCCCCTTGGCCCCCTCCTTGTATATGGGTCATGCACTGTGGAGTTAGCCCACAGTTATAGATAGGAGAAATGTCTCTGTGTATCATGCCCCAATGTGTGGCTCTGACATTCTTTCTGCCCCTCTTCTGTAAAATTCCCTGAGCCATGTTGGGTTAATTTTTGGTCTGCTTCAGTGATGAGGTGTTGGGAGCTTCTGTGTTTCTGGATATCTGATTTGGTAGGAGTTGATTGTTCTCTGTGTTGATCTCCTTCACCCTTGTTCTGGTACCTGGTTCACCAAGAAAACAGCACCCTTGCTTGTTTCACCAGTTTCAGTTTTTTAGTTTCAGCCCTTTTGAGGTATGATAGGGTGGTTCTCTGCTTAGGATCTGCATCTATCTGAAAAAGAGAAGCAGATTCTCCAACAGAGAGTAAAGTTAGCACCAGGCAAATGGGATAACCCCCTTTTTTTTTTATAGAGAATTTAATAGGTGTAGGCCCTCTTGTAGCCCACAATTGGTGGTAGCTTGATAATGGAGAGCAAGCTCATGTTTGGATATGGTTCTGACTTGTTTCCCAGCTTCAGCTATGGGTCCCATTCCACCTAGTGGATCAGTTAGCCAAATCAAGAGCAGTTGGTTTCCCACCATAGCTGTCTTAAAGTTGCTTTTATCAGTTGTTTTGTCATTGGAGTGCAGAAAAGTAATACATGTACATATTAGTACCAAACCTAAATACCAAAGAGTACTTTTTAAGTATACTTCCATGGCTAATTAATAGGGGCAAAAGCTGACAGTGAGATACTGACTCTCAGATGAGGGAAACACACAAAATAAAAAGCAAACACACATGATGAGGCAAGATATTTTGAGTTATATAAACCCATCAGACTATTTTTCAAGTCTGGACTGGGTACCACAGAAAAGCAATGACTATAAACTCATCTCTTACTACCCTGCCCAGTGTGGATGCTTTATTATCCTCTGATTTGTGCTGCCCTTAAGGCCTGGCACATGACTCCTCCTATTCACCTGCTGTCATTTGCTCTCCCCTGTGGCTCTTATTCCTGCAGCCTTACAGGAGGAGACTGTGGCCCACTCCCCTGAAGTCTGTGGCTGTGTTGTAGTGCTGCCTCACATACTGTGTCCAGTAAGATTTATTTGCTCTGGGCTGGAGAGATGGATAAATGGTTAAGGTATTTACCTGTAAAGCCTAAGGACCCAGGCTTGATTCTTCAGTACCCATGTGAGTCAGAGGTACAAGGTGTCACATGTGTCTGGAGTTCATTTGCAGTGGCTAGAGGCCCTCGCATGCCCATCCTCTGTCTCTCTTTCTTTCTCTCTCTCCTTTCTGCCTGCCTGTCTCTCATTATGTAATGAGATTATATAATGCCTCTCTCTTATTATGTAAATAAATAAATAATATATTTTTAAAACCTTTACTTATTTTGTTATGTTGCAAAGAAATGTAATCCGGTGGTTCCCTAGTGCTTTGCCAATAACCATAGAAAGGCATTTTTCCCTCGAGGCCCAGTGCTTACCTTATACATTAAGCCAATTAAACATATGAATCAAGAAATCAAAGAACTTATAAGTAAAAAACTATGAGTGCCTTTTTTCTAACTAGAATATAACTATCTGATTTGATACATTCAATGTTTGAGTCATTTTTTAGGAGATAAAGTCCTAACAAGGCTACGGCATTATTACTTTCTTGCTCAGTAATTTGCTTTAATAAAATAAAAAAAGATGATCCTTCTTAAAGTAGTCTTATAACACACAAGCCAAGGCTCAAGGATTGTTGTTGAAGAGGGAGTGCAAAGAGCCACAGGATGGGAAAGTGTATCTTGTGGCAATGCCTTCCCCCTACAGAGACTGACTGATGGATTCACAACCCCACCAGGAACACCAATAACCCCATTCAGGTGGGCCCTCAGTTGATTGGGGGCAAGGAAGAGAAAATATAAGAGTGTAACTGTTTTGGAATTTGACCAGCCCCAAATAGGGTCATACAATAAAATTCATAATCAAATTTTTAAAAAGATGTACCTCATTTTCTTAGAGAGAGAGAGAAAGACATGCAGAGAGAAAGAGAGAGAGAGAGAGAATGGATGTGCCAGGGCCTCTAGTCACTGCCAATAAACTCCAGACACATGTTCCACCTTGTGCATCTAGTTTATGTGAGTACTGGGGAATCAAACTTGGCTTCTCAGGCAAGAGCCTTAACAGCTAAGCCATCTCTCCAGCCACCTCACTTTCTATTTTGAATAGACCTGCCTTGGCCTCAGAGAAACCTACCCCATGCAATAAAAATTAGGAAGCTGTTTGTCATTGTCATCAAACTTGTAAATTTCTAATTAAAAACCTTTCTAAATGGTCCTTTGGTTGGAATGGTTAAAGGAAAGATGAACCCCTTAAGAAAAACAAAGTAGGTCCTCCAAATCCTTTCTAAGGATAGAATGGTCCAATTTTCTTCCACTGTAAGGTTTCCTCCCCTTCCATGAATTTTCCCCTTCCAGAAGCTACTACTGATTGCCTGAGCCTCCTGTAGGCTTAGATGCCAGTGCCATAGGGTATCTCAGCCTGCTCAGCTGCAGCTGATACAAGATGAGGCCATTTAAACAGGTGTTTCCTAAAGACCAGACCAGCAAATCTCAAACTCCTCTGCCAAAGAGTCCATGAGAGGCCAGGTAATGCCAAAGATTCTGTTCAGTGGGACTGTGGTGAGTCTGAGTTATTCTGAGCTGAAGGATCTAGGGATTATGTGTTGAAAAATTAAGAACCAAAATATACAAATAAAAATGAATGAGGAATAAAATGAGAGAGTAGCATACAACTGAAAAGGATCCTGTTGTAGGTTTATATCCTGAGAACAAGACCTCATCCTGCCTGATGAACAGAAAAATGGAAGATCACCCTCTTGGGCATCTTCTACCATGTGTATGTATTTAAAAGAAAGGGCCCTTCAAATTGGTCCTAGGAATGCTTCCCCTGACAAACAATATGATATCTAAGTTTTTTTTTTCTGTGATGAGAAGCATAAACAAATGAATGGCATAACTCATTATATTTTTTTGCACTTTAATTGCATGCTGCACTCAGCAGACTGTGGGTGAGATTCAGAAGGCTGTCATTCTACCTCTCCTAGTGACAAAGGTGAAAGGCTCATTTTACTGGTAATGTTAGTTTTGTCGTGAAAGAAACAGATTGATGCTTTAGGAATAAAATGAAGCTTTAATTTTACATCAAGATTAATTTTTATTATGGTTCCAATTCTGTATTTTAATAATATAATTGAAAATAAGACCTGGTATGATGGTGCATGCTTTTAATCCCAGCACTCAGGAGGCTGAAGTAGGAAGAGTGCCATGAGGTTGAGGCCAGCCTGATGATACAGAGTGAGTTCCTCCTGGTCAACCTGGATTAGGGTAAGAAAAAAAAAGAAAGAAAATAAGAAATACAAAATTTTTGTTCAAATGCAATCTTACTACAAGTTTGTTAAAACTAATATATTTTAGATTATAGAATTTTCTTGCTGCCTATCTCAGTTAACATTTTCTGCTGACCTACAAAACAAAATATTGAAAAAAAAATTGAAGAGAATGTGCTGCTGAGAACCTTGGATTTTCAGCAATGGAAAGTGATTGCTCAGATTGCTACATTTGGCTGGCACAAACTACTATGAGCAGGGTGAAAGGTTGGCCCTGGTGCTAGAGCAGGACAGAAGTCTTTTAGTTGCTGGCTAGTGAGTGAAGACGAGTAGAGAGTCAGGGTAGCGGCTGGATCTTTGGTGGCTAGGGAAATGTGGGAAGATCTTAAGATAAGAAATCTTTACAATAGACTTGAAAGTACAGTATTTGAATATTTTCTTTTCTTTTTTAATTATTTAATTTCCTTTTTATTAATTTATTTGCAAGCAGAGAGAGATACAAGAGAGATACACAGAGAGAATATGCATTCCAGGGCCTCCAGCCACTGCAAACTTATTCCAGATGCATCTGGCTTCACATGGGAACTGGGGAATCAAACTCAAGGCATTAGGTTTTACAGACAAGCCCCTTAACCACTGAGTCATCTCTCCAGCACTGAATATTTTCCAATAACTGTCATTTTAATTAGTAAGAGAAAAGAATAATAATCATTTTTTGCCTGTATGTGAAAGAAGACAAGGAATGGATAAAGAAAAAAGGAAATAAAGGAGGAAGTCTTGTACCATGCTATCCAGTAGCATCTTACTACAGAGCTAACTGAATTAAAATAAGTCCAGATTTTAGAGACATTTCATTAGTAAGAAGGGACAAATAGGAAGAAGTTGGTATCAAATGAGCAGTAAACATTTACTTGACTAGTAACATATCCATTCCTGTCATGGCCTATTTTCCATGTTTATATAGTTAAGTAAATTGTTTGGAGTAGTTATTAACAGAAAGGTCTTATAGAAGACATTTAAAGGGAAAATAGCAAGTCAACCACACTTTAAGCTCTACGTTTCTTGGTTTTGAGCTAACAGGAAAAAAGTTCAGAGAAAACAATGTAATTTGTATCTATAAAATGCTGATCTGTGCCAGGCATGGTGGCACATGCGTTTAATCCTAGCACTTGGAAGGCAGAGGTAGGAGTATTGCTGTGAGTGTAAGTTCATCCCGAAACTACATAGTGAATTTTAGATCCTCATGGGCTAGAAGGAGACTCTACCTTGAAAAAAAATGCTAATCTGTATATGACAATGACAAAAATTGTCACACTAAAGTCCAACAAGAAATAAATGAGCAAGAACATTCTATTTCCAGACCAACAAGGAAAGCTATGGTTCAGTAAGAATGACATGCATTAGAAATGGTATATGCTCTGTCCTTAGCCCATGTTTCAGGGCACACTGTGACAGCATCTAGTAATGCTCTGTGATCAGGAGAATCCTTATTAAGTATCAGTTTTGTCTAAAAATGAGCATGGTAAGCCTCATCTTCAGGTATGAGGATTAAATAATGCATGTAAATTCTTTATTCACATAGGTACTCAAACAAAAACTAGCTACAATAATAAAAAAATAGTAGACATGTGACAGAGTCTAGGGAAAATGCAGTCAATTGAAGTTATGAGAACATGTTTTTCTTTTTCACTTACAGCCCCAAATTAATTCAGCAGATGAATTTTTAACAGATGTTCATCTGACATCTTGTTCACCCATTTCTGTTCTTGTTAGCAGCAGCATGCCATTGCCCTGAAACATATGGGTAACGTGACTGGTGATAGGATAAATCCAGCTTTCTTACACAGGGAGAGACCTAAATCATATTTACTTTTCTGAGTGTATTTGCTTGCAAGGTATTCCTAGTTTATGTGGCATAAGTACATAAAAGAAAAAAAATTGAATATAAAATGTATTTCTTAAAGTTTCCCATTCTAGTTTAAAATTCTAATTAATTTTAAAACAGAAAAATTAATTTTAGTCTCAAATGCAAAGTACAATTTAGAGATCAGAAAAACCAGGGTGCTCCACACTGAGGTAATCCCAGGAAAAATGAACACTGGTTACAACTTAGCTGAAAATGTGAATTCTAGCTCTGGGAATCAGGACAGCTGAACTAAGGGCGTGATCTCCTGGGTTTAGCCAAGACTGCTGTTCCCACCCCATCAATGATCACACAGAGCATAAAAGTATATCCATCATGGTATTGCATTGCCTCTGTCAGAAGATAAATCAAAACTACACTTAAAGAGTATGGAAACATCCAATCCTCAAATTGTTTCATAGCATGGCAGCTAATTGGGAAAGCTTGTCCAGCATTTCTGAGTAGCATTTTGCTTTCAAACATTTTTTTCTAGCTCTTCAATATTATAACTCTTTACATTTTCTCAAAATTTACATATCTTTGCATATTTAAAAAAATTATTTATTTGCACACAGAGAAAGAGACACAGAGAAAGAATGGGTACACCTGGGTCTCTTGACACTACAAACAAACCCTAGATGCATGCGCTACTTTGTGCATCTGGCTTTCTGTCAGTACTGGTGAATCAAACTCTGGACGTTAGGCTGGCTTTTCAGGTAAGCACCTTAACCACTGAGCAGTCTCTGCAGCTCCATTTTGCATACTTTAACCTGGTGATTTCCACGGGAGGTCTTTAAATGTATGTAGTGAGCACAATTAGAAACACAGAGGCTGGTTTTAAGATTCTTGTACATGCTTCATTTTTTTTTTTTTTGTAATTCAGGAAATGAATCAGGATCACCTACCAATGATCAGACATTGTTCCCAATCCTGGGGAGATGAAGAGAAAAGGACACACAGAGCCCCTTTATCCTAGGTACAAAGGAAGAGAAATAGAAACATTAATAAAATAACATAAGAGGCAGTGATAACTTAGTAAGGAAAAAAGTGACCAAACTAGGGTTTGAAATACAAAATTCAAAGAAGTACTCTGAGACAGAATGGTGGGTGGACCTCTGAGACATGGGGGGGAGGGGGTCTATTTTAACCTTTTCTATCTAAGCTCTGACCTTGAATAGAGAGGAGCTGATCAAGGGTGGGCAAAGAGCATGTGGACAGCCTGTGTAAATGGCACAGGGGAACAGTTTGTGTGCAGCAGGAAAGACAGACCAGATACCAGACAGCAGTCCAGGTAAGATATGTTAATGACAAGATTAAGCGGGTGGCAGTAGAGATTCACAGTGGCAGTTAAAATTGAGATATATGCTGGAGTGGAAGGTCAGGTGTGGTGGCATATGCCTTAAATCCCAGCACTGGGCAAACAGAGGTAGGAGGATCACTGTGCATTTGAGGCCAGCCTGATACTCCATAGTGAATTCCAGGTCAGTATAGGCTAAAGTGAGACTCTGCCTCAAAAAACAACAACAACAAAAAGTAATAACAGCAGCAAAATGTTGGTGTGGGATTGACCTTTTTCTTGGGAGTAATTTGATATGAGAGATTGAGAAATAGAACTGTACTCAGGTTTCTGGCTCTAATAGTTGGGAGGGTGGTAGTGCCATTTACTGAGTCAATGAAGAGGTTTTTGAGACAAAAAAGTATGAAAGTTGCATTTTTCATATGTGAGGCTTGGCATATTGGCAATACCTCCTAGTGGAGATATAAGTATAACTGTTAAGTATCTGAGTGTAAAGCTCATATAGAGGCTCTGGCTTGGTGGAATAACTCAGGGTCTCATCAGCCTAAATTCACATTGTTATTAAACTATTATGAATATCAGATGTGAACCCCAAGACGCTTGAGTGTAGGATGAAATCTCCTCTGAGTTAAGGTAAAGACTGTTCCTGTCATGGTACCCCTCCTTGATGGATCTCTCCATTTTCGAAAGCTCAGCTTCAAAGCTAGTATTTGGAATGAGGCCTTCCCTTCAAACTTCCCTTCTGGCCTAAGCCAGGCCTCTGTCTCTGTGATGAGGCCTCACGTAAAGACAGAATGGCTTTTGTTAGATGACATTATCACCTTCTATAAGAAGCCATATAAGGAATGCATCCTGATCATTTGCTGCTTGCAGCTGTTGCTTTAACCATCTGACAGAGGAACCTGAGGCCCAAGGAGGTTAAGGGTTATTGCATTGCTGGCAGGAAACACCCAGCCAAGAGCAGCTTATGAGGGCAGGAAAGGGTTTATTTTGGCTTACAGATTCTAGGAGGAAGATCTATGATGGCAGGGGAAAATGATGGCATGATTGAATATCACCAGGAGGCTAACATCAGTTGGATAATGATACCAATCAGATAAGTCTCCAGCTAGGCTACTCACAGTCCCAGAAAACTTCATCTGGTGCCAAAATCTCTCCTTGGCAGCCATCTCATAGTCTTGGCATCTCCATTGGATCTCCAGTACAACCTACAGTTCATCCTCATGGCTCCACTGGGCTCCACAAAGGAAATTCAACAATCATGCTTCATATTGCCTATTGCCATTTTCAAAATATAAAACCATGTTGCAAATTCAATGGCCCTCTCTTTCCTGTATTTGTTATACTCCATAATACCAGGGAGGCTACCAATTTGTTAATCCGGAAGGAATAAAACTGATTTTGAAGAATGGGACACTCCTTCGGTGTTCAGGCCCCTTCCAAAGAGTCTGCATTCTTCTTGTTAACCCAATGCAGGTCAGATGGCCCAACCTCAATAGTTGTAATCTCTCAAACAATTGAAGCTGAACTGGCAGAAGTTTCAGCCCAAAGATTTCATTTTTCTGTGCCATATTCCTCTGCTTATACCAGTCCACTTCTATGTAATGCAACCCTGCACAAGTTTTCAGGACACCAGCATAACAAACCTCTCACACAAATTTCTTGTAGCCCATGCAAAACATTTTCTCACCCTCATCAGCCAAACCTCTCAGTCCATAGTTCTTACTGTATTCAGATCTTTCAACTCTGACCAGAATAGTCCATTATGCTGTATTTACAGCACTGCAAGACATTTCTTAGGCCACAATTTCAAATTCATCCACTTTCTTCTTACAAAACAGTTCCAAAAGGCCAAAAGCCACACAGTCAGGTTTCAAGCAGCAATGGCACTACTTCTTGGTACCAACTTTACTGAAGCAGTCAGATCATATTGGTGGCAGAAAACACCAGGCCATGAGCAGCTTGTGGGGATAAAAAGCGTTTTAGCTTGGCTAACAGACTTGAGAGGAAGCTCCATGATGGCAGGGAAAACAATGGGATGAGCAGAGGGTGAACATCACCTCTTGGACAACATCAGGTTGACAAGAGCATCAGGAGACTATGCCAAACACTGGCAAGAGGAAACTGGCTATAACATCCACTAGGCTGCCTCCAACAATACACTACCTCCAGGAGGGTTTAATTCCCAAAGTGCTATCAGCTGGGGCCATAACATTCCGAACACCTAACTTTATGGGGGACACCTGAATCAAACCACCACAGTGGGGCATACATCTGGAGCTCATTTGCAGTGGCTAGCAGCCCTGGCATGCCCATTCTATTTGCCTTTCTCTCTCTCTCTCTCTAATAAATAACAGAAAAAGACAAGTGAAAAATCAAAGCCAAATATTCTATTTCATATATACTTCCATTGTTGTGCATATCTTGCTGTCCCAATGCCATTATTATCTCAGTCTCCATAATTTTATTCTAAAATGGCCAGTGACCATGTCAGGATAACTTTGGTTTGGTGCCAAATACATCAGTACTGATGTTTTAAAACTTTTAAATGAGGGCTGGAGAGATTGCTTAGCAGTTAAGGCACTTGCCTGCAAAGCCAAAGGACCTAGGTTTGATTTCCCAGTACCCACATGAGCCAAATGCACAAGGTGGCACATGTGTCTGGAGTTTGCTTGCAGTGCTTCTTTCTCTCAATAAATAAATAATAAAAAATAAATTTAAAATAAAAACAAATTCCTTAAATAGGATTTAAAAGAACTTAAATAAGTATGATGAAAAGCTTAGTTGATCAAACATATTAGCTAAAAGGGTGAGTCTTTCTCTCATGAGGAAAAATTATCCTCTAAACACAGTGTTCTGAATATATTTAGATGTTTGTAAAAACAGTGTTCTGAATATATTTAGAGTTCTGTTCATAGGATATCTTACCTGACAGGTTGAGAGAGGAAATTTGGAATTCTGAATTATTTCATAACCTGTATTGCTGTCACAACCCTGTCACCTTAAAGTTCTGAAAGGCTTTACCAGGCTCCCTACTACTCAAGTTCCACAGGGGAACTGAGGTTGGAGTGAGAAGCAGAGGGGACATTGGTGTCATCCTGACCTATTGTTCTGGCCTTGACCTCACCTCCCCAAAGACACCTATCTGCCAATAAACCTTTTCCTATGGGCTTCTTGCAGAGACTCATACCAGCATCAGGTTCTCTTCTCCCTGGGTCTCTTCCCTTTCCCAAACAGCTGTTATCTATAGAATCCTACCAGTGCCCCATCACTAATTTCTTCCAAAGCCCAGGCTTCTTATCCTCCAAATCTGAAGGTGAACTTCTGAATTCTGTGCACTGGGAACAATGAACCCTGCAGGTCTACCATAAATAAATAAATAAAAATAAATAAAAGGGATCCAGGGAGCAGAAATATAAGGGAAAGAGCCCCCAGGGACTATTTCACCATCTAATATACCCAGTTCACACAGTTGAGATCCATTTCAGCTCCTCACCCATACTGGGACCTCTTTATGGTATCTGACACTACTTAACTTTTTTTAGTTTTAATCAGCATATATTCAATATACAAAACAGTAGGTGTCATTATGATATGCATATTATCAAACACTAGTAGCTCTGAAACAACCTTTCAATTGCAAGATTGTCTCATTGTAATCCAAGCCTCCTTTAAAGTTCACATTTCAGGTCTACCCTCAAAATGATACTTAGTTGATCTATTTTCCATGTTCCCTTGATGCTGTCAGCTTTTCAAGCCGAAGATGAAACCAAATCCACCATCAGAAGGAAGGCTGTGGACAGAGGGTGTCAGCCTGGTCACAGGCAGTTCTTCCCAGAGTCAATTAATGTTGACTGCTTTCTGCACTGTTTCCAAATAGCTTCTGCCTTGAGGATTCCAGCAATGGAAAGTCGCCTGTCAGTCATGAAGCCCATGTGCAGACTGCCTATTTCTGACTGTGGAGCTGAGCTCCCCAGTCAGGAGCACAGATGCCTAATAGAGAGGCACTGTGCACTTATATGTTCAACAAAGCATGTCTGATAAGATTCTTGCTCACATCTAAGAGAAGCATTCTGCTATCAGCAATTGTTAAACAAATCACCAAATACAAAATTAAATTAGCCAGGCATGTGGTGCACATTTTCTCTTATTTTTTTTTTTTTTTTTTTTTTTGTGGGAGGAAAGGGTTTATTTTGGCTTACAGAAAATTCCATGATGACAGGAGAAACGACGGCATGAGCAGAGGGTGGACATCACCTCCTGGCCAACATCAGATAGACAATAGCAGCAGGAAGGTGTGTTACACACTGGCAAGGGGGAAGTTGACTATAACACGCATACACCCACCCTCAACAATACATACCTCCGGGAAGCTGCAATTCTCAAATTGCCACCAGCTGGGGACCTAAGCACTCAGAACACATAAGTTTATGAGGAACATCTGAATCAAACTACCACAAATGGGATCTCACTCTAGCCCAGGCATACCTGGAACTCACTCTGTAATCTTAGGTTGGCCTTAAACTCATGATGATTCTCCTACCTTGCCTCCCAAGTGCTGGGATTAAAGGCATATACCACCAACCCTGGCTCATTTGAACATTTTTTTTTTCAAGGTAAGGTTTTACTCCAGCTCAGACTAACCTAGAATTCAGTGTGCAGTCTCAGGTTAGCCTTGAACTCACAGTGATCGTCCTACCTCTGCCTTCTGAGCACTGGGATCAAAGGCGTGTGCCACCATGCCCAGATGAAGATAAATGTTTTAATTTTTTATTTTTATTTTATTTATTTATTTATTGTTTTTTTTCTGGAAAAAAAGAGGCTTATTTTGGCTTACAGGCTCAAGGGGAAGCTCCACAATGGCAGGGAAAACAATGGCATGAGCAGAGGGCAGACATCACCCCCTGGCCAACATCAGGTTGACCAAAGCAACAGGAGAGTGTGCCAAACACTGGCATGGGAAAACTGCCTATAACACCCATGAGCCCACCTCCAACAATACAGTCCCTGTAGGAGGCATTAATTCCCAAATCTCCATCAGCTGGGCACCTAGCAGCCAGAACACCTAAATTTATGGGGGACACCTGAATCAAGCCAGTGTGGTGCAGTTTTAATCCCAGCACTTGAGAGGCAGAAGTAGGAGAATTGCCATGAGTTCAAGGCCAACCTGAGAATACATAGTGAATTCCAGGTCAGCTTGGGCTAGAGTGAAACCCTATCTTGAAAAACTAAAATTTAAAAAATAAATTAAATTATCAGTGGAAATAAAATTAGTCATTGTACCTGTTCTTCAATGGGAGTCAAGTATTAATTCTCAGCTATCAAGTGGTACTTGAGTCTCCTTCATTGATGCCTACCTTTTCTCTCTCCCTCTTTCTGTTCTTGTATCCTTTTCTTCCTTTATTTCTGCTTTCCTTTCTCAAGGCTTTATTGAATTGCTATATGTGCCAGGTAGCACATTTAGTGCCAGACATACAAGGCTTTATACACAGATTTCAGCCTTAAACAGATCATGGACAAGTGAGTATGTTATTAAAAGAGTTAAAGGTGAGCTGGAGAGATGACATAGCAGTTTAAGATGTTCGGCTGCAAAGCCAAAGATGCAGGGTCAATTCCCCAGGACCCAATAAGCCATATGCACAAGTGACACATGTGTTTGGAGTTCGTTTGCAGTGGCTAGAGGCCCTGGCATGCCCATTTCTCTCTCTCTCTCTCTCTCTCTCTCTCTCTCTCTCTCTCTCTCTCTCTCTCTTTCTTCCTCTCTATCTCTCAAATAAATAAATAAATAAATATTTTTAAAAAAGAGTTGAGCCAAGTGTGGTGGCACATGCCTTTAATCTCAGCACTTGAGAAGCAGAGGTAGGAGCATTGCCTTGAGTTTGAGGCCACCCTGAAACTACATAGTGAGTTTCAGGTCAGCTTGGGCTAGAGTGAAACCATACCTCTAAAAAACAAACAAACAAAAAAAAAAGTTGAAGGATATATTGGTTATCGATTGTTGTATAACAAATCATTCTAAACTCTAGAGGCTTACACATTTGTTGTCTCACAGGGCCTGGGGATTACAATTCCAGTGTGACTTAACTCAGAGACTGGCCCACTACTACAATAAAAATGATAGTCTGAACCCAAGTCATCAGAAGGATCAGCAAGAAAAGACTCATTTCCAAACTCTCTGGGGTATATTAGAGGGCCTGGGCTCCTCTCTGGCCTCCGTTTCTGCCTTGTGTGCAGTATTGAGAGCAGCACAGTGTGGAGGCTGGCTTCCATCATGGTGCTTGGGGGAGGATGAGCAAGAAGAAATCCAGTCTTTTTGTGACCTAATGTGAAATGTGGCATTTCATCACTTCTACCACAATCTTTTAGCTAAAAGCAAGTCACCTGAGTCCAGCTCATTCTCAGAGATGGGAGATAATACAAGAGCACCAGATGATCAGATTCTTGGGATGTCAGAAACTGGCTACCATAGAATCATGACTAGTATGTCTACTGATATTTAAGCCTCAAGTCAATTTGCCCAAAGCCATCAAGTTAAAACCATCAAGCACCCTTAAGATGCAATGAAGGTGAGAAAACTTCAGGAGGATTAGAATGAAACCCAATGATACAATAAAAATGCTTCACTATTCCTGGGTTTATTATTGTTGTTTGTTTTACTTTACCCAAAAATATATCTCTGTCTCTAAAGAGGATTGAACACCTCAGCAGTTCAGTCTAATGAAGCATATTCTCCATTCCTCCTACACACCCCAAAACGTAGATAAGTGCCAAGGATAGAGGAAAAAAAAATATGCTACTATCTTCCTTGGTTCTAGAAGGTAGTACAACTTGAAGTATACCCATTTTAGCTTGTATTCAAATTTCCAGCCAGCAATACTTGTGAAAAATACTAGTGCATACACAAACTCCAAATGAAGGATTTCCATTCAAGAATTCCATGAACTCTCCCAGTTAATACTCATTTGCAGTATCAGATGAAAGAACCTGAAGACATCATTAGTTGGCTGGCTGGGTATACTGCATTTGAAATTATGTCAGTGGATATGTCTATATCTGTTAGGGCTTATTTATGGGACTCATGTTTCAGTCTGAAAATTAATAATGTATCATTCAAATGAATGCTGCAAGACAATTTGTGTAATATTTTTTAAGAGTACATTCACACTTATGCCATAATTTTTGAAGAAACAAACACAGATTGGAAGCATCTAAATATTTTATAAAGAACATATGATAGCACGCCAAAAAAACTGCTATGCTAATTTACATAATTTGTCCATGTGGAAATTAGGCCCACATCTTTAAATTCCAACTCAGCCTCATTCCTGCAGTAGCCCTTGAATTCTGTTAGTGGAAGGCCATAGACCAGGATGGTGGAGGTGTCCATACTGCCTCACTCACATTTAGTGTCCTACTTGCTTCCTTACAAAACATCCCTGCATGTTGACCTATCTGGAAGGTCATTGTTAATTGAAATTCTGAACAAAACATTGGTACAAAGTAAGATAGTCATGCGTGGTGGCACATGCCTTTAATCCCAGAACTTGGGTGGCAGGAATAGGAGGATCACCATAAATTCACGGCCACCCTGAGACTACATACTGAATTCCAGGTAAGCCTCAGCTATAATGAGACTCTATCTCAATAAATAAATAAATAAATAAATAAATAAATAAATAAATAAATAAGTAAAGACAGTTATATTTAAGTCAAGACTTAAATATAACTTGAGACTTAAATATATAACTTGAACCACTGCTCATGCTGTCAATGAGCAAATTTAGTCAAACTTCAGTTCTGGATATTCCATATAGTGCTCATGTTTTCCAGTATTCACCTGTAGGCCATTTGAGGGAATTCATTTTGAACCCTCAGAGTTTCAGATACTGTTTTCCCCTCTACATCTTTTTTTACATTTCTTTATTCTTAAATGCTTAGAATCTCACACTAAAAAACCATTCTCCAAGTGAGTGCTCACTTGAGAGGAAATATATCATAGCTTGTGTTAGGTGTTAACAATTCACTTGTGGAGAGGTGAATGTGAATACAGAAAGTTTAAACTCTGCAAAGCCAAATTTCAAAATAACTCCTTCAGTATTTTCTTATTAAGCCTAAAAGAATTTTCATCCTCATGAACTAGAGCTTTTAAAAGATTGGGCTTTGCCTTCAGGGCATCTTTCCTATTATTCCAGTGCACATCAGTAGAGTAATGGTGCTAATCTCTATAACAATGATAAAACACTCATTGGGAGATTTTCAAACTTGTTCCTTTCCTAGATAAATGCCACCCTTTTTTCATCTTTTTGCTCTGCTTGTTGTTCTCCTTTCACTGTAGGCTTGAATAAAGGCAGTGAACAAGAGCCATGGTATAGATTCAATGAAATACTGCCTTGACAAGTCCTCTGCCAAGCATGTTTGTCCATACCTTTAAATTCAACCTAAGTTCTCAGAACACAGGCAAGATATAACCAGTTTCTTTGCCAGAATAAAATACCAACTGCCTCTAGCCCAGTTTTCAATAGTGTCCTTCTTCCCCTCTGAATTCTCATAATCCCAGATTCTGCTATTGGTGTTGCTGTCAGGATTCCGGCCTTCCAAACTCCCATCAGAATGCTTTACAGCATTTAGAGCGTTTGTAACCTCAAGTTCCAAACTCTTATATTCCTTCCTCCCACAAATTATCTCCAAAGGCCTATGAACCAAATGGCCAGACTTATTACAGCAACACCACTACTCTCAGTACCAAAAGCAACTTAAGGAAGGAAAAGGTTTATTTCAGCTTATGTTTTGAGGAGATGTAGTTCATTATTTCTGGAAAAGCATGGCAGGCCAACTTGTCTCATTTCAATCAGGAAACAAGGGACAAACAGTAAATGGAGCCAGACTACAAAATTTGACCTAGCTCTTCCAGTAAGGCTCCACCTTCTAAAGGGTCCACAATTTTCCCAAAGTACTACTAGCATAGGAAGAACTACTCAAACACATGAACCATGGGGGACATTTCATATTCAAACTTCAACAACATGCTTCACAAAGCTCTTGGGTTATCTGTGCAAATAATATAACATAATGAAGCCCAAGCTGAAGCTATAATTAATGTCGAATTTATCAGCACTAGTTTCACAAAATACATTTGTAGGTTTCTAAATAAGTTTACTCCCTTGGCAATGTAAGTCTATGGGAAAGTGTCTTTTATAAATTCCACAAAAGATAGCAGGAAAAGTAAAGTTTTTTTGAACTTTTTAGCAACAATGAAATCCTCCAGAGCTAGAACCACAATATATGAGAGAAGTCGATCCCAAGAGGAATCTTCTATCTCATTGGCATTGTCTTTACAAATTTGAGCATCATGGAGTTCCTTGAACTTTCTGCTCAATTGGCAGGGTAACTCTGGTGTGTTGTGAAGAGGTGGGTATTTTGTTTGAAGTGAAAGAAACAGTCTATGGCCAGATCATCATAAAATTTGAATGTGTGTTTTGAGGATGTCACTCTCACACCTTCCATTCACCCATATAACAACCTTGTTTTGAAATTGTGGATTCTCTTACAAGCTTGGATAAAGGTTGTTGCTTATTAATACAAATGTTGGGGAGCACATGCATGTTGCAATGAGTGGAAACTTTCAAGTAGATAGAAGGGCACAAGGCAGTTATGATGTTTGAACTATATGGGAAAACTATATTCCATATAAAATACTCAAGAATTCTATTTCTTCCATTTGGTAAGTCAATGTAATGTTCATGAAACCTTGTGACTCTGAATTGTATATAGTACAAAAGACTTACTATTTTCTCTTTACTCACATTCATCAAAGTTTATTTGGTGTTTGGAATGTTTCAAACTTAAAAAAATTATTTATTTATTTGTATGTATGCATGAGTGTGTGCATGTGTAGGCATGCACTAGGGCCTCTTACCCTGGCAAATGAACACCAGATTCTTATACCACATTTTGTGTCTGGCTTCCATGGGTGGCTTGGTAATTGGACCCAGACTGTTAACACTTAAGCCTCTCCCTAGCTTCTTGTTTCAAACTGTTAATAAAAGTTTGTAATAAATCATAAGGGCTGGAGAGATGGCTTAGCGGTTAAGCGCTTGCCTGTGAAGCCTAAGGACCCCGGCTGGAGGCTTGGTTCCCCAGGTCCCACGTTAGCCAGATGCACAAGGGGGCCCATGCGTCTGGAGTTAGTTTGCAGTAGCTGGAAGCCCTGGCGTGCCCATTCTCTCTCTCCCCCTCTATCTGTCTTTCTCTCTGTGTCTGTCGCTCTCAAATAAATAAATTTTAAAAAGTACAAAAAAATAAAGAAAAAAATAAATCATAAGAAATACAAAAATAGTATTGTCCAATTGATTACATATGTAATTCAAAATTTACTAGTGGCACTATTTGAAAAAGTAAAATATACTGAAATTAATTTTCATAATATATTTTCTTTAGCCTACTGAATATTGTAATATATAATGCTATGTCACATGATTCCTAGGTCATATCAATGTGTAACACAAAGGTTACTGAGATATCTTATTTTTCATACTAAAACTTCAAAATGTAGTGATGTATTTGAAATACCTAGAAGAGTCTAGGGTGGATAAACAGACTTATTAAATAGGAGAGCTTTCTATGATTGCTTTATACTATGGCTCCTTATAAAGCTTATCAATAAAACTATATATCCACTATGCAGAAAGATATGAGAATTGTAAGGACAAGCACCCCTACAGTACATAAAGCAGTAAAATGCTGTCTACAAATTAGCAAAAAGCATTTCTATTTAAATAACAAAAGTTGTGCTTATCCCACATGAATATGTCTATAAGTACCTCTCAATTCAACCCTGAAGAGAAGCAGTATTACTTGCCCACCCCTTTCAGAATCATGCTGTTTCATCATGCTGTTGTATGCATTAAAAATAAATACAGCCTCCTGCACTGCAAAAGAAAAACAAATTTTGCCAATGGCCACTAACCTTCTTTTCTGATGAGTTCATGTCTTTTTGTTCCCTTAATATTTACTTGTTTTTCCTTTCTTTAGCTCATTTGCCAGGACCCTATGATGACATGGTCTTAAAATGGGCTAGCCTTCCATGATTCTAAGAGTGTATGACTAAGCTCTCATGGCTCTAAGAGAATTTGCAATTACTTCAGGTTTTGTGTGCCTCTCCCATAACCCATTACCATCCATTTTCTTTTGAGGGGATGTTACATCAGGTAATTTGGGGGGGGGGAGTTGAGTTTCAAGGTAGGGTCTCACTGTACCTCAGAGTGACTTGGAATTCACTACGTACTCTCAGGGTGTCCTCAAACTCACAGTGATCCTCCTACCTCTGCCTCCCAGAGGCAGTGCTGGGGTTAAAGGTGTGCACTACCAAGTGCAGCCTCAATAGGTAATTTTTAAAGATGAAGTCCTGAGAATGTACAACAATTTTCTCCCAGTTCACTATCTGAGATCAGGAAATTCCCTCTGCCTCCAGAAGAGAAAGATAAATGACTTTAAATCAGGGATCCAGAAGAAGGAGGAAATGAGCAAAGACACCAGTAACATAATGAACAACTTGCTTATGTAACACTGGGGACACGCTCACCATGGTGGGAGTACACTGTGTGAATTTATACCATCTGCAAATGACCAGACAGAACTTGTACATCATCATGTTATGTAATATGTGGAGTGTGTCATTGTAGAGTTTATTTTAGGACAGCATCCTGAGAAAATTCACAGACATTTAGCTGCAATAAGGTTTCTATAGATTTGTCATAGGTCCAAAAAAGTGGGACTAGCAATGTTATGTTAAAAGAAGTGCTGGACTGGTAGGAACAGCTCCAGAAAATAAAAGAGATGGTGGACTGAGGAGATAGCTCAGTCAGCATAGTGCTTGCCTTGCAAGAATGAGGAACTGAGGGTCTGGAGAAATGGCTTAGCAGTTAAGTCATTTGTCTGCGAAGCCAAAGGACCCAGATTCAATTCCCCAGGACCCACATAAGCCAGGTGCACAAGGGGCACATGTGTCTGGAGTTTGTTTGCATTGGCTAGAGGCCCTGGCATACCCATTCTCTCTCTATGTGTCTCTATCTCTCTCTGCTTGCACAGAAATAAATGAAGTTTTTTTTTTTAAAAAAATTGAGAAACTGAGTTAAATCCCTAGAACACATGTTAAAAAAAAAAACAAAAAACAAGTTAATCTCAGTGCTAGAGAGGTGGAGACAGGAGGATTCCTGGTCAGTTTGTTGGCCAGCTAATTTGACACACTTGGCAAATTCCAGACCAATGAATTATCCTATCTTTAATAATAATTTAAAAATAGGTGAATGGCACCTAAGAAACAACACCCGAGAGCCTCCCCAACCTCCAGATCACATACCCATACACACATGTACACACATATGAATGTGCACAGAAACACACACACACATGCACACACACAAAAGAAAAGAAAAATTGAGCTGGTATCTGATGATGTCATGAAATGGTGGTGATGTTCAGCAAGGCAGCTTACCCATGAAGCCTTGCTCTCCTCATAACCATTAGGATAACTACATCAAGTTGTACGTGAGAGGATCAAGGCAGACAATTAATTTATTTTTATAGGGATGCTCTTAAGATTAAATGTTTAATTCATAGATCATTCTCAACACATGCAATTTTATCTCACTGCAAGAGAAGGTTCATAATAGATTATTCAATGAAAATTGGAAGTTACTATAGTATTCATAAAATAATCTAAATTTTACAACTAAATGTGTTCCTCAGTTGTTCCAAGGCTCTATATTTGTGTCCCAATTGTCCACTTGTCATCCCTACTTGGATCTCAGACTTTACACATCCCACGCCAAACTCCTGATTTCCCCATCTCTACCCAGCCTGCCTTCTCAATTAATGACTGTTAACTTTCAAAACTCTAGAAATCCTTCTCAACTCCTCTCCAGCCTCATATAGAGACAAAGGGAAAGCTTCCCTTTGTCCTCCAAATGTGTATTTAAAGATCATGCCTCCCAAAGTTTCCAGAACCTTCCAAATAGCATCAACAACCAGAGACTACCCATGTAACACGGAGCCTGTAGGTGGAAACTGTCGACATGAATCCATATTCTCCAAGACCAAAGATTAGAAAGATTCCAACCACTAGTACAAGTGACAAATTGTAAATGCAGTGCAGTGATTTAGTACTCTGAACTGACTAATCCTGATTAGCCTCCCTTTCAGACAGCATGAAGCACTCTTCCAAAATCTTTCAGTCCATAGCTGCTTAGCTCTTATAATTCCAAGAGCGACCACCAGGCAGCGCATCAAAAGATAACACAGAATCATCAATGTGAAGAAAGTTTCAGAGGAAATCTGTTCTATTCCTGTGGCTGCAGAATGAATTGTGCAACATTCTGCTATGGATGATAGAAGCCAGAAAGAAAAAACAAGGCATCAAAGTAGAAGAGAAAAGAAGTTCAGTGTAAGGGGATCAGGAAAGGTGAGACAAGGAAAATAGTGAGATGGGAGGGTACTATAATCAAACTACATTGTATACATTTATGAAAATTGTCAATTTTCTTTTTTAAAAAAGAGTTCTTTCCCTCTCAGAGCCATTAAGGTATGTGATACATGAGGTGCACTTGAACGCCACATTAAACTACTTAGTCTGGTGAAGACCAGTCCATTTTGCAGGTTACACATTCTTCCCTCAGACTTTAGCTAAGCATTGTTTAATGAATATCAAATGACCAACAGCTCATAAGAATAGATACTAGGATTTACTCCAGAGTAGAAGCGAAAATGAAATGGATGCTACTGTGAGGTTGAATGGTGTAACACATAATCATCTGAATAGGAAGTGGTTTAAAAAGTCATTTTTATCAAAGCACTTTTGTTCTGACTTCCAGAAAAGAGATGACAAAGGATTATGAGAGTCTGTGACCAGGAAAAATCTAATGTCAAACCTAAATGTCGAATACAGTCCATCACTGGTGGAGATGTAGATTTGCTTTTCCAGAAAAGAAACATAGTTATAGATCTTGAGGACAGATGTGAGCTGGACAAAGAAAGGAAATTCAAGGTCTTACTGAGTGTGTGCTGTCCCAGAGACAAGGTATGTATCCCAAAGCTTTGCTGGGTGCTCAAAGAGTTAAGAGCAGGGTTTTGGACTAACATGGCCTTGGTTTGAATTCTGGTGCTCTTACAGTGTGTTCTAAGTTGCCTAACTTCTGAGATGCTCATGCATAAAGTGGGAGAAATGGAGATGATAATTGCCATGGTGTAGATATGATTCGTGCAGGTGGTGGTGGTGGTATGGAGGTGGTAAGATTTTAAGAGGTAACTTCTTGTGGGAGTGTTTAAGTCATTGAGGCATTGTCCCCAGAAGAGGTTAAGGTAACTTTTGTGGGAACTGATTAGCTTCCTGAGAGTGAGTTGTTATAAAATAGCAGACTTGATCCCTGAATTTCTCTCTGCTTTCTGTCTTCCCATATCTTTCCTTCTCACATGTGCTCCTATCATGATGCATCCAAGGAGCTGGCACCAGAGGATGAACCAACTGATCTTGGACTTGCAGCTTCCCAGATTTTATATATACTCAGCCTCAAATCATTACCTCATAAGGTGGTTGAGATGGTTCATGTGCAAGGGGTATGGTATGTATAAGTAATGTTAGTTTCTGTCCTCTGCATGAAGTATAATTGGTGGTAATGATTGCAAGAGGCTCAGCTTTTTTCTAATCTACTGAAAATGATAATTTCACTTAAGCTTCCCTTAACTCCATAGAATGTCACATTATTGAGGCATTTTATGTTTAAAATATTTTTATTTATTTATTTATTTACTTATTTTTTAAGGAAAGAGAGAGAGACAGAGAGAGAATGGGCACACTACAACTTCTTGCCACTGCAAGCAAACTTCAGATGCATGCTCCCACCATCTTGTGCATTGTGTACTAGAGAATTGAACCAAGGGCCGGCAGGTTTTGCAAGAAAATGTCTTTAATTGCTGAGTCATCTCCTCAGCACCTAGTGAGGCATTTTAACCTCACCCAATTATCCTATTATGCTCTGTATTTTTCAGTCGTAATCATAGTAATTACATTATTTCACATTCATATATTTTCATTTACCTTTTAGCCTGAGCCCGCCCCCCGACCATGTATTACACTCTTTTGTAAGTGGTAATTTGAAGAGGGCCTTTGGACAAGAACAAATCAAACCCTTTCATCAGGATGGGCCTGAACTCTAACTTTGAATTTATTCTCACTGCTGCTTATTATCTTACAAAGCTTTTGGCTCTGGCTTCAACCTTTTAAAAGTAAATTCAAGTAGGCAAATTTCCCATTTCCAGAACTTTATGACCTCATGCAATACAAACAGATGCAGATCAGAGTAATCAAGGCAAACTAGTTTTGAAAAATCACAGAAATGAAAACTCTTCATGTACTCTGAAAGTATAAAGGCTGAGAACTTCATAACTTAGAGGAAGGGGCTCACTCTTCACAAAGCCTGGGGCAGAGAGAAAAATGCTCATCTCTTCAGCTTTCCATATTTATGTGCACTGTGAGTGTGAGGGCATTTGTCTGTATGCCCAGACATGCATTAACATATGTGAGCATGCATGTGGAGGCCAGAGGTGGACACAGATCATCCACCTCAATCACTTTCTACTTTCTTTGAGACAGGATATCTTACTGAACTGTGAATTCATTGATTGAGCTAGACTATCTCTACCTCCCCAGCTCTGGAATTGCGTGGGTGTACCACCATGCCCTAACAAGCTCATGGGCTCCCAGATATCTGGAGCCATAGTATTTTGCAAGATCATTTGAGAGAGAACTTCAGATTGGAAGTTGACATTTCCAGTGGCAAATATCTTTAATTGAGCCAATATCGCAGACTTTTGCATCACCAGTTAAGCCCATGTTTGCAGCTATAACTTGGACTCGTTACTGAGGAAGGAGGGGATCCAGTATCTCTGCATCTTAATTTTGTTTTAATAACATTCAAACAGGGGTGAGACTTCACTCACTGTGGCCTTCCATGAAGCTTATAGGTTGTATATGCCTTATTTGAAAATTGCTGCACTTAACTTGAAACCACCCAGCTCCAATAATAATATGATTTAAAGGGGAAATTTCCAAGGATTTTGTCATGTACACAATCCCTTTTCATGAATTATTAATGCCTTTGTCAATTCCCCTTCCTTGCAAAGGTATCTCAGAATTGTCTGACAATCCTTTATGTATAAAAGAAGCTCTCTGGAGACTATGAAAAACATGCTCCCTCTACTCCTACCTACCCTCCAATTGATCACTCAAATGTGTAGCTGGTGCTATTTCAGTAGCTAGAAGTTCTGAAGACAATTCTTCTCCTTTACCTTGAAAATGTCCAAATGGAAACGGCCACAGTAACAACATTGGGGAGGCTATAAAAGAATCCTAATGTTTAATTCCACTTCTTTCAGACCTCACATGGAAAAAGACAACAGAATGCAGATGAAAGCGTCAGAGAACAGAGCCTTGCAGATAAGACGCCGATGAGTTTAGGGTGTGGCCAAGAAAATACAATCATCTGAAAGTCATAGAGGGTCCCCCATGAACCAGCGTTCACCTTACAGTTTCTTTTTAATTTTAAACATGTTTTTTGTGTTTTTTTTATGAGAGAGAGAGAGTTGGTGTGCCAGGGCCTCCAGTCACTGCACTCGAACTCCATATGTATGCATCATCTTGTGCTCATATGAGAACTTGTGCTCTTGTGTTCCTTTGTGCATCTGGCTTAAGTAGGATCTGGAGAGTAGAACATGAGTCTTTAGGTTTTGCAGACAAACACCTTAACCACTAAGCCATCTCTCTAGCCAATCACCTTACAGTTTTGACTTTACAATAATGAGAAAGCAGCAAAACACACTGAGTAGAAACAGGTCCTTTCCCAGACCATATGCAGGAGGCCTCTCTGTGCTGCACACCAGGAACCAAACTACCAGCAGCCCTGACATCCCAGGGGAGCTGCCCAAAATACAGGAGATATGGCAACCTGGGCTGCTTCTGCACAGCTGTAAGGAAGGTGTGTGGGATGCATTTTCAACTGGCCATATTTCTGTCCAGATGGGTTGTCAGCACATGACTGCACTGTGATCAGGAGCTGTGTGATGTGAGGTACATTATACTGGCTGAAAATATATTTTAGCACAGAAATAGTAATGTCAAAGCCCTGTGCCAAGATTATAAGATTAAGCCTTTGGGGACACTTTTATCCAGCCTTTAAGCACTAAGCAGGATGAAGGCTGGAGTGGTATTTGTTCTTTAAAATAAATCTGGCTGGAGCTGGTGGACAGGACACTGACAGGACTCTCCACAAGGAGAGAGACACAATGCCAGAGAGATCCAAGGGTTGGTCTGACCTGCACAATTGAGGAATCAAGGGGCTGACTTGCCCACACCTGCTTTCAGCTGCCCAGGAAACTTCCTAGCAGATAGTGTGGCCTTGGGTGCAGCCTCCCAGGTTCAAACCTCATGCTTGCCACTTCCCAGCTCTGCAAATTTGTGGCACATTCAGTAACTTCTGGTGCTTCAGTTTCCTTGACTAAAAAGTGAGGTCAACAGCAGCCATCACAGTACTGGAGGGGAAGTCACAGGGTGGGGTTCATGGAGCTGGCTCTTGCCTCCACACTCCCCTCCTGGGTCTGTTTATGGCTCTAGTGTTCTAACAGATGAGGACTTGCTTTCTTCTTCCTGAGATCCTCTTGCATGCTGATGCTGCTCCTCCATCCCCCATACTTGCTTTCATTCAGAGAAAACCAGCATGCTGCAGAGTGGAATCTTCAACAGATTTTTTTCTTTTTAAGACAGAGACAGAAAGGAGCCATCTAGAATTGAAGTACCAAGGCCTCAGCCACTGCAATTGCACTCTAGATGTTTGTGCCATCTGGTGGGATTGTGAGACCATGCACTTGCCTCACCTTTGTGCATTTGGCTAAGATGGGATCTAGAGAGTAGAACATGAGTCCTTAGGCTTCACAGGCAAGCACCTTAACCACTAAGCCATCTCTCCAGGCCCAGACTTTTTTTATTGGTAACTTTAATATTTGAACTTATTACAAATTGGTCTCAATGGATTTTTAAAATATTTTATTTATTTGCAAGCAGATGAAGAAAGAGAATACAAATGGGCATACCAGGGCCTCCAACCACTGCAAACAAACTCTAGATGCATGTAAAACTTTGTGCATCTGGCTTTACATGCATTCTGGGGAACAGCACAAGGATCAATGGGTCTTGCAGGGAAATGCCTTAACCACTGAGCAATCTCTCCAGCACTGACCAGATTTTGAAGCTAGAGAAATGTAGTCTGAAAGTAGGGACGTAGGGTACATTTTCCATGTGAATAACAAACGGTAATAGCAAAAACCATAATGCAGAGAATTTGGATCTTGAATGTGGTGACATTTTAATCAGTTTTAGTAAAAGACAATTAAATGTACCCTCAGCCTTCAACATTTTGCCACATAATATACAGTACAAGCCAGGAGGTGTTGGAATGAATTAAAAATGGTCACTCTGACTACAGTAATAAGAACAGAGCACAGGCAAATTTTCCTCACAAAAACTAGCAGAAGGTGATTAAATGAGCATGATGAATCCTTAATATTTGCTCCTTAGAGAATACTGAAAAGTTTGGAACTGAGTTTATTACATTACACTGTTGAAACTCTGTTGATTGTTTCATCTTTTTCATTCCTTACAAGCAAATTCCATCAGCGACTCTGACAGGCCAAGCATGGGGTTACCAAGAATTACTGGAAGCATCCCTGGCCTGAGAGACATCACTGATGTTAAGCAAACCAGAGATTTATGGTATTCATCATATAATGTGATACGAAAAGGGAGACTGACTACAACATGCCAGAGAAAAAGAGTAATTCAGAGACCAGAGGATTTGCTTCATGAAGAAGATAAAATTAATAAAAGAGGAATATATTGAACAGTAGAAGAAGGTGCTCAAGGCCTAGAAATATGGCCTTAACCTCTGTGTGCCTCAGTGAACCATATTGTCAAAGGAGGAGAACATGATCTACCCAGTAGGGTTGTTCTCAGGGATTAGTTAAAATGGTGGCTGTCAAATTTGCACTTGTATCACAATCACAAAGAGGACTTGTTAACACATTAACTGCTGCCTCCACCCCAATATTCTAGTCTTGGGTGGACCTCTAGAGTTTGCCCAGATAATGCTGGGACTGGTAGACAGACTGCTATACTCTGAGAACCACTGAGTGAATACAAGTGAAAGGCTTAGACTATCATTTGGATATATTTGGGTATAGCAACCAGTGTGAGCTATTATTTATTCACTTTTGAAATGGGCTTAAAGGATGAGTAAAAGTGTTCCAAGGGGATTAAGACACTCCAGAAAGCAACACTAACCAAAATAAACAACCTGATATTTCAGGGATAAATTAGACTTGTATCTGGAATATATGCTGCCTTGTGGATAGAGGAGCCAACAGGAGGCTATAAGAGAATGTAAGAGGAAAGTTAGGAAGTGCCTGTGAGTGCCACAGACAAACTGATGTTCTAGTAAGCCCCTACATTGCTTTATTTAAAACATTTTTATTGACAACTTCCATAATATAGACAATATACTATAATCCCCTTCCACAACCCTCCCTTTTCTCTCTCCCAAAGCCCCCTTTCACTGAATCCCTGCTTCTTTCCAACTAGACTCTCTTTTTGTTTGATGTCATAATTTTTTTCTTGCTATTGTGCAGGTCTTGTGTAGGTAGTGTTAGCCACTGTTAGTGTCAACCACTGTAAGACCATACATACCATGACTTAACCACTTTGTGTCTGGAAGACAATATTGTAAGCTCTCCTCTCCTTCCTTTGGCTCTTACATTCTTTCCACCATCTCTTTTGCAATGGTCCCTGAGAAGCCCATATATTCAGCTCACTCTCAGATCATATATCTGAAGAAGCTTCAGGTACTGGGGAACATGCATAGGCATCCCTGCATTCAAAACACAGTGAATGCTTAGTAAATTCTGTGGGTTGAGTACACATACACATAAAAGGTTTAACTAGAGAACATAGGTTAGAAAAGGTCACAGCTGACGAGTTAGCAAACTCCTGACTTGGAAAACAGACAGCCAAACTGACTCCTTTCATTATTTCACCCCAGCAAAACAGGGAAAATCCACAAAGCCATTTTATCTATCCGAAACCAATTATAGTCAGGTATGAGAAGATAGGCACAAAAGCCTTGGAAATTCCCTGAGAGCCAGGACACATGAGCTCTGAGTAGATTTAATCACCCTTAGTCCAGTTGATCCTTAAGTGGGAAGCTTTATCTCATTGTTAATTTTTTCTAAGTCAAATTCTATTTTTTATACATATAGATAATTAGGTACCATTATGCTACTTTTCCATACAATTTTTTGTTTCTCTTATCCCTTCATCTCCCTTCTCCATTCTTATAACCCCCTCCATAGTCTCTCTTCTACTTTTATGTCACATGTGACCTTTTGTTCTTTCCCCTTCCTCCATACTTCTTTCTCTTTCATGGTCTCCTGTCTAGCTAGTTACCTCTTCTAACTGACATCAACCCAAAACATTTGAAGTTAGGATTGACATATGAGAGAGAATATATGATTTTTGTCCCTCCTGGACTGGGTTACCTTACTTAGTATGATTTTTCCAGCTCCGTATGCTTTCCTAAAAATTTTATTTTTCTTTACAGATGAATAACATTCCATTGTTTTTATGTTCCACATTTTCATTACCCAATCTTCAGTTGATGGACATCTAGGCTGGTTATATTTCCTAGCTATTGTGAATATAGCAGCAATAAACATAGATGGGCAGATATCTATAGAATACTAACTTAGAGTATTTTGGGTATATATTCAGGAGTGGTATAATGGGATCATATATGTTCTAGTTACTTTCTCACAGCTAAAACAAAGTACCTGATCGAGAGCAGCTGATGTTAGGAAATATTTTATTTTGGCTTACAGTTTTGAGGGGAAACTCCATAATGGCAAGGGAAAGCATGGCATGAGCAGAGGCTGGACATAACCTCTTTGCTGCAGCAGGAGAATGAGCTCCACTCTGGCAAGGAGAAGCTGCCTATAACAACCCTGGCTGCCTCCAACAGCACAATTCCTCCATCAAAGTTCCACCTCCCAAAGTGACATCAGCTGAGGACTAAGCATTAAAAACACATAAGTTTATGGATGACATCTGATACAAACCAACATATTACACCCTTGTTCCCATAAACTAATGACCACCCATGACATAATGCTATGCATTCAGTTCAACTTTAAAAGTCCCCATAGTTTTTGTCAATCCCAGTTTTTCTCAATCCCAACACAGTGCAAACATCCCCAGAGTTCAAGTTATCTTAACTATGAGAGTGTAAAGCAAAAAACACATAATGACACAAAATAAACATTAACACTGCAAAAGATAACAAGGCAAAGAAATATTAGCTCACAACATCAAATCCTGTAGCTCCAAATCTGGCATCTATAACCAGTGACAAAGTCTCAGGGATTCCAATTCCACCCCTCCTTACTTAAATGCTTACATCCAGAAGAAAACTCCATCCTGAGCCAGCAGCACTTCTTGGCAGCCATTCTATAATCCTTGGCATCTCAGAAATCTTGGGGTCTACACTGCACCTCATGGTTTATCCTCATGGCTCCATTGGGTCTCCACACAGTGTCTACAACAACCCTGCTTTACAGCACCCAGTGGCCATTGCCAAAAAAAAAAAAAAAAAAAAAAAAAAGAAAGAAAGAAAAAATAAAAAGAAAAGAAAAGAAAACCATTGCACATCAAATGACCTTTTCTTTCCTGAATTTTTTATACTCCCTTAGTGGCAAGTAGGCTACCAAATTTGTCAACCCAAAGTCGACATTGAAGAACAAGAAAAGTTCAGCATTATTCTTCCTGTCCCAAAGCAGAACAGCTGCCCTAATTTCAATGGTGGTCATCTCTCAAACAATTGAAACTGAAACATGTTTCTGTCTTCTGCCATAAGCTTTTATCCATTTCATTTCTTCTAAATTCAACCCTACTCAAGGGCTTATGACACAAGCAGACCACAGCTAGCCTGCCACACAAACTGCCTTCCCCATCTAGGACAAAATCCTTCCTTCCCCTGATAAGTGTAACAGCCCATAGTTCTTTCTGTACTTAGGTCCTTCAAATTCTGACCAGAATAGTCAATCAAACTCTGCTTACACCACTGCAAGAAGGTGTTTCTTAGCCAAAGGTTTCAAATCTTCCATGTTCTCCACAAATCAGTTCCAAAAGCCACACAGCAACAACCCCACTCCTCTGGTACCCAAAATTGCCACCAGCTTGGGATAAAACATCAAAACACATGAGTTTATAGAGTATATCTGATTCAAGCCACCACAAAATAGTAGTTCTAATTTTTAGTTTTTTGAGACACTCCACATTGATTTCCACAGTGGCTGTACTGGTTTATACTCCCACCAACAATGAATAAGAGTTTCTATTTCCCCACAACTTAGCCAGCATTTATTACCATTAGTTTTCTTGAAGATAACCATTCTGACTAGGCAAGATAAAAATCTCAAAACAGTTTTAATTTGTATTTTTATGATGGGTAAAGATATTGAACTTTGTAAAAAGGTCTGTCAGCCATTTGTGTTTCTTGTTTTGAAGACTATGTTCATTTTGTTTGCCTATTCATGTTTTGGTTTGCAGGAGCTTGTTAATGTTTAGTTTTGCAGTTTCTTATATATTCTACATATTAGCTCCTTGTCATAATAATAGCTGACAAAGAACTTTTTCCATTCTGTAGGCTTTCTGTTTGCGCAGTTGGTATTTTTTCTTTGCTGTACAGAAACATTTTAATTTTATGGATTCTAATTTGGTGATTCTTGGTTTTATTTCTCATACTGCTAAAGACCTGTGCAGAAAGGTTTTATCTATACCTATAACTTTGAGTGAATTCCCTAAGTTTTCCTTTAGTATTTTCAGTGTTTCTTATTTTAAATTAAGGTCTTTGATCCATTTTGAATTAATCTTTCTGTAGGGTAAGAGATGTGGGTGTAATTTCATTCTTCTGCAAATGGATTTCCAGTTTTGCAGGTACCATCTGTTGAATGGCTGTCTTTTTTTTCCATGTCTGTTTTTATTGCCTTTGTCAAAAATTAGGTGACCATAATTGTGTGGGTTTACTTCCGTATCCTTAATTCTATTTCACTGGCCTATGCATCTGTTTTTGTGCCAGTACCATGCTATTTTTATCACTGTGGCTCTATGGTATAATTTTAGTTTAGGTATTGTGATACCTCCTACTCTGCTCTTTCTGCTTAGGATTGCTTTGGCTACATATGGTCTTTTATGTTTCCATATGAATTGTTAAATTCGTGTTTTCTAGTTCTGAGACCTTGGTAGGGATTACATGAAATCTCTAGATTACTTTTAATAATCTAGTCACTTTTATAACATTCATTCTGCTAATCCAGAAGCATGGACATTCTCCTCATCATCTAGTATTTTTAGGTTTATTTATTAATTTGCAAATAGAGAGATACAGGAGAGAGACAGGGAGAATGTGTGTACCAGGCCCTCCTGCCACTAGAAATGAACTCCAGATGCATGCACTACTCTGTGCATCTGGCTTTATGTGGAAACTGGGCAATGAAACTCAGGTCACTAGACTCTTCAGGCAAGCACTGGGCCATCTCTCTAGCTCTAGTGTCTTTATTTTTTTCAGTGTCTTAAAGTTTTCTTTGTAGATATCTTTCATATCCTTAGTGAGGTTTAGTCCTAAGTATTTTATTTCATAAAAGCTATTGTAGCTGGGCATGGCGGCACACACCTTTACTTCCATCACTTGGGAGGCAGAGGTAGGAGGATTGCTGTGAGTTCAAAGTCACCCTGAGATAGTGAATTCCATGTCCCCCTCGGTTAGAGTGAGACCGTATCACAAAAAAAAAAGGAAAGAAACAAAAAGAAAAAGCTATCGTGAATAGGATATTGTTCCTTATTTCTTTCTCTATTAAGCTGACTGTTGGCATATATGAAAGTTACTGATTTTTATATGCTGATTTTGGTATCCTGAAACTTTACTGGAATGTTTTCTGATAGAATATGCAGGTTCCCTATAGTATAACATCATGTCCTCTTGCAAATAAGAATAATTTCATTTCTTCCTTTCCTACATCTATCCCTTTTAATATCCTTTCTTATTGGTCTAGCTAAGACCTCAAGAGCTATATTTAACAAGAGTGGAGAGAGTGAGCACCCTTGTATTTTTTCCAGATTTGAAAGGAAAATTTTTCAGGTTTTTCCCCTCTTTTTGATCATAGGATCTATGTAAATATGTGAGTGAGGTATTAAAGCTTCTCATTAATAATGTGACATATGTGCCCTCTTATATGATTTAGTGTCTATTTTATGAAACTGGAGTCACTGATATTTGTTGAATAATTAAATAGTTATGTCTCCTTGATTGTTTCTTTGATTCATGTACAGTGTTTTGATTAGTATAAGTTTAAAGTCTCTCTTACCACATATAAGAATCTGCTTCATTTTGGGTTCTATTTTCTTGGTGTGGTTCTTTCCATGCTTAGACACTCTGTTTTTGTTTGTTTGTTTTGTTTGAGGGGGCATCTTTGCTATCTAGGTACGTGTTTCTTAGAGATCATAGTTAGATCTTGTTTTATAAATAAAAAAAATTGTTTTTGTTTTTCAAGGTAAGGTCTCACTATGACCAGGCTGACCTGGAATTCACTATGTAGTCTCAGGGTAGCCTTGAACTCATGGAGACCCTCCTACCCTTGCCTCCTGAGTGCTGGGATTAAAGGCATGTGCCACCACACCCAGCTTAAATTTTTATTTATTTGATAGAGAGAGAAAGAAAGAGAAAGGGCAGATAGAGAGACAGAATGGGTGCATCAGGGCTTTGGCCGCTACAAATGAACTCCAGATATATGTGCCACCTTGCACATCTGGCTTATGTGAGTCCTAGGGCAAGCCCAAAACCATCTCTCCAGTGCCATGGATCCTGCTTTTATATAATATTTTATTTATTTATTTGACGGGGGGGGGGAGAAAGAGAAAGAATGGGCACGCCAGGGCCTCCATCCACTGAAAACAAACTCCAGATGCATGTAGCCTCTTGTGCATCTGGCTAAAGTGGGTCCTGGGGAATCGAACCTGGGTCCTTTGGCTTTACAAACAAATGTCTTGACCGCTAAGCCATCCCTCCAGCCAGAATCCTGCTTTTTAAACTAATCAGTTAGTCTGCATCCTTGCATGGTGAATTGACACTGTCTATGTTTAAAGTTATTAGTGAAAGGATCTTGCCTAGGACTATTAGATGACTATCTGCTTGGCTGTGCTACTGGTATTTCTTTTCATACTTCTATGTTGGGATTTGGAGTTTGCTGGCTTGCTGTGTTGGGCGTGATTAATTCTTTTTCTTCTCCTCTTTGTTGATGTGTTCCTTACATTGTAGATACTCTTACAAATGCTCTTGTGATCACAATTATTTTTCTTATTCCTCAAAATATAGTTTTGGGAATTTCCTATAGAGCATTTCATGAAGAGCGAACTTTCTGGTTATCATGAATTTGTGTTTGTTTTGAAAATATATATTTCTCCATCAATTTTGAAAAATAACTTTACTGGTTATAGTAGTTTTGCTTGGCAGTTATATAGCCTTGCATGCTTTTCTGGCCTTTTTTTTTTTTTTTTTTACTCTGATAGTCTTACTTGTGTATGTAAGTTGACATTTTTACCTTAAAGCTTTTTGCATGGTTTCCTTCTGTAATGAGCTGTACAGAGAGGCTTCAGGAAAATAAGAGTCAGGCCCCTCTGAATTTGAAAGAGAACTCAATGTTTTGCTTTTGCCACATACCTGGCTTTATTATTGTTTTAAATATATATATATATATATATATATATATATATATATATATATATGGTTTTAAATATATATATATATGTATATATATATTATTGACAACTTCTATAGTTATAGACAACAAACCATGGTATTTTCCTCCCCTCCCCCACTTTCTCCTTCATAACTCTGCTCTCCATCATATCCCCTTCCTCTCTCCATTAGTCTCCCTTTTAATTTGATTCATCATCTTTTTATCCTTTTATGAGGGTCTTTTGTAGGTATTGCTAGCCACTGAAAGGCCTTGGATATTGAGGCCAAATTCTATCCAGACAGTTGTATGTAAGGAGAGCTACCCTTCCTTTGGTTCTTACATTCTTTCTGCCATCTCTTTTGCAATGGACCCTGAGCCTTAGAGGGTATGAGATGTTTCAGTGCTGGACACTCCTCCATCCCTTCTTCTCAGCACTATGTTGCTTTTTGGGTAATCCCAGTGGTCATCGCCATGTGAAAAGAGAAGCTTCTCTAACCAGAAGTGAGAGTAGCATTAATATATGAGTATGAACATTAAGTGTAGTGCTTTCAGGGAATTTTGTGAGAGTAATATATGCATTTATCCAGACAAGAGTAGGCTTTATTCCCTTTAGGTTCATGACCTCCCCTGCCACAGGCTTTTGATTAGGTTTTCAGTACCAGGCATATATTCCCTCCCATAGAGTGGGTCTTCAGTCCAATTAGAGAGCAGTTGGTTTCCCCCAGAGCAGACATTCCACTATTGCACTCATTCAGTCATTTGGCCTGTCTGGCTAAACTTGAGGCTTCCATTGTCCACTGTTTTCACCACTGATGACTTCTGTTTCCTATAAGACTGCATACAGTGCAGGTTTTTCCAGCTTTTAGTTAGCTGGTCTACCTGGAGAAGGTTTTCTGCTCAGCATCAGCTTGATTTCTCAGTGACTCTGCTGCTCAGGCATGTGATGGCTTCAGCAATAGGGTCTTACCATCTCTTTCTCATAGGAAACCAAGGGCCTTGGCAACAGCCTATAATGTTTTGGAGGCAACAGGGACCTCCCTGGCCAACAACTCACTGGAAGGTATCCCATCCCTGGCACTGAAAATTATCTAGTAACAATTTATGGCTTCTGGATGTGCCATTATTCAGGAAAGTATATTTTCACATGTCTTATTCAGAATATCTTGAATTTTTATTGACCCTTCCCTCCACCTTTCTTTTACACAATCTCTTCCTCTGAACTCACTTAGGCCTTTTGCCTTCCTATAATTTGTTCTTCTACTTACATATATACAATACCATCCCCTTAAGACCTTCCCTCACCTCACTCCCTTATAGCCTTTTTCTAGCTTATGGGCCTCTGCTGCTGATTTTTAGTTCCAGATCACACACAATTCTAAACATTTGTAGCTAGGATCCACATATGAGAGAGAACATGCAACATTTGGCTTTCTGGGCCTGGGTTACCTCACTTAGTATAATCCTTTCCAGATCCATCCATTTCCCTGTGAATTTCATAATTTCATTTTTTTAACCACGGAATAGAAATCTATTGTGTAGATGTACCACATCTTTATTATCCACTCATCTGTGGATAACCATCTAGGCTGGTTCCATTTCCTAGCTATTGTGAATAGAGCAGCAATAAACATGGTTGTGCAAGTATCTCTTAAGTGATAAGAGTCATTAGGATATATGCTTAGGAATGCTATAGCTGGATCATATGGTAACTAATTTTAGCTGTCTCAAGAACCTCCACACTTATTGCCACAATGGATGTACAAGATTATATTCCCACCAACATCACCACAGGGTTAGCCTTTTACCACATCCTCACCAACATTGATTGTCATTTGTTTTCTTGATGATAGCAATTCTGATGGGAGAGAGATAGAATCTCAAGGTAGTTTTAATTTGCATTTCCCTGATGGCTAAAAATGTAGAACACTTTTTTAGATGTTTATACGTCTTCTGTATTTCTTCTGATGAGAACTCTCTATTTAGTTCCATACAACATTTTTTGATTGGGTTGTTTGATTTCTTATTGTTCTGTTTTATGAGCTCTTTGTATATTATGGATATTAATCCTCTGTCAAATGTGTAGCTGGCAAAGATTTTCTCCCACTCTGTAGGTCGTCTCTTTGCTCTATTGACAGTATTATTTGCTGCACAAAAGCTTTGTAATTTCATGAGATCCCAGTAGTTGATTAATGGTTTTGTTTTCTGAGCAATTGGGGTTATAGTCAGAAAGTCATTACCTATGCCAATATGTTGAAGGGTTTCCCCTACCTTTCAGAGTTTCAGGCATGATATTAAGGTTCTTGACCTACTTGGATTTGATTCTTGTTAATAGAGAAAGACAAGGATCTATTTTCATCTTTCTTCATATAGATATCCAGTTTTCCCAGCACCACTTGTTGAAGAGGCTGTATTTTCTCCAATGAATATTTTTTTGCATTTTTTGTCAAAAATCAGATGACTCTAGATGCCTGGATTAACATCTGGGTCCTCTATTCTGTTCCATTGATCTACATGTCTGTCTTTGTGCCAATACCATGTTGTTTTGTTACTATGGCTTTGTAATATAGTTTAAAATCAGTTATTGTGATAGCACCAGCCTTATTTTTGTTGCTCAAGATTGTTTTGGCTATTCAAGGATTTTTGTGCTTCCAAATGAATTTTAGAATTTGTTTTTCTATTCATGTGAAGAATACCATTGGAATTTTCATGGGGATTGCACACATCTGGAATTTGTTTGCAGTGGCTGTAGGCTCTGGTGCACCCATTCTCTCCCTACCTGTCTCTCTCTCTCTCTCCTTCTCTTTCTCTCTGTCACTCTCAAATAAATTAATAAATAATAAACAAAAAATTCTAAAGTTTTCATTGTAGAGATCCTTCACTTCCTTTATTAAGTTTATTCCAAAGTACTTTATTTTTTTTGAGGCAATTGTGAATGGGAGAGATTCCATGATTTCTTCTTCCTCATGTTTGTTATTAGTATATAGGAAAGCTACTGGTTTTTGTGTATTTACTTTGTATCCTGCTATGTTGCTAAAGGTGTTTATCAGCTCTAACAATTTCCTGGTAGAGTTTTTAGGATCTTTTATGTATAGAATCATATTATCAGCAAACAGTGATAATTTGATATCTTCCTTTCCAATTTGTATCACTTTTATGAGTGTCTCTTGCCTTATTGCTATAGCTAAGACTTCCAAAACTATATGAAATAAAAGTGGGGACAGTGGACACACTTGTTTTGTTCCTGAGTTTATTGGAAAAGCTTCAAATTTTTCTCCATTTAGTATTATGTTGGCTGTAGGTTTGTCAAAAATAGCTATTATTATGTTGAGATATTTTCCTTCTATTCCCAGTTTCTGTAATGCTTTTACCATAAAAGGATGCTGAATTTGTCAAATGCCTTTTCTGCATCTATTGAGATGATCATTTGATTTTTGTCCTCCAGACCATTTATATGATGTATTACATTTATTGATTTGCATATGTTGAACCATCCCTGCTTCCCTGAGATAAACCCAATTTGGTCAGGGTGAATAATCTTTTTGATATATTCTTGTATTGTTTGCCTATATTTTGTTCAGAATTTTTGCATCTATGTTCATAGGGAGATTGGTCTGTAGTTTTCTTTTTTTTCTGTCTTTGTCTGGTTTTGGTATGAGGGTGATGCTGGCTTCATAGAAGGTGTTCAGTAGAATTCCTTCCTTTTCTATTTTATGGAAAATATTGAGAAGCTTTGGTGTTAGTTCTTCCATGAAGGTTTGGTAAAATTCACTAATGAATCCATCAGGGCCTGGGCTTTTGTTCAGTTGGGAGACTTTTTATAATTGCTTGGATCTCTGTACTTGTTATATCTCTTCCAATGCAGTCCTATAGCCCTGTGTGTGTGTGTGTGTGGTGGTGGTGGTGGTGGTGGTGTTTTTTGTTTTGTTTTTTTGTCAGTTGGCCTCGTTACCTTTTGGGGTGTCTTCCAATGCTGAGTACCCACCTTGATCCCTCCTGTTGCTTCGTGGAGCTAGACCTCTGATCAGCTCTGCTGGCTGCACTGCCATTGTGAACTGGATGCCTAAGGTACGCGGTTCTGATGGTGGGGGATGGGAGAATTCAGACTTCTAGAGTTGCTCACACTTTCAGTAGCTCTTTAGTTGATCTCACTATCTTTCCTTCAGATTTCTTAACCTTGCAAGAAGGCTGATGAAGTTGAAATATCTGTTGTTTGGTCTCTGCTGTTGCTGCCTCCTGGAGCACAGGGAGGGTGCATGGAGTACGGATCACACACGCCTCAGCGGGACTCTGGCCATTTTCCTCCTTTCTGATGGATCTTGGTCTCTCTGGCTTCTCCACCATGCCTAAGAATAACCTATACTCTTTCACTTTTTAGAACAAGAGTGTATTTTACTGGGGTTTTGCTTAAGTTTCTCCCTAGCCTGCTTTGCCATGGCTCCTATGCCCAGAAGTCCAAGAACTCAATGTTTTAAACAAATGAAAGAAGGCAAAAGAAAACACTTAAATTCATTTTTAAATGTTTATATCTAGTAGGTCTCTCCTTTTAACATATAGCATAAAAATGTGTTATGCTTGGGCTGGAGAGATGGCTTAGCAGTTAAGCGCTTGCCTGTGAATCCTAAGAACCCTGGTTCAAGGCTCGGTTCCCCAGGTCCCACGTTAGCCAGATGCACAAGGGGGCGCACGCGTCTGGAGTTCATTTGCAGAGGCTGGAAGCCCTGGCGCGCCCATTCTCTCTCTCTCCCTCTATCTGTCTTTCTCTCTGTGTCTGACGCTCTCAAATAAATAAATAAATAAATAAACTTTAACACTTTAAAAAAAATGTGTTATGTTCAGGATATTTTTAAAAAATTGTAAAACACACACACATACAACACATTAAATTTTCAAGATAGGCTATGTTGTCAGGTTGTGTGATGAACTATTTTCCCCTCATCCTCAGCTCTCTCTGAGATAGTGTGTGACCTCAGTGAAAGAATGTCCATAGGCTAAATATGAGGACTTTCCTTGTCTTGGACCAAAGGGCCTCTGACCTCTTTGTGGTAGGTCATAAGAGGGAGTCTAAGGGTCTTATCAGCAAAGGTCAGGCAAAAGATAGGGTCCTTGACTGTCTGTCTTGTGTACAAATAAGCATTCATGGAGGGTCCAGAAGGAAGAAACACTGAAGAGCAGTCAAACAACCAGAGTTTCACTGGACTCTGCCTTCAATGAACAGATCACCTAATCTCACTTTACCTTTGTTTTTTTTTTTTAATTCAGAAAATGAGGATAATAAAAGTGCGTACAGAGTTGTGAATATTGAGTAAGTTAAATCTTAAATATCACCAGACAAAAGGCAGTGACCATGAGGCATTGGTGCTATAGTAGTGAGCTTTCCAAAAGGCAGTAACCAGATATATGCCTGCTGGGTGTCATTACTAGAGCTTCATGGAAACTGTGGCAAAATTTCAGACTTTATGGCGGTGTAGGCAGATGCCATCCTCCTTTGCCCTCCTCAGTAGACAGAAGTGTAAGTGCAACAGGCAATGGCACAACCAACCTTCAGTATTACTTAGATGTAGTTCCATGCCCCACTCTGTTACTGTGGGTTTCTTGGCCTTAGCCATGCTGCTCACCTTGAAGAAAATCAAGGCACTCCCAGCAGAAAAGCATAGAATAATGGCTGAGGCAGGAAATAAATATATGACTGTCTACTACCACTTGTGATCAGAAAATAAGAATAGTGTGGAGAAAGAACAGAGGCTGGAAACCTCTGCAATTCAAGGTGGGAAACCAAACTGAGCTGCCACCCTGCATCCTAGAAAATCTACCCACCTCCACTCACTTTTCTCACTACTTCAGTAGTGAGAAGGAAGGAAGAATGACAAGGTAGATCACACTCAAGGAAAGAAATGACTATTATGAGATGGAAAGGGCCCTAAGCAGGGAGAAATATCTGCAGAGAGCAGCAATGAAGACTTAAAGCAATGCCAGACTAGGAAAAAAGCTTTTCAAGTTAGTTAGCTGTGGAAAGAAGGGTACAGCAAAGATCCCAGTAGAGCAAGCTAAGCTTGTGGAAAGTGCTGAGAAAAGTTAGCTTATTCTTGATATGCTTCCTTCTTTTTGTAACTTATCTCATGTCTTCTTTAGAAAGGAAAGGGTCTCAGTAATGTTGTATAGCAAGCGGGACTGTTGGTGTGGGTATGCATGGGACAGTTTCTAGGAATGTGCTCTGGATGGTATTGGCAAAAAGCCCATCTGTCTTTGGAACAAGGAAGATGACTGTGCCTCTGGATATGCAGACAGAGTTTGCCTTCCAAGTACATTTCAGAAATGGAAGAGCAGACAACAGTGATAAGGAAGAAAATGGATCTGCTGGAACCAAGTTGTAGAGATAGACCTGGGAGAGAAGTCAAGGCCACAAACTGAACTCTTCAGAATCCCAATGCTTCAGACAAGTAGGACTGCTCATGTTTCAGTCCCAGTAAAAGGCTAGAGGATGTGGGAGAGACAGCCACTGCTCCAAGTATCTATTCTGACCCTTTGAGTCTACTCAGGAAAAGACCAGCACTTTTATCACAGGTTTTTGGAGAACATCTTCTAACATTCACTGTAGAATTTTGTCCATTAAATTTGAGTACTGTGCTATGTATGCATGGTTTTAATATTTAAAAAAACTTCCTCCTTTAGATTGGCTTATCTCCTGTCAGCCTGTCTGAGCTAGTTTGAAGCCTGCCACTCCATGAACCCACCTCTTGGGTCTCTTTACTCCTTCCTCTGAACTCCAGTTGGTATGTAATTGATTGGAATGATAAATGTCTCTGCAAATCATGGCCCAACATGTGACTCTGACATTCTTTCCACTCCCTCTTCCGCAAAATTTCCCTGAGCCATGTTGGGTTCATTTTTGGTCTGCTTCAGTGCTGAGGTGTTGGGGGCCTCTGAGCGTCCGGCTCTCTGATTTGGTAGGAGTTTCTTTTTCTCTGCGTTGGTCTCCTTCCCCTTTGTGCTGGTATCCGGTTCACAGGAAAACATCACCCTTGCTTGTTTCGCCAATTGTCCTTAGTTTCAGTTGGGCCCCTTTTGAGGTATGTTGGGGCAGCTCTCTCCTTAGGATCTGCATCTATCTGAAAAAGGCAATTCACAGAGGAAGATATACAAATGGCAAACACACACTTAAGAAAATGTTCATCATCCCTAATCATCAGAGAAATGCAAATTAAAACAACTATGAGATTCCACCTTACCCTAATAAGAATAGCCAACATCAAAAAATCAAATAAAAATAAATGCTGGCGAGGATGTGGAGAAGCAGGGACACTCATTCACTGTTGGTGGGAATGCAGGATGGTACAACCACTTTGGAAAGCAATATGGAGACTCCTGAAAAAGCTGACTATAGAAATACCAACAGACCCAGTTATACCCTTACTGGGCATCTACCCTAAAACCTTCAAACCACAGGCCAGAGAGATTTGCTCAACCATGTTTGTAGCAGCTCAATTCGTAATAGCTAAAAGCTGGAATCAACCCAGATGTCCATCATTAGAAGAATGGATAACAAAGATGTGGTATATCTACACAATGGAATTCTATACAGCAGTAAGAAAAAATGACACAAAGAAATTTGAGGAAAAATGGTTGAACCTGGAACAGATCATTCTCAGCAAACTTACCCAATCACAGAAAAAAAAAATCGACACATAGTCTCACTCATCTACAACACCTAACCTGAATCTACCCAAGATACCTTACATACCCAGCAAGCACCTCATGGACTAGACAATAGGATAGATGGGGAGGGTGGGGAGGGCATCGAAGGGTGGAAAACAGTAATCTGGACCCAAACGGCAATGGTACCATAAAATTCTACTTCCTAAAAGACAGACCAAATGGCTGAACCTTCACTAGACCCTTACAGGAAACACCTGAACCACAAGACACTGGAGAAGGTAGGACCAAGACTAACCTAAATCTTCTATATCTTCCCTCCCTCCCTCTCCCCCCCCTCCCCTCTATCTCTCTCCTCTCTAACTCTTGTATATTAGTTATGTTTTTCCTCAATTTCTTAGTGGGCACTGACCTGTAACCCCCACTTCCAACTTGGGGCTACCATCCACAATGAGCTTTTGATCAGAGAAACCTACAAGGTTTCCCAAAACAATGACAGACTTCTGTCAGAGTACTTGATGACATGCAGGTATTCTTAACAGATAGTCTCCAAGGGGACACAGTGAGGGCCTTACTACAGGTTTTTTTAGCAGGCTCTTCAGGAGAGGTCACAGACACTTTGAGATCTGGAAGAAAAAATAACAAGCTTGGCCAAAAAAAAAAAAAAAAAAAAAAAAGTTCAGAAAGAATCTAGTCAGAAACATGGAGTGGTTTCAGGAAACAAGAGCGTGGATCTAAACCAGCACTGCTGCCTAGCTCTTCCTGCTCACCCTAAATCCTATTGCACAAACTCTTCTCCCTAAAACTCCGTGTGTTGTAAGAGGTGAGGCAGGTCAAAAAGCTGGGTGAGCAGCAAAACAGCCCAGAGACCACAGACAAGGCAGGGATGTTGCACAGGATTAAAATGGTCTCATATTCTCTGATAAAATGGAAAATCCTGCCTTTCAATCCATTACTTATTGTTTTGGAGCACACACACACACACACACACACACACACTGTTGAGTATGAGGTCCTAAAGGATTTTTTGATTTTTAAACTATAGGTCAGATTATATTGTTATACGAGTGATTTTTAAGATAATCTTCATTGTTAATACATATCTAAGCTAAAATGAACAGAAAAACTAGTAAGCAGATCTCAGTTATGAAGTTCGGGGCAGGAATATAGATATTCTCCATAAATATTGCAGACATATTAAGAAATAAAGGATTCCTTGAAGCCATTTGAGAAAATCAATGTTTGATTTACTGCAACACTGAACTCTAACAATGATGTGGATAAAAAGGCACATCCTTGTTAATGTGTGTAGGATATTTTAATCAAGTGCATTATAGATGAGAAAATGAAAGTTTTCAGTGAATAATGAAGTCAAGACTAAGCAGTGAAAAAGAGTTACCTTGTACCTATTATTATACTTCTAAAAAATCCTGATGTAAGTTCAGGCTCTACCTTTGGTTTTAAAACATCTACATTGATATTTACCCTGACTTTTTTTTTCTGTGTGGAAGAAATAAATGACTTACTGCCATGGTGCCACTTTGTCTTCAATGCCTGGGAAAAGTCTAGACAATTTGTTTCATGGAACTCAGGAGAGGTATCATGGATCACGTGGCAACTATTACTGAAAATCACAGAAAGAAAAATTTATGTAATTTATATCTGGAAGTAATCCTATCATTTAAAAAATATTCTTAGATAAAATTTGAGTAAATTCTTTAACAAGAAGCAAAAGTAAAGTTTGATGCTAAGTTCTGGATGGCTGGGGAAGCCCCAGTGCTGGGGAAAGGGCAAAGAGCTCCATAGATAGGGCCAATAGCAGAATAGCCAAGGCCGTCCTGCTTGTCACAGTGTGGTCATTAGGCACTCTACTATTCCAAAATTATGAATTCCAGCTTTCAACCTTAGGCTGACTCTCCTTTATCCACACATTGAGAAGTTATGGTGAGGTCCCCAACCAAAATTGCATCCTATGCTGCAAATGAGAATACATAATGGACTCTCCCTGGGTAAGGTCAGACTAGAAGGAGGCAAGGTAGAGTTTTGGAATGCTACTTGAGTGAGTGTATAAGAAAATAACTAGTCCATTCACACTCTTCCCTGTAGAAAAACTCAGAGCACAAACCACCTGCCTCACAGTTAAAATCATTAACTCCAGCATCTGCTTACCAGCTGGCTGGCAAACCCACTGGCAAGCCCTTAGGAGTCTAAAGCTTAGCATCTATGCTGTCTGTGCCTCGGCCTTTGGCTTTGACCAATCTGTCCTTTCCCATCAGCAGTGTGCAATGAGTAAAGGATCTCAACTCTGATAGTCTTGGAGAGTTGGACATATTTTCAGATGAGGGAGACTGGACTTGTCTAGAAGAGATGCTCTTGTAGGTTCCCTCCCCATGTCCCCTAGATGCTTCCCTGAAGCCTGCAGTTCTGTAACTGAATGTGTAAGTCAATTCTGAAAGGACATAAGCTGACATCACAGCAGAGTTGGGGCCCACTCCTGCCACAGCTGTTCATGGCATACCAGCTCTCCAAAGATTCTTCCTAGGTCCTTCTCACTTGATTCAAAAGTTCCCATGATCCTTCCTCTACCTGGGTTCAACAAAATACAGTCATCCTGGCATGATATAGGCAGAGAAAAGGGACAATCTCACCCTCTAGAAGTTTCTCTCTCTTCAGAGCTTCCTGTCAATATCAGGTTTGGAAGCTCCTCACCCTGCCATGAAGTTGGTTCCCTTTGCTTCCTGGACTGTTTTGCCCTCAGCCCAGTAAGGAGTCAATTAGAGAAATGAGCTTGACTTCCTCCCAGACCCTCCTGCTCCTCCAGCTGCTGCCCTGCTACATTCTCCTGAGTACATGGCCTCTCCCCAGGTCTCAGGTACAGGAGGCAAGTTATTCATGTTGGTTCTTTTACAAAGTGTGGACCTAGATCTATAGTGTTCATTCAACTGAGAACCTGTGAGAAAGGCAGCTTCATACCCATCTGCATCAGAAGTACAGGGCCTCAGACCCAGCAATCTATGTTTCACATGCCTGCCAGGCGATTACCATATGTGCCAAGTTCTGATTATTAACATTACTGTCTCCTAGGTGATGGTGATGATGCATTTGATCTGACTTAAAATCCACCAATTTATATTGCTTAATGAAAATTCTTATTCTTCATCATGCATTGGCAAGCTATAATTAGTGGTCCAAAAATGACCCACCATCAATCTGGTTTTGTGAAGAAAATTTTATTGGAACATAGCCACGCACAGTAACTTATATGTTATCTCTATCTGCTTTCTTTCTACATATAGCAGATTTGAATAGTTTCCTTGGAGACCATATATCCTAAAAGATAAAAATATGGCTAGGAAAAGGTTGTGAATACCCACTCTACACAAACATATCTTACTGGTATCAAATGACTTAATACCTTGCAAATGGAGTTTAGGTAAAGACATCTTAATAATCCATTGGGAAACAGGCCATATTTTTTTCTGCTTAGAAATGAAATTATCATTAGAATCATCATCTATTTCCAAAAAGAAGAATTATACAAGCACCCAGCTTCCCAAGTGTGTAAACACAGCTCAGACAGGTTGAGAAGTCTCTGGCAAAGGCCAGTGCTGCAGGGATCCTTGGCCAGCTCAGGTCTGAGGGCAAGACACGTGCTAGAATTTCTAGGTGCCCAGAAATTGAGAGGCAGAAAGGTTTGACTGTCAGTTTGGGTATAGATAAAGCTACCAGTAGTAGTTTATGTATTTATTGACTTGAGAGGCAGTGGGGTACAGATGAATTTTTATAGCAGCATGTTCAGGAGACTTTCAGATCCACACATTTACAAAAGGAAAGAGTTTAGATCAATAGTATATTTGGTTGGTTTAGACTCATAAAAACAGTTTTTGAAGTCTTAGTAGCCATGAAACCATCTTTCCTTGCTACCTCTCTTTGCAGTGATTGAATATGCCTTCTCTCACTTCCCAACTGTGAGCTATCCTTAAACAAGAGCAGTCTGTAAATGTGTGAAGCTAGAGCATGCCATGAGGTCATCCCTGCCATCCAGACATGGATCTCAGTGTCTGTCACTCATCTGAGGGTACAATGAAACTTAAAAAGAGATTTTCCCTGTCTTAAGAAATATAGGAAATGGAGTCTTGGGCAATATCTTAGCACTTAAGAGTACTTGCTACACAAGCATGAGTGCCTGAGAGGGCCTAAAACCACCTAAGTTTAATTCTCCAGCACCCGTGTAAACAGCTGGATATGAGCAATTGTAACCATGGTCCTGTATGGGGCACAGACAGGAGAAACACTTAGGCTTGTTGACTAAAAAGAATAGGCAAAAATAATATCAGTTCTGAGTTGAGTGAGAGATTCTATCTAGGGAAACAGACAAATGAGCAAAAGGAGGATGACACCAAAAGTTCTTCTTTGGCATCCACACCATATATATACTACACACACATATACACACCAAAATATATATAGAGATAGATATCGAGACACATGGTAGATAGATGATAAATAATAGATAGATAGATAGATAGAGAGAGAGATAGATAGATAGATACATAGATACATAGATGCATAGATACATAGATGATAGAAGATAGATAGGTGCTAGATATATGGCTCAATGATTACAGGTATTTGCTTGCAAAGCCTGATGGTTCAGGGTGGGAGTCTAGTACCCATAAAAAGCCAGATGCATAAAAATGGCACATCTTTTGGATTTTTTTTGTAGTGGCAAAAGGCACTGGCATGCTCTCTCTCTCTCTCTCTCTCTCTCTCTCTCTTTCTCTTTCTCCTTGCAAATGAATAGATAAATAAAATATTACTTAAAAAATAAATACAACCATTTCTCTCTTGTGAATGATCGTCTCTCACACTAAAAAAGGGCTAGTCTGTTGGGCTTGCCTTTAAGGAAATAAAAATAAAAAATAAAAGAAAGAGAGAAATTGGGATCACTGTTCTGAGAACAGATGCTGAACACCAAGAAGGGGATGTAAATAGCCTGTAGAATTTAAGGATCAGATGAAAAGCTCAGCCCTGTCATTCTCTACTAATGAGACCTTGATCAATTTTCTCAGCCTTAACCCATCAGAACTAGTCTCTCCAGATCACCATTGCTAGATCAGAGACTAGCCACAATGTGATATGATAAATTCCTAATATGGTTTCATGGTTTCAGATTGTTTTGTTTTGTGGTTTCAGAAAATTTGGTGTACTATGGGGAATATCTGCACCGCACTGTATTAGTCAGCGTTCTCTAAAGAAACAGAACTGATAGAATGAATTTTCTTAAAACGGAATTTATTGGATTAGTTTAACTGCAGTCCAACAACAGCAGTTTGCAGGCCTAAGAGTCAAGGGACCCAGTAACTGTTCAATCCACAAGGCTGGATTCCTCAGCAGTCCCAATCCAGCACTGAAAACCTGGAGGCTTCCTGGAGAGCTTCTGGTCTTCAGACCACACTGGAAAGCAATGAGCAGCAAACAGCAAACTGTACTGGCAGCCAGGTCAGAGGCATCCAGGTTGGAGGAAGAAATCATTTCCTTACCAGAGCTTCCTTAAATAAAGCATCCCCTGCCCCCGACCAGAGGGGTTGCCCGCTCTGGGGTAAGGGTTCACCCTGGGGGAAGGATTCCTCTTTTAGTTAATCCTCCCTGGAAACAACCTGAGAGACCAAGTCATGGGCAATATCTGTAGATTCTTAAACAGATCAAGTCGACACAAAACTTAACCACCATACCCACTGGGAAGCATTCCCAACAGAATGGGAGCAGGAATGAGGGAAAAGAGGGTAACAACACATGATGTATCCATACAAAATATCTTATTAATAATAATAATAAACATAAAATATAAAATAAGAAAATTTGGTATTAAAAAACAAAATTTGGTACCGGGCATGGTGGCGCATGCCTTTAATCCCAGCACTCAGGAGGCAGAGGTAGGAGGATTGCCGTGAGTTCAAGGCCACCCTGAGACTCCATAGTGAATTCCAGGTCAGCCTGCGCTAGAGTGAGACCCTACCTCAAAAAACAAAACAAACAAACAAACAAACAAATTTGTAAAGTCCCCTACCCTCCCCCTGCAAAGAGAAGCTCCTTGGGAACAAGTTTTGCTGCTTTAAGAGAGCTAAAAGAACTGTCACAGAAACTGTTTCTTCCTGGGTTTAGGTCTAATGTTTCTACAAGACATGGGAGGCAGACCTACCAGCCTGAGCACTACGGAAGGAACCCTGAATGTCAAAGATGAGTCTAGAGAACACAGGTTCAAACTTGTTTCTGACATTGACTAGACAAGTCATTTTTTCTTTAATCCAGAGCTCCTTGAGAGTATAGTAAGCCCAATATTCCAGAAGCCTCAAAACGTCATGTGACCTTAATGGGACAAGGAAATAGAAAACAATGATACATGAGGAAAAGTAAGAACATCAAAAGAATTATCAAATATTATTAATAACTATCCCAGTCTTGAAGTTTGCAGATGTCCAATAAGTAATAAATATCTGAAAGGAGAAGCTTTGTGATGTGTAGAAGTAAAACTACCTGGTGAATAGGTGCTTTGTTATTAGTTTGTGCCCATTATTCTCATAAGAAGTGAATCAGTTAGAGAAAAAGAGCTGAAGTGTTCTTGCTGCCACTCATATTAACCTCCCTAGAGAAGTCTTCTCATCCATGTTCTAAAGTCATCTTTCTCTCTGGCACTCTACTACCCCATTCACCATGTCATCATTTGAAATTACAGTTCATTTCACTTAACGATAAGGATATGTTCTATTGGGTAGTTTTGTCATTGTACTAGCATTATAGAATGTGACTATACAAACTAAGATAGCTATCATGTCGTGATGTAATATGTACTTTTCATATCAGTATCATGTATGTGGTCCATCATTGACCAAAATGACGTACAGCACAAGTCTGTATGGGGGTATCTTAGCTATTTTATTTGTTGCTATGACATTAAACAGCTTAAGGAAGGAAAGGGTTTATTCTGGTTTATGGTTTCAAGGGAATACATTCAACAGCGATGAGGAAGGCATGACAGCAGGAACAGGAGGTTGATTGGTCACCTTGCATCTAAACTGGGGAAGAAAGGGCAAACAGGAAGTAAGGCTGGCCTGTAAACCTCAAGTCTCATTCTCACAGACCCATGTCCTCCAGCAAAGCTCTACCTCCCAAAGATTCCACAGCCTTCATAAATAGCTCCACCAAGTGTTCTAACACATGACCAATGGCAGGAACATTTCACATTCAAGCCAAAACAATGGGTATATTTATATGGTGACTTTCCTACTGTCAGTTTCTTCAACCAGAATGAAAATGCTTCTGGTTGATTTGTTACTGTACCTTTAGGGGCTAGAGTACTGTCTGATGTGCATGCTTATAGTGTGAAGAAATGAATAAATCCTCTCCAAGCAATTGTTTAAATCCTGCTTAGAGTTTGTGCACTATTATAAAATGGAAATTTCATATCAAACTAATTCAGAACTCCTTTATTTTAAGACTATTTTCTTGATCTATGATTATCATTCATTTGCTCATTTCTTACCCATAAATCTTTTATTTCTAACTTTACTATGCAGTTTTAGTCAATCCAGCAGTGAAGGTAGTCATAACAATGAGCATCTTTTCTCAAAATGTAAGCTTTCAACAGTGCACATGTATAATTTTGGGGATCCTATTATCAGATTGAAAGTGTTTCTATCTATTCCTATGTTGCTAATGTGTTTTATTAATCATGGATGAATATTAATATAAGAAAAGACTTTTGCAATGATCACAGGATTTTTTTGTACTACCAAATGTTAAACTATCCTTGCATTTCTGATATAAGTCTGACTGAGTTATGAGATATCACCACTTCATATTTTGCAGGACTTAATTTGCTAATATTTTGCTTAGAATCTTAGAATGTATGTTTATGAGTGAGATTGGCTAGCAACTTTTCTTTCTCACAATGTCTCTATTCAATATTATTGTCAAGATTAGGTTGTTATGATACTTTGAGTGTATGTCCCCCCATAGACTCAGGTGTTTTATTAAAGTTTGCAACTTGGATCTCCAGCCACCTGGCTGGAGGAGAAGTTACTGGGGACAGATCCAAGATTCCAGTCCAAAAGCATGGAGAGAAATATGAGCTCTGGTGGAGTCCCTACTGTTTGGTGCCTGTTTGTGTTCATTGCTTTTAAGTTTTGCTGGCTGGTGATGGCTTCTTTCTGCTTAGATGCACGGAAGTATCCCCTGATGGAATTTTTCTGTATCAATAAATGTGAAATAAATCCCTTCCTCCTCTAAACTGTGTCTGGTTTGAATATTCATGCTAGCAATGTGAAGCTATATACAAAAACTGGCCTCATAAGATGTGAGAATGTTTCCTCCTTTTCTATTTTCTGGGAGTTTGCATAGGATGGGTATTAGTTCACTCTCCAGTATTTGGAAAAATTCATACTGCAACTGTCTGGGCCTGGGTGAGGAAAGCAGCTTGAGAGAATCCAGGACTTGGCTACAGTCCTTTCAAGACCCAGTGTACTTCCAGTCTGCCCTTACTTCTGGAATTTAACCATCCAGGGTTCTACACCAATGTGTAAGGAATATACACAGTCCCTCATCATCATTTAGGACTCAAATGCTATAAATGTACACCATTAGCCTGGGAAGGACATCAGAAGTTCTATTCAACTTGTATGCCTTAGCCTAGGAAGAACATCACCGGCGCTATTTAACTTGTGGCCCTTAGCCTTTGAGAATCAGCAGAACCACTTCCACCTGCCTCTGGGATACAGCAGCTCTGAGACCAAAATTGTTTCTCTGGGTCCTAGCTTCTTTCAGGCCTACTGAGCTGCTACCCTTCTGATGCCTTCAAACACATGTACTTTTATCCTGTATAGTTTCTAACCAGTTTAGTTAGATCACCTGCCTGAACTACTTGAACCACTATTGCCAGACAGTGAATTGCTTATTCTTTTGTTTTTTAAATAAAACAGCAAACTAGACCCCTGTGCCAAAATTTAGTCTTTGTGAGTGATATTTGTGCTGGTCCACATTCACCTGTTATAATGCTGCCTTGGCTGAAAACTCTGACCCTTTTCTTTGCCATTATCTTCAGAGCCAGGAGTGACCTACATCGTCTATTCAAATCAACTCAGAAAAGATTTTTGGGCATCTACTGTAGCACACGAATCCATGCAAGGTGCAAAGAACACAGGAAACAGAGTAGTTCAAAATCTACTGTAGAGACAACATGGAGACAGAAAACCTCACAGCAGAATGCAGGCTCATGACAGAGGTAGGCATGGGCTGTGTGCATGGAACTGGACAGCACAGATTCTGTCCACAAGCTCGGTAACATGGGTTATATTTCAGTCTGGGCTCTCATGGAGAAGCAAAAATTTATCAGCAGAGAGGAGGAGAGGCCACTCTTACAAAGGGAACAGCAAGTGCAGAAAGGAAATAAGGGCAAGGTAAGCAGTGACATGACACATAAAGGTGGCCTTCTTGAGGGAAGACTGACTTCTGGCACTCCATTTATCAAGTCACTCAACCTTCTAGGCTTCAGCTACCACTTCTGTGAAATAGAGATAATAATATTTTCTATCCCTTGAAATAGCTTCATTAAAGAACATGTTGCTTGTAAAGTACATTGAACAATATTTAGTGCATAAAGGCCTTCAATAAATAAGTATGGAGCATATGACATAGGTAAGGGGTATGTGAGGAAGATTTTATTCTCATTTGTTTTAGCTGTTTTGTTAAAGGGCTATTAGGTCTGTACAGAATTGGGAAGACCTGAATAAAATATAGAAAACACCTCAAAAGAGTGTCTCCTGAGCAGGCTTCCTGCAGGATTGTGGGGTCCACATCTAGAACCCCAAGGAGACTGTTTGGAAGACAAAAACACTCACCTGGTGGCCAACACTAAAGAGAAGACATTCTTTTATGGTTGCTCTGTAGTTTTTACCATTTCTACACATCCATACTGCTGTGCAACCCCAGACCCCTTCCCTGATCTCATCTTCTCTCTGGAACTCTTCTCATCTTCCTACTTTCAGGGTCTCCTTCTCTGTAGACCTACTCACCCTGCCCTAGCCACTTCCCTATAATCCTTAGCTTCTTATTCTCTCATGCTTAGCTTTTTCTAGGTGCTATTTCAAGTTGCTATCCCTGTCTGTCAATCCTCAGGATGCCCATTTTCAGGATGACATCATGCTTCCTGCCCCTCCATGGTGTGGCAGTGGACATATTATACTCCAGGCACTATACCTTCTTAGAACTAAACAGTAATAACCAGTGGCTGACAGAATAAGTGCTGAGGTCTAACTCCTTTGTTACTCCTTGCAACAGGGGTTGAAGACAAAGGGTGTTCAACATAAATAGCTAGATCTAGTTAAGAAATGTGGGATTAATGTATTCATCTGCAAAAATTAAATTGCTGAGCTGAAGGTGGTTGCCAAAGCAGCACAGGAAGATACTAAAGAGAAAAAGCTTTTTGTTACCCTTTAATACCTTTTCTTTCCCAGTTGGAGAGGATCCAGAGCTCTGGGTGAGAACACATGCCTAGACTGGTTTGAGACCTGACTTTGTGCCACTATTTCTGCTCTACAATGTCAGTTAACCTCAGAAATGTTAACTATACATCCATTAAACAAGAACAATCCCTACACTGTCTACTTTGAAGGATAATGCTGAACATGGCAGGTTTAGATGAGACAGCACTGTAAATGCACAAGTGTTGTTTAACTGAGATAGGATTTGCCTTAAACCAGGGGAGAGAAAGCTGAAATAAACACTCTATTTTGATTAAATTCACCATAATTTCCTAGAATTATTATTAGAAAATATTTTTATTTATTTATAAAGAGAAGTAAGAGGGAGAGAGAGAATGGATATGTGACAGCATCTTTCTGCTACAAATAAAGTCCAGATGAGTGGGGCAGGCTTTAATGTGAGTACTGGGGACCAGACTGCAGGCTTTGCATTCAAGCACCCTTAGCTGTTAAGCCATGTCCCAAGACCCCTAGAATCTTCTAGAAGGGAACGCAGTAGCACTGAGGATGCTAGAATAAAACATGTTTTTGCCATATTCTAAAAATGATCCCACCAGAAGCAAAATCTATTTTCAAAGATAGGGACCAGAACTGGCAGAGAAAGTTGGGTTAAGATAGGAACAAAAAGCCCTGTGTGGGTGTCAGCTTGGAGATAATCACAGCTTGGTGATGCTCTGCAGAAATATCACACCATGCTTATCCTAGGTAGAGGAGACCTAAAGAGGTGCTTTCCTCAGATGATGTGTATAAAGGAGGCAGCTGCTTCTACAATCATGTGTCACCTTCCTATGTAACTGAATGTGGCGAAGACTGGCCTGTGGGAAAGAAGAATGTTTGAAGCCAGATCATATAGGACAGTTGGTTGGCCACATGTAGTTAAAGTTGATCTGTTCAACACTGCACCTCCTCAGCACATCACTGCCACAATCATTGTATCTGCCAGTGACTCTGAAGTCTGCACATATTTCTGCGTATCAGCTTTATTCTGTTCTCTTCAAGTCCAAGAATAAATGCAGTAAACGTTCCTGCTACAGTCTCATGAAACTTGGAAGTGGCTAAAGACACAAATGAATGCAATTTCATGTCACTCACTAAGTGTGATTGAAAGCAGCTCACTGCAAACATGGAACTGTTCCTAAATAACCAAGAACAGTGAATTGTAAGCTTTTTCAATGAAAGTTCTCATCAGTAGGATGCCATTCTGTTTCATATAACATTCCAATATGAAGTAGAACTTCCCTAAATTAGTTTGGCTAAGTTTCTTTGTTCAGAATGTCAAATGGGTTTGCACTGCTTAATCCCATGGGTGTTATCATTGTTTTTCTCCAATTCATCAAGGCAAATATCTTGTCCCTTTCTTTGATTACTTAATCAATAAATTTCAGTCACAGTGCAACTTGTAGCCACAAAATCAGGAAAACTGATATGTGAGGCAATGGTCCTAATGTGTTCTTCACAAAAGATGAAAGAAAGCAGTTTTATAATTATTATTATTATTATTACTAAGAAAGCAATGAATTCTGGATTTATGGTAAACATTCTCAAAGCAGAATGTTTCATCTTAGGAAGGTAACTTTCTCAGTTTTAAATATGCATTCTAGAAATGGTGAGCAAACAGGAGAGAACAAGCATGTAACTACAGAGACACCACTGCCTCAAATGCTCAGGAAAGGCCTACTGTATATAATGAGCCCAGTAGGTCCTTGTAAAACACCTTGCTGCATAAATCTCATTTCATATTCCTTTGAAGAGTTGAAGTAAGGCTGGAGAAATGGCTCAGCAGTTACAGGAGCTTGTTTGCAAGCCAGTTGGCTCAAGTTCAATTCCCCCACACCCAGGTAAAGCCGGACATAAAGTGGTATATGCATTTGTAATCTCAATAGGCCTACAACAATGGGAGGCAGAAATAGGAGAATCTTGGATGCTTTTGGGTCAGCTAGAATGGTGTAATGCAGCTGGAGAAAGAAGTGAGACCCTGAGGGTAAACAGCCAAGGTTGTCCTCAGACCTCCACATGTGCACTGTGATACATTTGCACCCATAAACACACACATATGCGCGTGCACACACACATTTTATACACATTCACACACATTATAATAATATAATGTTGAGGCACATTTCCATTTTCCAGGGGTTGTTTTTTTCTCTTCTTTGAAACCATTTCTAATCACCCTAATGGATTTTTGGCTGGGTCTAATTGATTGCTCACACATAGCTAGTACTATTCCTGCTAACTACAGATAGAGATAACTCAAACAAACCTATTTTAACAGATGGATTGTGGAATGAAAGACCTAGAAGGATATGTACGACTGAACTGCTTGTGATTATGGATGACTTTTTGTTCTTTGCACATGTTAACTTAATAAGTAAAGGTTATTTTTACGAACCTGTTAAAAAATTGTAGACTATGAAAATTCTAAACAGAAGGTAGAAACTATATTTTATTTATTTATAAGTCTAATTTAAAATCAATCTAAATCAAACTATAAATTTCATCTAAAAATATAGATATCTTATAAGGTAACCTTTTGTCCTCCCATATTTTGAAATAGAATGAGGCAAATATTTCTCAGCTCTCAGTTTCTAAGTTCTGCTTAAATGTGACCTCATTGTTAAAAGATCTCAATCATGACATGCCATTATCAATCAATCAATCAATCAATCAATCAATCAGATAAACCACTCAATATTGCAATCTATCCCTTTCTGTCTCAAATGACTTCATCCTCTTCCTTCATTTATAGAACCAAAGCACATTATAGAAATCTTTCTGGCAGACATACAATTTAATAAACCACACAGTCCCTACTTCTTTAAGTTTTCTGGGTTAGCTTTATCTGTTTGGGAATATATTTGACAGATATATTCATTTTCCAAAATTTCCAAGTTCTAAAAATGGAAGTAGACAGCAAACGTTCAAGAATATATAGCATTAAGGTCAGAAGGACTGAGGTTGGTAGGAGTTATGTCTGTAACTCTGGCATCCACTGAGTCAGTCACTTCATCAGAATCATGTCATCTTAGGACAGGCAACATACTCACACAACTAAACACATATGGTGAGAATCATAAAACATTTGGGATGGCTTGGCTGCTAACTCATATCTAATGCTCTTTACTAGACCACATTGATATGTACAAGAGAAATAATCACCTCTGTACCTTGACACCATAATACCATCTTGCTCCAGGAAACAGTACTGGGTGATGAAAGCTCACATAGGAACCTGTCTTGTTGAAGAAGCAGTGTTATCAGGATCTTCAATGGCTTTCTTTCATGCTATTAAAACACTTCACCTGCTGGGGAGCTACATACAGTGGGTTTGCTCTTGCCAGCCTATGTGAAGATGCCTGGGTTTGCTTCCACAGAGACATTCAGACTTGCTTTGTTTCACTGCATCAATAATCCTGTCCACTTGATCTATCCTACTGCAAAATAAGATGATGGTCTACATTCTATTTATTTTTCTTTCTACCTCTGTCTCCATTTTTGATAACAATTGCTGCCTTTGTGTGTGTGGATCTGAGTGGGGAAGCCTAGTGACTGCTGGCTTTTGATGTATTCATTTTTGGCTCCCTCATGACTGGAAGCCCTTTAAAGAAATTGGTTGGCTTACGGTATGGTAGATATTTCCAAAGTGCTTTCATTGTGTTCCATAATCAGGCATAAACAAGGCATCCTTGAGTAATAAATATTTTTTAATTTGCATGTATTGCTATGCTTGTATTAAAGTAATTACAAAATATATAATTTTTTAAAGAATTTTATAATTCTTCCCATATCACAATAGGTCATTTCCTGGGACATGTTCTAAAGACAGCTTTTCCCTAGCATGGAACAGTAGACTTAGTGCTCACATGGCCATGCAGGATGTTAATGCACTTTCTCTCTTGCTCATTTCCTCCCAATCAGTCTTCTGCCCCCATACTTCCTCTTTAAAACCTTCTTTCTCATTTGCATCAATACTGTAGGCCTCTGGAGAAATATTTGGGTGACAGGACTCTTACTTAGCTGAAACCCATGCTTCCCGGATTATTTTCCTGGTTTAAAGGTACCATGGACTTCAGTGCCCTCTTTTCCTAATAGGGGCAATCAGTGGTCAGAAGTTGTTTAACCCCATGGAGCTTACCGTCTGCCTGGTGCCTTGGTGACCTTAGATATTTATATGGAATGGAATGACTGAAAAAAAAAAACATGGAAAAAAGTTCTTTGCAGAAAGAAATTCATCTTTCATTCCAGGATGGAGAAGACAGTATGAGGAAGAGGTGATGGGTACAGCTGGAGTATGTGTGACCATTTGGGCCTGGGTGGTGTGTGTGCTTCCAGAGAGCCCACATAGCAGCTCTCTCATTAAACATGCACTAGGAATTCACAAGACAGGGCATTCTCCTCACAGTTTTTTATCTACCTGTGAAGACAAAATATGAACTAGAGAAACAAAATTATGTGCAAACAGGTGACATTGACAGGGCAGGGAAGTCATTTATCTGTGTGGCTTGTCCAGTCCTGGTAACATTGTCCAGAACTACCCTGGAAAGAGACCCAAAATGAAGGAGGTGGAAACACATAGTGAGCAGGGTACTGAACACATCTCCAATGTTACCAAAAGTATTCTTAAATCAAATATGCTTTGTGGAGGTCAATCACACTGTAGAATTGAACAGTTGTTGTTTTTTTTTTTTTTCCCCTTGGAAGAATTTCCCATCATGAAAAGCAGAAAAGTAGAATCATTCTACTGTGAAACAATTCACCTTGACAGAAACACTGTCAAACCATACCATAAGATGTTTGAGCTCTATGCCAAAGCCCATCACCAGCATTATCTGTTATCCTGAACACCCAGCAGAAGGAGCAGATGTTCCCTGTGCACCTTCCTCATATAGGGCTCCTCTCTGCTATGGCAGTAGCACATAAAGTTGCAATAAAAGTCCATAGTTAATTCTTCCCATGGTTCTGAAATGTGAACTTTTTGTTTGCTTTCAATGCCTCTGGAGGAAGATCTGTCCAGCAGGAAAAGACTACAAAGTTTGATTTTAATGCTAAAGAATGTTTACATTTCCTGGGGCTGTTTCCTGGGTTGGTCTTCCTTCATCTGCCAAGCATACAAGCAGGGTTTTGAGAACCAACAAAGCTGCAGAAGTAATAGCCAATGTGCCAGGGGTCCCTTAGCAATCCCTTGTCAATTACAGACAGCTGCTACAGTTCAGACTCTGATATTTCTTTTTTCTTCAGAGTACTGAAATTGCCTCCTAATTAAGCTCCTTTCTTCCAATCGCAGCCTCCTCCAATCCATCCTCCACACCGCTGTCAGCATCTTTCTGTATGTACATTGGATGCCATTTTATCCTGCTTTAATACTCTGATAGCTCTACATTACCCACAGGTTATATTTCAAATTAAACTTAACATTCAAGTTGTCTCTAGTGCCAGTTGATCTTTTTAACACTTCAAGATCCCAGCTTTACTCTGAGGCACTGGCCATCTGTGCCTTCTGGCTTAGATGTAGCTATCTAGGGGCCCCCTACTTCTTGACCTGGTGAATCTGCCATCCCCTGCAGTCTTAGCTCAAATCTTTCCTTCCTGAATCACCTCTACTGAGATCTTAATGCAATGTTTCTCACCTATTTCTCGATTTCTACCCCTCTTCCCATGTATCTCTGTTATGTCTTCACCTGACAGAGAATGGCTCATCTGCTGACCTTCCCTTCCTCCATACTGCTGGAACCTGACCTAATGAGACCCCAGGGCTATTCAATGACCTTCTCTGATTGACTACATAGAAGGGCACTTAGAGACTTTTAGAATTTCCTAGCAAGGAAATATACTTGTGGCAGGGTGGTGACATTTATATAATTCTTATTTATAGGTAGGCCAATCCCCAGATTTCTGGAAGTGTTTAAGATCATGGATTCAGCTACCACTTCTTTATAAACAAATTTAATCAAATCTTAGGACTGTCAGTAAATAAAAAGAAAACCTTAAAGTGACAAAGAATATAAACAAACATAATTCAGAAACTGTCCTTCAGTGCTTCCTTTATTTCACTATCATATACATTTATCACTTTTTGGATATTAGTTTTGCTTTAAACATATGTGTAGTATACATGAACCATCCAAGTCCTGAGAGAACCAGCTGCAGGCTGGATTTCATCAGCAACACTCTGCATCTGATGTTCTAAAATTGACATTGAAAATGTGCTAAATGAATTGCTGAATTGGACCTTGATTGTCTTTTTCTTTCTATTTTTGCAGTGAAGCAGTGAAATCCAAGTTAAAGATGCTTTAGCTAATGCATGTTGATGTTGAAATGAGGTCACTTTGATCCATCAATGTTCAAATTCATTCACTTAATCCATAGGAAAGCCTCCATGTGGGTCTGAGTCCAGATTTCCCTTCCTTTGTCTAACAGTTGGAAACTGTTTTTGCATTATCTACTGGTTCACTGCCCAAAAGTCTCCCAAAAGGAATATGATACATATATATCTGCAGATACACACACACACACACACACACACCGAGAGAGAGGGGGGGAGAGGGAGAGAAGCAACAAAGACATACAATGAGCTTTCCTAGGTACTTTTGGCAAATTAAATTTCTAAATTAAAATTCTAAGGCATGTTTTTTTTCTACATGTGTAAAGGAATGATTATTTGGTAAGACACCCTTAGGAAAGAAAAGAAAATTCTCTTCTAAAAATTTCAGTTTTATTTTTCACACTACTTAGAAAAAAATTGTTGTTTAACTTGACAAAAAGGAAAGAAAAAGTGCTGTGGGTAGAAACATGCTAAGAAATGCAATAATCATTCAATATCAATATCAACCTCTTAAGACATGGTAAATATGAACAATCTAATATCTCTAACTATATAAATAGTATATTGAATTACAAGTTAATCACAAAATTTATTTTTCACTTGCTTAGAGAATAGAAATCTCTTACCAAACTTTACACAAGCTCTCTTCATAAACATATGTGTTTGGCCTACCAATGTTTTCACTGAAAATATTTATTTTTGGTAATCTTAATTAAATTATCATTATACCTTCCAGAGCTGAATAAATATCTGCTATTTAATGATTAAACCTAGGGCATATTTAATTTATTTTCAGATCATATGAGAAAAAAATATGTAATTATTCAAAATGTGTTTTTGCTAAGCCAGTAACTCAGAACAATGGGATTTCCCTGAATGAAATCAATAGAGACAATAATCAGTTAGCTTACCCCTGGCAATTTCTGTGTAAAGTGTCATAAAGAAAGGCTAAATCTTTATAAAATTGGAGACCAGCTTGAAATATTATACTACAGGGAAACAAATAACTGTTCTAGGGTTAGTGGATAGCAAGGATAATTGTTTAAATTTTTTTGTTTTCTTTCTGGCCTCCTTTCAGGAAGTATTTTACTATTCCTATAGGATACTAGAATAATCAAGGTTTTTGGTCCTTTTATGATTTGAAGTTAGAATCTCCATTAAACAAACATTTATTAAGAATTTGCCCTACCATGGCCCTGTGATAAGCTCTGAGGATATAAATATGGGTAATATGATTTGCTCCTACTACTTAAAGGTGGAGAAAATACAATTTTTATTCCCTATAAGTAACCTAATTTTCTCTGTTTTCCTTTCTTGCTGATGGGAGATGAAGAGGCATTTAAAATATCCCTTTGAAAGATGATTCTGTAACATCTGATTGAGAAAGGTCAAACTAGCCTTTAATCCCAGCACTTGGGAGGTAGAGGTAGGTGGATTGCCGTGAGTTCAAGGCCACGATGAGACTCCATAGTGAATTCCAGGTAATCCTGGGTTAGAGTGAGACCCTACCTAGAAAAACCAAAAAAAAAAAAAAAAAAGGTCAAACTCTCCATCTGGGATCACTCTTTCTTCCTCTTCTTCCCAAATGGAAAAAAAAAAAAAAAAAGTGTAGGAAATTTCCAGGCTGTGGAAAAGAAGCCTGGTCATTCCATGGTGCTGCCTTCTTGGACAGACTGTGTTGATGTGAAGAGACCCTAGAGAGCTTGACATTTTCCTAGTCACTGAGGCCCAAAGAGCAAGCTGTCTGTCTGAGTTCCACACAAATCTCTCTGATAGTTCCTCATCTCTCTTTACCCTACTAGGGATTTTTAACAATAGTAGGCAGGTGGCAAGGAAGTAAGAAAGGGGTCTCCAGACACTCCTGATATCTTCTGGTTTTTATTTTTATCTAATGTGAGGCTCTATGCAACATAACTATTAACTTGATTGGAGTGGGGTGACCACATTTATTTCCATTATGGAGCATTTTTGAAAGTAAAAGACATGCTGGGATTCAACAGGTCTCTAATTGGGTGGTCCTAAATTTAGTGTATCCCACTTTCAGATTTAGGGCTCATTGTTCCATGCTTATAATGGTTATTTTAAGTAACATTGTACAGTTGATAGAGAAAGACATCACCTAGTAAAAATTTTTATGTAGTGCAGGGTTTTGTCATTGGGGATTGAACTCAGGCTTTGTATGTGCTAGTCAAGTGCTATACGTACTTCCCTTTTCTTATTCTTGTTCAGTTGTCCCAGCTGGCCTTGAACTTGCTCTACAGCCTAGACACTTCTTGAGGTTGAGTAACTGGGATCATAGGCCTATGCCACCACATCATACTTCTACTGGAGCTCTTAAAGGAATGGTAACTTGTGTTATGTACACAAAAGAGGTTAGTAGCATAAGTAGCCCACTGGCTGAAACCTGTAATAAATTATCTCACTGTGCTGGAGAGATGGCTTAGCGGAAAAGTCCAAAGACCAGGTTCGATTTTCTAGTATGTAAGCCAGATGCACAAGGTGGTGCATGGGTCTGGAACTCATTTGCAATGGCTAGTGGGCCTGGAACTCTCTCTCTCTCATATATAAATAACTTTTTGTTTAAAAAATTGTCTCAGGAGATGCTTTCATGTTGTATCCAAACAAGGCAGACACTTCACCAGTGTTTTTTCTAGAACACATTTTCTAAAATCACATGATTAGTTGGTTTCTGAGTAGTGTCTATTGTGGTGGCTATTGTCATCTTTAGCATTTAGGTTCGTTCAGCATTACCTCAGAGAATCAGTATAACCAGTCATGTCTGAACTATAGAAAAGTCAATGCATAGTGTGAGTCAGAGTTCTTGATCTGTGGCATAATGGAGAAAATGCCCAACTCCTGAGCTCTATTTGTCCAGAAGAAGCTGTTTCTTAACTTAGCTGAAATCCCATTTGCTTATTCATCCACTATGCATCCACAGCAACCTCAGTCATTCCAGTGGAAGAGTGGAGGAAGCCAAAATAGGGGAAGTCAATGTTCTACAGGTCACACACTTGTCACAGATCTGTCTAGAAGTTCATGATATTTAAAGTTATACAAGTCAATACCAAATAGATAATAGCTAATAACACTGTAATGAGTTTTAAAGCTCTTATTTTGAAGTACTTACTAAACGTTGAACATTTCTGTAGGCTTTTGACAATAAGTGACATACCCCAAATCAAGAGGCAAGAGGGCTAACCACCTTGCACTATGCCACTCTGCTTACAGTACTCCAAATGCTTGGATATGGTATATAGACCTCACAATAACTTCTTGTAGCTGGTGGCATTATAGCTAGTATTTTCTAGACTGTGGTGTGTAAGGCCCTTGACAACTCAACAAATGTATTTATTGTTTCCTGTCCTTCTTAACATTTAATGTTCATTGTTTTCTGTCCTTCATGGTGTGCAACACAATATGATTGTCATGTCCTAAGTAAGACTTTAAGGACCATGATGGCAACAACTACATCTTTTCTATTGCCAGTTCTTGATTTTTTTAAACTATTTTATAAATAAATGACTGAAATAACAAATCTCACAGATTCTCATAGTCTACAATTGAACAAATGAACTTCTGTTCAATTTGAATACAATATTTTATATTTTTTGTTCTGGTCATTTTCTTGAATCCTACTTCTCTTGCCCCCACCCATTATTTGTTACCTTAATTATTTTAATGAAATTCCTTCCTAATTCATACTCTTTATCTTTTTTGGGGGAATATTTTTTGTTGGTGGCTTTTGAGACACTCTCACTGCATAGCTGAGACTGCCCTGAAACTTACAATGTAGTCCAGGCTGACTAGCCTTGAATTTGTGGCAATCCTCCTACCTCAGCCTTCTAAGTGTGGGATTATAGTTGTGAACCATAATAAATTTGAGTGAAAGCTTCAAACAAAGGCTGATTACAAATGTTTTTTGGGAAAAAAAATTTTTTTAATAACATTTGTCTCTACTTTCAGTGAATAATTTCATTTTGATTTTCCTACAAAGTCTTTTCTGTCCCTCAAGACTTTTAATAATATTTCTTGATTTATAAATCAGAATAGTCAAAGGTTCTTGTTGAAATATAACTTATTCAATGGTTATCTTCAAATGAGGTCAGAATGCCCTATTAACTGGAGTAGCAAGGCATTTTTTTGCATTAGGAAACCAGACCTAGAGCCTTCAAGGAAGAGAGGGCAAGACAGATAAACTGTGCAAACAAGCTCTGATATGATATAGTCGGTCTTCTATTGAGAAATTCCTTGCACTTCCTGCTGAGTCATTCACAGAGGGAACCCTCCCTGAGTAATAATCAAAGCTGTCCTCCTTTAACTCCATAGTCCAAGTTAATAACACTGCCTTCATTGGGGCCAACATGCCCATAGCACCTTAGAAATGGGTTTAATGCATAGAAACTTATGTCTATTGGAAATTCCAGGTCCATAAGAAAACGTACAAAGTCTGGTGTGGAAAGCCCATGAGTGTTGCACAAGGGTTCCAATGCCCAGCAATAAATATCCATGGGGTTACTACTAGGACCAAGCCTCCCTGGATTCAACCTGCATTCTTTCATAGTGACACTCCAGTGTCTATCCTAGTACCTGCAACAGTAGATGGCCAGTGAGAGTAAGAGCCTTACATCTACACTCAGTACTGGTTGTGCTTCAGTGCTGGATTGGTTTGTCAGCAGAACTTGGCCATAATTAGGATTCAGGTTTACTCATGCCTCCCATGGAGTTTCATAGGTTCAGCTACTGGAGAGGCCATATGATCATATTATGGGGCCCTGAAAATGCTGGGAGAGGAACTGCTGGGGCATTTTATAAGGGGTGTCACTGTGACTATGGGAATGGTTATACTTCTTTCTTGTCTACAACTTGGAGACATGGGTCCTAGGCTCCTCTGGGACTTGACAAGAGGTCTTGATTTTTCTTCCTTCTGGCCCAGCAGCCACACACTTGGCCACTGCAGTCACTACTAGCAAGAGGTAAAGCCTTTTCTTTAAAAAAAAAAAAAAAAATCCCAGCACTTGGGAGGCAGAGGTAGGAGGATCACCAAGAGTTCAAGGCCACCCTGAAACTACATAGTGAATTCTAGGTCAGCCTGGCTTAGAGCAAGACCTTACCTTGAAAAACTAAAAACAAAAAAACCCCACTTTTTTATTGACAAATTGATAAATTCCAAAAATATAAGCAATATACCATGATCATAATTCCTTTCCTCACCTCCATTGAATCCCTTCATATTTCTAACTAGCTTCTCTTCTACATTCATGTCATCATTATCTCTTTTCTCCTATTAAGCAGATCTTGTATATGTAGCCTCAGCCATTGTGAGGTAATGAATATCAAGGCCACTTTGTGTCTCAAATACAGTATTATCAGCATTACTACCCTTCCTTTGGCTCTTACATTTTTTTTAAACATATTTTATTTATTTGAGAGAGAAGAAAGGGGGGAGAGAGAATGGGAGCTCCAGGGCCTCTAGCCACTGCAAATAAACTCCAGATACATGTGCCACCTTATGCATCTGGCTTTACATGGGTACTGGGGAATTGAACCAGTGTCCTTTGGCTTTGCCAGCAAGCTCCTTAACCATTAAACAATCTCTCCAGTCCATTACATTCTTTCTTCCTTTTCTTCTGTAATGATCCAGCCTTGAAGGGTGTAATAGAGATGTCTCACTGAGTGCTGAGTACTACATTGTCACTTCTTCGCACTTTGGTGAATTTTGAGTCTCCCCAGTGGTCACCACCATCTGAAACTTCTCTAACAAAAAGTGAAAGCAGCACTAACAGAGGGGCATAAACATAAATATTTAAAGGGCATCTTGGTGGGAATAATATATCATTTAGGTAGATAACAGTAGCAGTTCCTCCCAAGGGCTTATGACTTCCCAAGTCATAGGCTTCTGATTAAACTTTCAATAAAAGGCAGGAGTTCCCTCCCATGGAACAGGCCTTAAGTCCAGTTAGAGAGCAATTGGTTTCCTCCACAACAAACATGCCACCATTGTACCAGTTGGTGCATTTGTCCTAGCTCACAGGGTTCACTACCAATTATCATCACTGATGACTTTTCTCCCCCAACAGACTGTATAATTCTTTCCAGCATCGTGACAGTTAGCCAACTGGGAGGAGGCTTCCAGATCAGCTCTACCTGGATTTCTCAGTGTCCTTCAGGCTAAGGATATAGAGTCTTCAATAATAGGGTCTTATCATCTAGTTCTTGTGAGCACCGAAGGGCCTTAGCAATTGCCTGTAATGTTTTGGTGTGTGTGTGGGGGTATCAGGGGCTTCCCTAGCCAACAACTCTCTGGAAGGTATCCCACCTCTGGAATCCATTACTACTACACTACTACTACTACTACTACTACTACTATTACTACTACTACTACTGCTGCTGCTGCTGCTGCTACTGCTACTACTACTACTACTATTTTGCTGATAGAGGCAGAGGGAGAGTGGGTCAGAAGTAACTTCATGCAAAACAATTTGATGTCTTTAATGATTGTACATTAGGGAAAATGAGAAAGAAGTTTACTGGCCAGGAAAGAGATGAACTTAAGATTTAGGAGCAAAACTCAAGAGAGTTCACTCATAAACTTCAGACAGGTCCAAAAGGTTCTGACACTGGAAGTAAATGAAGATAGCCTTGCTTAAATTGGTGACCACTACTCTTATGACTGAATCTCAAGTGACAAAAGAAATATCTCTCTATCCCTGTGGCCACATTCTTTGTGAGGGGACTACTGTTAGACTGTGCATTCAGACTCCATTACCCAAACCCATCTCAGGTTTGGCTTTAGCAGGGGGAAGGCGCTCCCAAAACGTTCCTCTATTTTCTCCTGCCTCATGGTGTCCATTTTTACTATTACTTGCTGGTATCAGTACCCAGACTGCCTCTAGCTTCAGTGCCCATCCACAGAAGTGCTTCTCTTGCTAGTGAAATTGTCCCAACCCCCTCCCATTCCATTCCCTTCTTGCAACTAGGAAGAGATAGCTCTAGTTTTCAGTATAGTAAACTTCCTTTTTCTCATAAAACAAAACCTTAGAAAATACAAATTCGTGACAACAAAACTAACAACTGGACTGGAGAGATTACTTAATGGTTAAGGCAATTAATTGCCTGCAAAGCCTAAGGACCAGTTTGATTCCCCAGTACCCACATAAGCCAGATACACATGGTGGCACATGAGTCTGAAGTTCACTTGCAGTGGTTAGAGGCCATGATGTGGCCATTCTCTCCCTCTCTGTCTCTCTTTCTCTGTCATAAATAAACAAATAAATGGTTTAGCAGTTAAGGCTCTTGCTTGCCAAGCCAAAGGTCTCAGGTTCAATTCCCTAGGACCCATGTAAGCCAGATGCACAAAAAGGGAGCATGCATCTGGAGTTCATTTGCAGTGGCTAGTGCCCCAGAGCATCCATTCTCTCTGTGTGTGTCTCTTTTTCTCTATCTCCCTCAAATAAATAAATAAAAATATTTTTAAAATAACAACTATTTTATCATCTAGATGAGTTACCACAGTTTATGTTTTCAAATATTTTTAAAATTATTTTTATTTATTTGTTTGACAGGGAAAGAGAGAGAGAGAGAGAGAATGGGCACACCAGGGCCTCCAGCCACTGCAAACAAACTCAAGACATGTGCGCCCCCTTGTGCATCTGGCTAACGTGGGTCCTGGGGAATTGAACCTGGATCTTTTGGCTTTGCAGGCAAACACCCAAACCACTAGGCAATCTCTCCATCCCCACAGTTTATATTTTGGGTACATTTTATTCTAGGCATACTCTGCACAATTTTAAAGGTCATCTTGTGCTGGCCTGCCCCAGCAGGTAGTGCTGAGGATGGACCAGGCCCGCTGGTTCCTCCCAAGGGGTTGAGGAGGAGGATGAGTGTCCATGGCCAGGAACACACCACCAAGCGGGGAGTCCTGTTGAAGCAGGAACTCACTTTATTGTTACAGGCGGTTGCCTATATGGTGTTCAGAACGAGGGTGGGGATTCTAGGATGGGGGAGAGGTAAGGGCCATTAGTATACCGCAACCTTTTAAATGATTGGTTCTAAGTGCGCAGGAATTCCAACTCCTATGTGGAAGTAACAGGCCAGAGGTCATTAGGCGTCTTGCTGAGTCATAGCTGGCCAGAGGCAGATTGCCAAACTTTAGCTAGGCTCAAGAAGTTCCACTAGGCCTTGTGTCCAGGCCTTTCAAGGCCCAACAATCCTGTTACAACTCTTTTTTATTTTTTAGTTCCTTCTTTTTTTTAAATTAGGAATATACTTTGTATGGACATATCATGTATTGGTACCATCATTTCCCTCCTCCCACATTCTGCTATGGGTCCTCCTCAGTGGGATTGCTGGTATTCCCCATTGGGCTGAGTTGTGAGAGTAGCAGTCAATCATTGGGGTGGGGTGAAATGCCTCTGGATATGCCCTCCCAACCTGTTGCTCTTACAATCTTTTCACCTCCTTTACCACAAAATCTCTGAGCCATGGTGGATGTGTTTTAAGTCTACTTAAGTGTTAAGATAACAGGAACTTCTGAATCACTGCTTTGGTATTGTTGATTATCCTCAGTGCAGATTGCCAGGCTCACTGTGGAGGCAGCACTCTTCAGCATAAATTGTCTGTGGTTTCTCTGGGGCCTAGCTGAAGTGCCAGGGGTGGCTTGTTCTATCCTCAGTTTCTCACTACCTTCTGAAAAATAAGAACGCATTTTCCAACACAGAATGAAGTCAGCATAGTTAAATGGGGTAAACATTGCTAATTTGGAGAGGTTTTGATGGATGTACCCCCTTTTGGCCAAATATTAGTAGGCACTAACCTTTGGAGACCATTATCTTGGTCTCCATGGGATTGTGAACTAATTCCCAATTCCAGTTAGGGGTTCCTTCCCACTGAGAGGACCTCTTAGCCAATCAGAAAGCCACTGGTTACCCACCAAGATTGAGTGCCACCATTGCACAGATGTGTACATCTTGTCAGGCTGGTTGCTTTTGAGTAGCTGCAACCCCTGCTTGCTCATAATATTATTGGCCACTTTCACCCAGAAGCTCATGTAGTACTTTCTAGAACTAAACAGGCTAACCATTTGAGAACTGACTGCCTTCCAGATTCTACCCAGGTCTCTGTGTTCCGTTGTGGTAACATGTGCTGCCTTCAGCAATAGGGTCTTACCTTTCATCTCAGGTGGGTAGTCAAGTGCTTTGACAGAAGCCTGTCTTATTCTTGGGATGTTGTATGTCTCTATGATCAACAGCTTAATGTGGCTTGTGACCAATTTCTGGTACTGGGTATGACAGGCCAGAACCAAATATTTTAAAGTTAGGTTTCATCCCACCCTCTCCAGGGCCATTCTTATCACCATACTCCTATTGAGGGTTAAATATTTTTTACTCTATTATCAAGGACAAAGTTTCCTATGGTGCCAGTTCATTTAGGGTTTTGTTTTATGTTTATTTCCCTCCAACCTCCATTTCCCCCCCACCTTCCACTGACCCTTCCATCCCTATTGTCTGTCACTCAAGTTGTCTGTTAAGTATGCCAGAAACACAAGATGTTCCAGATTAGGAACCACAGATGAATGAGAACATGCAGCTCTTGTCTTTCTGTGTTTGTGTGAGTTTTCTGAGTATGACCTTTTCCAAGTCAGTCCACTTTCCTACAAATTTCATTGTATCATGTTTTTCTTACTGCTGAGTACCACATTATATATATATATATATATATATATATATGTACCACATCTTCATTATCCATTTGTCCAATGATAAGCACCTGGGTTGATGCCAGTTCTTACATATTATGAATTGAGCAGCTATAAATATGGTTGAGCAAATATCTCTGCAGTGAAACATGGAGTCTTTAGGCTAAATGCCCAATAAAAGAAAAACTGGGTCTGTTGGGAGCTCTATTTTCATCTTTTTCATGAGTCTCAATATTGATTTCCATAGTGTTTGTATAAGTTTGCAATTACACCAACAGTGATTCAGGGTTGCTTTTTCCCCACATCCTCACCAACATTTATTGTCATTTGAATTTTTAATGATTGTTATCCTGGATGGAGTAAGGTGGAATCTCCTAGTTGTTTTAATTTGCATTTTCCTGATGATTAAGGATGTTGGACATTTCCTTGAGTATTAGCCATTTGTATTTCATCCTTTGCAAACACCCTATTCAGTTCTCTGCCCCATTTTTTAAAAATTATTTATTTATTTATTTGAGAGCGACAGCCACAGAGAGAAAGACAGATAGAGGGAGAGAGAGAGAATGGGCGCGCCAGGGCTTCCAGCCTCTGCAAACGAACTCCAGACGCTTGCGCCCCCTTGTGCATCTGGCTAACGTGGGTCCTGGGGAACCGAGCCTCGAACCGGGGTCCTTAGGCTTCACAGGCAAGCGCTCAACTGCTAAGCCATCTCTCCAGCCCATCTGCCCCATTTTTTGAGTGGGTTAAGTTTTTATTGTTTAGTTTTTTTTTTGTTGTTCTTTGTAGAGTCTAGATATTAGGCTTCTGTCAGTGGTAAAGATTTTCTCACATTCTGTAGGTAATCTATTGGCTCTGTTTTATTTTGTCTGGAAAAAAAAAAAAAAACCTTTTTAGTTTCATGAGAACCCACTGGTTGAATGATTGTTTAATTTCCTGGGCTACTGGGGTTTTGTTCAAGAAGTTGTTCCCCAATCCTATATCATGGGGCATTCCTCTTTACTTTTTCTTCCAGTGGTTTAAGAGTTTTAGGTTTTATATTGAGTTTCTTAATTCATTTGTGGTTGATTTTTGTGTGTGGTGAAATGAGTGTGCCTAGTTTCATTTTTATACAAGTGGTTATCTAATTTGTCCAGCACCATTTGTTGAAGATGTTGTCTTTTCTTTGGCCAATGTTATTGGCACCTTTGGCAGAGATCAAGTAGTTATAGTTACTTGACCTAAAGTCCAGATCTTCAATTCTGTTCTGTTGGTCTATATGTCTGTTCTTATGCAAGTACTATACTGTTTTTGTTGCTATGGATTTTTAGTATAGCTTTAGATCAAGTACTGGGTACCAATCTGAGGCCTGATGCCATTCTATATGAATTTTGAGATCCTATTTTTCTATGTCTATGAAGAATGATGCTGGGATTTTTATTGTTATTTTATTGAATCTGTATGTTGCTTTTGGTAGAATTGCCATTTTCACAATATTAATTCCACCTGTAGAGGAGCATGGGGAAGTCTTTCCATCTTCTCATGTCCTACTTAATTTCTTTTTTGAGTGTTTTTGTTTTCATTATATCTTTGGTTAGTGTTACTCTGAAGTATTTGATGTTTGTTTTTTGGTGCATGTGTGTGTGTGGCTATTGGAAAATGAGAGAGCCTCACTGATTTCTTTCTCTGTATATTTGTCTTTTGCATATAGAATATTTCTCTTGTCTTATTGCTTGGGCTAGTACTGCTAGTACTATGTTGAAGAACAGTGGTGAGAGTGGGCACCTCTGTCTTGTTCTTGATCTTAGTGGGAACTCCTTGAGTCTTTCCCCATGAAGTATTATTTGGGCTTTAGGTGCATTATACATAGCCTTTATTTTGTTGAGATATAAACCATCCATGTTTATTCTCTCCAGCCTTTCGATCATGAAGTGATGTTGTATTTTGTCAAAGGCCTTCACTGCATCAACTTAAATGATTATGTGGTTCTTGTGATTAAGTTTATTTATGCAGTGTATTATGTTAACTGATTTTTGTATGTTGAACCATTCCTGTATCACTGGATGAGCCTGCTTTATCAATATGGATAATGCTTTTGATGTGTTGTTTAATTCAGTTTGTGAGGATTTGGTTTAGGATCTTTGCATCTAAGTTCATGAGGGTATAGGCCTATAGTTTTCTTTCTTGTTGTGTCTCTGCCAGGTTTTGGTATTAGGGTGATGCTAGCTTCACAAAAAGAATTGAGTAGTATGCCCTGTTCTCTGATTATGTGAAACAGTTTGAGAAAAAGTGATTGCATATTCTCAATAAAGGTTTGATAGGATTTGGCTGTGAAGGCATCCTGTCCTGGGATTTTCCTTTTGGGGAGATTTCTTATTACATTTTCAGTCTCAATGGATGTGATAGATTTGCTTGGGAGATTAATCTGCTCAGAATTTAGTTTTGGTAGGTGGTATGTTTCTAGGAGTTCATCCATTTCTTCCATATTTCCAAATTTTGTGGAGTAAAGGTTTTAGGAGTATGTCCTGATGATTCTTCCAATTTCATTGAGGTCTGTTGTGACCTTTCTCTTTTCATTTCCAATTTCATTAATTTGAGACTTCTCTTATTTTATTTGATCAAGTTGGCCAGGGATTTATCAATCTTGTTTATTTTTTCAAAGCATTAGCTCTTTGTTCCTCCAATTTTCTTAATTGTCATTTTAGTTTCCAATTCATTAATTTCTGTTCTGATCTTAATTATTTCTCTCCATCAGGAGCTCTTAGTGTTGGATGGTTCTTATTTTTCTAATGCTTTTAGATGGATGGTTTTAGGATATTAATTTGAGATTTCCCTGTCTCTTATGAAGACATTCATTGCTATGAATTTTTCCCTTAGTACTACCTTCATCGTGTCCCATAAGTTTTGGTATATTGTGTTTTCATTATTATTCAGTTCTAGAAATTTAACAATTTCCATTTTGATTTCTTCCACAATCCACTTGTTATTTAAAAGTGTGTTGGGGCTGGAGAGATGGCTTAGCGGTTAAGCGCTTGCCTGTGAAGCCTAAGGACCCCGGTTCGAGGCTCGGTTCCCCAGGTCCCATGTTAGCCAGCTGCACAAGGGGGCGCACGTGTCTGGAGTTTGTTTGCAGTGGCTGGAAGCCCTGGCTCGCCCATTGTCTCTCTCTCCCTCTATGTGTCTTTCTCTCTGTCTGTCACTCTCAAATAAGTAAATAAAAAATGAACAAAAGAAAATTAAAAGTGTGTTGTTCAGGGTTGGAGAGATGACTTAGGAGGTAAGGTGCTTGCCAGTGATGTCAACTCTCCAGATCCCATGTTAGCCAGACACACAAAAGTGAACCAAGCACAAAATTGCACATGCCCACTAGATGGCACAAGTGTCTGGTGTCCAATTGCAGTGGCTCAAGCCCTGGCACATCAATTCTATTTATTTATCTCACACTCTGAAAAATTAAAAAAAAAAATTAAATTAAAAGTTTTTTGTTCAATCTCTAGGAGCTGGTGAACTTTCTGTTGTATCTTGTTAATTTCTAGCTATATAGCATTATATTCTGATATGATATAGGAAGTTATGTCAGTTTTTCTGAGTTTATGGAGGCATGCTTTGTGTCCTACATCTATTTTAAAGAAGGTTTACTAAGTTGCTGAGTGGAATGTGTATTCTATAGAATTGGAGTAGAATGTTCTGTAGATGTTTGTTAGGTCTAGTAGATCTATAGTGTTGTTAAGCTCTGTTATTTCCCTGTTGATTTTCTTCTTGGATGATCTATTGATGATTGTGGGTATTTAAGTCCCCTACTATGATGGTGTTGGAGTTTATTTCTGTTTTGTTGTCAAGTAGGTTGTGTTTCATAAACTGTGATGTACCTGTGCTTGTTGCATGTACATTTATGATTTTTTGGATTTTTCCTTTAATGGGTAAAAAGTGGCCTTATTTTTCCTTTTTGATTACTTTTGTTTTGATATCTATTTTATCATATGTTGATATAGACACACACACTTGTTTCTTATTTTCATTTGTTTGGAATATCATTTTCCATCCTTTCATTCTAAGGAAGTATCTGTCTTTAGTGGTGAGGTAGGTTTCTTGAAGACAGCAGATATAAGGGTCTATTTTTCTGATACACCCTGTTAACTTGTGTCTTTTGATGGGTGAATTAAGACCATTAATATTTAATGTTATAACTGTGAGATTAAATTTAATACCTGTCATGTGGGGGTCTTTATGGGGTTTAATGCTTTATTGGGCTTTGTACTTTTTTGAGCTTGCTATAATTGCTTTAATTGTCATTATTGTGATCTTCTTGTAGACTTTTGAGATTGGTTGTTTTACCCTTCTGTGTAGAGCATTCCCTGAAGTATTCTCTGTAGGTTTGGCTTTGTGTTAATGTGATCATAGAGCTGGCTTTTAACATGGAATTTTTTTCTTTCATCATCTGTTATGAGGGATATTTTTGCTGGGTATAGTACTTTGGGGTGGGAGCCATAATATTTTAGACTTTGAAGTGCTCCATTTCAGGCCCTTCTGGTTTTTGGGTTTCCACTGAGAAATATGAGGTAATTCTGATGGAATTGCCTTTGTATGCAATGAGTTGTTTCTGTCTTACAGCTTTTAGAACTCTGTTTCCTTCTCTCCCTCTCTCTCCTCCCCCCCCCCCCCCCCCGCCATCTGTTTAGAGTTTTAACAATGATATATTTTGGAGTTTCTTCTTTGGTCCAATCTGCTTGGAATTCTGTTAGCTTCTTCTATATGGATTTATCTGTCTTTTGAGATAGTGGGAAAGATATCTTCAATAATTTTGTTGAATGTGTTCTCCATTCCTTTGGTTTGAATTTCTTCCCCTTCTGGTATACCCATTATTCAGATTTTAGGGTATCCCATAGTCCCCTCACATTCTTTTCACTTGATTTTTTCTTTGAATTTATTAAAATTTTTGGAGTCCTGAACTGTTTCTTTTGTCTTGTCTTTCAGTTCTTAGGTTCTGTCCTCTACATGATTAACTCTGCTAGTGAGGATTTCTTGAGAGCCTTTCACAAGCTCTGTTTGGTTTGTATTTTCTTTTGCTTTTTTCTGTTGAGTATCCATCACTTTTCTAAGTTTTAATTTCAGTTCATGGTTTTATTTTCTTAATGCTTCTTGGAATTCAATCTTGCACTGAATCATGGCTTCAATAAGCTTAACCAGCTGGTTATTGAGATCCTCTAATTTTCAACTCAACTTCAGTTCACTTATCCCTCTTTTGAGGTTTCTTTGGTTTTTATAAATTAAGTTGTCTAGTGAAAAAAGCTGTGTGCATTTCATTTAAATGATTGTTGGGTTTTTTGTGACTTGTTTCCAGTTCTGCAATTCACTTGGTCAGGGTCACATAGCTTATTGAGTTTTCATTTGAGAAATCTACTCCTATTGTCTTCTCTAAGTTTTCATTGGGGACTTTCATTGTGGAAGTAGGTAACCTTGTTGGAGATCTCTCATTTTGTTGTTTCATGGTTTTTTGTTTTTGTTTTTGCACTGGGGTCTACCCATCTCAGTGTGAAGTCTTATTTAATTAAGGAGGAAGCAAGAATTTTCCCTTGTAGTATCTTTAGTGACTGTTCTGTCTTGTGCTTGAATAGAATAGGAGTGTGATGGCTTTATATTCATGTATGTGCAGGTTGTGGTGGGCTTAGGTTCACTAGCATTTCTGGGCTGGTGATTAATACCAAACGTGCAATTGGAGGTTGGGAATCCCTATGCTTACCTGTGACTCACGGGCCATAGCACTGGGCCTTACTCACCTACTCTACCCAACTGGACAGGTTATAGAGGACTTACTGGTTCCCCCTGTCGGGTAGTTGACAGATATTCTTGTGCTCCCCTTCTAGAGTTGAGGTGATGCCCCAAGTAGTCACTGGGAGGAGAGTTGGGTGAGTCACAGGGTTCCACAAACCAGGCTGGATCAGGGAATTGGCTAATCTAGCCTCTTCTGTGGTATGATGAGACAGGGGTGTGAGCCAATGGGTGTACACAAGGGCACCTGCAGGCAGCAGGGTATCAGGGGCTGGCACACCAGGCTGGCAAGAGAGGTGCATGTGCATGGGCCGAATGGTGAACTCAGGTGTACCGGGCTGTGGCAAGTAGTAAGGGCAATCTGAGGGTCTAGTAGGCTACCTGAGAGCAGCAGAATTGGCAGATTCCCAATTGTACACTCTCTACCAGCCCAGTGGAGTTCTCCTAAGACCTATACTTACTAGAACCCCATAATTCTTGCATATTACCATAGGAGCTCAATTGTGGATAGCAGGCAATTGTCTTGACCAGAAGTCCTCCTGTGGCAAATCTTATGTCCTCCTTTATTCATTCCACATGGCAATGAAAGCATTTTCTTGAATGTTAATGAAATACTGTCTGATGTATTTTAAGTAGCTACATAATAATCCATCAAAATGATGAAATCTAATGAATTTCCTATAATTAGGTTTTCCTTTCTCTGTAAGAAATAATTACTTCATATCTTTCTACATAAACCTAATTTGCAAATCTTGATTTTTCTTAAACTAGATTATTTAAAGCATCAGGCTTTAATTTGGAATTCTTAATCCAATATAAGTGAGAGAAAGAAGCAGTACTTTGTATATTCCTTAGTATCTTAGCATAATAATGGGGCAATTGTAACACAGAGAAAATACAGGATAGTTGTAAGAATAAATGGGCTTAGTCCTATTAAAAATATTGGATTTTCAAAGAAAAAATTGACCAACAGATACATCTGATCATGGTGAAAATTTGAACAGTAATATTTATAAAATTATGAAATATAATTATAGGGTATACAGAACAGAGGAGAGCACACACAGGGGGTTCTAATAAGCATTAATTCAACCAACATTGTGAAGATGATAATCTCTGATGGTAAAAGTCAACACAGCTGCTGAGTCCCTTCCTAGCAATTTGGTCAGTGGAATACAGGAGCCTGGCATTATGCTCAAGCTCAGAGACAAGATGAATAAAACATACCACTTGCCCTTTTGACCTCCTCATACTTTCTGGGGAGAGAGACAGCAGATGATGCACAAGTTGGCCAAGAAGATATGCACAAGAATAAAGGAAGCTACTGGCTCTCCCTGAGTCAGCCATCCTGGAAATGGACTTCAGAGAGAATTAGAAGTCTGTGAGAAGAGCCTTCCAAGCATATGCAAATACAGTAACTTACAAAGGCCAGAGAACCCTAGTGAAATGCTAATCTGTGCTCCTTTCCCCCACCTCAATGAGCTTCAGTGAAAATGAGTTGTTCTCAGTGTCCTCAGGCCAAGATTTGAATAAGAGAAAAGACACAGAGTTTGAGAATTGGAGATACAAATCCTTGAGATCCAAAGGAGCGCAAGAGAAGATAATAAAGAAGAAAGGGGTGTGGGGCATGGTGGCACAGTACTATAGTCCCAGCACTCAGTATCACAAATTCCAGATCATCCTGGTCTACATAGTAAGACCTTGTCACAAAAGAGAAAGAAAATAGTTCAAGACAAAGAACAGAACTGTGCTATTGGTAAAGGAAGGTTATGCATAGAGTATCATGTACATCCAGAGTTGTGTAAGAAGAACATCCTAACTCCTGTATCAACTACTTTCTTGCTGTTGGAACAGTATCAGGCAGGAAGTCCCTACCACAGAGCAGGCCACAATCCAATCAGACAGCAATTGGATTCCCCTATAAAAAACATGCCACCATTGGTGAATGGTGATTTTGGTCTAGCTTGCAGGGTCCACTGATGGTTAACACCACTGATACTGACCAGAAACAACTTGTAGAAGGAAGGGTTGATCTCAATTTACAATTTTGAGGGGCAGTTTCACAATGGTAGAGAAAGCATGACAGGAGCAGATAGCTGGGCATCATATCTTGACATCAGCAGAGAGGAAGCAGAAAGCCCAAGACCATCAAGCAGGGCTGGACTGTAACACCTCAAGGTCCACTCCCAGTGACACACTTTCTCTACCTCCTAAAGGTTCCCAAACAATGCTATCTCCTGGAGACCAAGCATTCAAACACATGAATCTATGGAAGACATTCTACATCCAAACCACAACAGATCTCTCTCTCCAAACAGCAAAAAAAAAAAAAAAATTCCTTTCCTATATAGGAAGGGGTAGCCTTAGCCCCGGGTAAAAGTTACCTAACCTAATATATAGAGGCTCTGTCCTTTTATTTTCATTTAAGTACTAGGACTAAACCTAGAGCCTTACATATGCTAGGCAAGTGCTCTGGCACTGAGCTATCCTCAACCCATTCCTTGGTTAACAAGGATAGTCCCTTCTCATTTTACAGCTCTGTTTTATTTGCTCAGAGCATGAAGTCTATTGTAGTCTGGGGGCCTTCTGCCCTGGTAGAGAGGACTGAGACTAGTTGCCTGCAGACTTGTCAATCCAGGAGCCCAGTAGCCTCTAGGGTTATGTGGCTTGCTTTTCACTCATTGAACTCCACCAGATCCCCCTTTTTGCTTCTCTTCAAGCCTGTCCTTACTTCTAGGCTTGTTAGATTTTTGCCTACAACTCTGGTCCTTGGGATCTTTGCAATCCTGGTCCTTTCTATCCTTCAGGTCTCTGATCTGATGGCATCTTCTCTTGGTAGCTACAGGTTTTGGGGAGTTAACCCTTCCCTTTGCCATCATGCTGCTTCTGTTTGCAGAGCACATGTCATTCACTGTCATTCACTGAAGTTACTTGTATATTTATTTGTTTTCCCTGGGCCTCCCCCACTGGGATTATGAGTTCAAGAACATGGTGTGTTTGGGGCACTACCATTGTCCTTTTAAGAGTGGCTGCTTTCTAGTAGTTGCCCAATAAATACTGATAATCTACCTTTGAGATATGTTTTTTAAAATATTTATTTATTTGAGAAATAGCAAAATAGATAGAGTAGGGAGAAGGAGTAAGGAGAGAGAGAGAGAGGGAGAGAGAGAATGGACTTACCAGGGCCTCATGCCACTGCAAATAAACTCCAGACACATGTACTACTTTGTGTATTTGGCTTTACAGGGGTACTGGGACATCAAACCCAGATTGTCAGGCTTTACAAGTAAGCTCCTCTAACACTGAACCATCTCCTCAGCCTGTTGATATATGTTTTGTTACAGTTTATGTCCTAAGCTCCTTGCCCTTGACAGCTCCATAGTGTCATTGAACTGGATTGTGCTGAAAAAATCACTAGTGAATCAGGCTTCTGTTTCAAGTCCTTCAAGGATTCTTTAATATATCCCCTTCCTTGCCCTTCAGCTTATGCTTCGGAGGGCAAACATGTTTACCCACTCCATGGTCCCCATCCCATCACAATACAGCAGACCATACAAATAACTTTATTTTTCTTTTTTTCAAAAACTACAATGCCATCAGTTCTGATGAATTTTGAGCCAGTTCAGCTTATAAATCTGCTTTTGCTCTATTTTCTACCCAATTATTTCTGGCTGAGGGCTGATCAAGAAAGAGGAACAAGATAAGTGGCAGTTTTACAACTCCTACCACTGCAGTGACATCAATCATCAAGATTACAGAACAATGTGTGTGGGGATGGGCAGAACACATGGAAGGCACCAGGAGGAGTGGGTATGCATGATCAGCTAGGCTGTAGCAATTTTTGTTTTCCCTCTTCTCTAGGCCTCCATAAATGGTCAAACCGAGCAGGAGCCTACCCCAGGTACTGGAACCTTTCTAAGCTGCCTTTCTCTTAGGGAACAAGTGGATAAGTTCAAGTGGGCAGAGCATTTAAAGTAGCTAACAATCTGATGGGGACTGTAATGAGTGTGACTGTACTTGCTAGATTTGTGGGACTATGGCCCATTACTTAATCAGCCTCAGCTCTCATCTCTTTGTGGTCAAAATGGACACACAAGTACCTACTCTGCAGGGCTATATGCACTTAAGTGTGTGTCTTGCATGTATAAAAGCATGAAAACTGGACTGGACAAATGTCTCTAGTAATTAAAAGGCATTTCCTTGCAAAGCCTGACTGCCTGGGTTCAATTCCTCAATACCCACATAAAGCCAGATGCACAAACTGGCACATGTATGTAGAGTTTGCAGTAGCAAAAGACCATTCCCAATCTCTCATTCTCATTTTCTCTATATATTTCTTCTTGCAAATAAATAATATTTTTAGTAAAAAGAATGCAAACTGAACTTAAACTCTCCAAGTGCACTGGACATGGTCACTATCATTAGGAAGCTGAGTTTAGACACAGGCAAAATAATCAGAGTATGCTAACCATCACCCCCTAAATGAAGAGAAAAACAAAAGCTGCATTCCTGTTGGATGGGATTTTTCATTGTAAGCATCCTAATGGATGAAAAGTGGATTCAGAGCTTTACTCCATTACCAAGTTTAACATCATACCATCCAAAACTTCCCAGCACTTCGTAGGCTGAGGTACAAGGATCACTGTGAGCTCAAGACCAGCCTGGGGCTACACAGTGAGTTCTAGGTCAGCTTGGGCTAGAATGAGACCCTTATCTAAAAAAAAAAAGTAAATAAAGAAAATATTTTAAAACCTGACAGAAAATATTAGTTGGAAAATTTACAAAAATAATAAGCTATTTATCTGGCATATTATAGATACTTATTTTCTATAGTGATTTTCTTTCTCATTATATGATGGTAGGATAATGAGATACAGACTTCTTTAGTGCCCATTCAAGATTGCTCAGCCATCAATACTAGGATATAGTGGATGAAATTTTGTTATCTAAATATTACTTAGAACCAATTAAGCCCTTAAACTTGAGTACAGGCAGTTATTTTCACCAATTGGAATTTATTACTTTAATTTTATGAGATAGATTAATTTATCAATCAAAAAACCAAAGTTATTTCCCAGGATTCTATGGTCACCATGCAGTGATTAATTATAAAATGTTTGAAGTCAATGTTAAACATGTATCTTTGTGCATGGAAGATAGCTGATCAGTTAAAAGCACTTGCTTGTAAAGGCTGCCAGCCTGGATTCAATCCCCAGTACCCACATGTGGTGGTTTAAGATTGAAGGCATGTCCTCCATAGCCTCAGATAATTTTTTGATCAAGGTCAAGATTCCTGCTAAGTGTCTAGTAGCCTGCTAGAGGAGGATGTCACTGGGGGCAGGTCTAATTCCAGCCCAAAGGTATGGAGAGAGCAGGTTGTAACTCTGGTGAGTTATGTGCAGGCTTTCTTGGTTTTGGTTTGTTGGCTGTATTCTTTTTTCCTCTCTCCTTGTATTTATAAAAGGGCACTAAGTTCTTCCACTATTGATGGAACTTCCCTGGATCTGTAAACCTGAAACAAACCTGTTTCTCCCCTAAATTGTGTCTTCCCCCTTGTTAATCCCAGAAAGGAGCTGATTACAACACCATATAAAGCCAGACACACAAAGTAAAACATGTATCTGAAGTTGGTTTGCAGTAGCAAGAGGCACTGGCATGCCCATTCTCTTTCCCTCTTTCCCTTGCAAATAAATTAATAAATATTTTTAAAATGCTCTGGCAACATGATTAAGTACTATAAAAAAGATGTTGACTTTAAAAGGACCACTACTTTCTTCTACATTTACTTGATATTTTTGGCCTAGCATTTAAAGTTTCCCTCATTACATTTTAAAAATATTTTATTTATTTGTTTGTTTATTTATTTATTTATTTATTTATTTAAGAGAATGCGGGAAAGAGTCAGAGAGAGAGAAAGACAGAATGGCCATGCCAGGGCCTCTAGCCACTGCAAATGAACTCCAGACTCACGTGCTCCCTTGTGCATCTGGCTTACGTAGGTCCTGGGGAATCAAACTAGGGTCCTCAGGCTTTGCAGGCAAATGCCTCATTACATTTTTAAGTCAGCTCTAGTCTTCAACCCTACTTCAGAGTCACTAACTCATTATACTGTGAAAAACAAATTTGCCAAGGAAAATACAGTTTTTGTGTACAGTTCTTTTCATCCTTAGTTTTCTGGTATGCAGTCAACAAATGTGTTTTCCACCTCATTCTGTGTGGCACAGCATTCATTTATAACACAGTTTCATCAATTTTGCATGGTCTGCATTTCTTTTTAGGTGCTTCCAGCATCCTAGTACACTTCAAATTTTCCATAGAATAGGATTCACTTTTTTAGAGTTTTACAATTGTATAGGTTTTAATCAATTCACTTACCATACACAACAGTTTCTTCTGTGTAATAGAACAGATTCCTTCATTGTAGTCAATCTCTCTTCCCAAACTCAGTTCCTAACTATTTCTATGTAAATATCCCTTTGCTGTCCCTCTAGTTTTGTCTTTGCTAGAATGTTACATTAATGATGTAGCAGACAGCTTCAGGCTCACTGAGATGAACTTCCAAACCAGGCAAAGTTATGGAGGAAGGGATATTTATTGAAGCTTACAAATCCAGGGGAAGTTCCATAATGGCAAAAGAAGCTGGTCTGCCTTCCCAGGTCCAAGCAGAGAGAGAGAAGCACAAACCCAAAAGCAAAAGCAAAAAGCCACACCACACAGCACACTTCAGAAACTCCAGCTAGGCACTTTGCATATCTTTAGATTGGAATCTCAAACCCACCATGGTACCTTAGGGCTGGACCCTAAGACCCACCCAGTGACAGCACCTCCAGCCAAGTGGCTGCAGATCCAAATTACAAGTTAATAAACACTGAATATATTGGGGGCCATCTATTCAAACTACCACAAATGGAATCACGTATTATGTATTCCTTAGCAAAATGCATTTAAGATGCATTGTGTGAGCGAATCATAAATCAATTGTTCTTCTCTTATTCCTCCATGTGAATGTACTCTTATGTTTTTAGTGAATGTGAGTAAAACTGCTATAAATATTGGGATACATTTATTCTGTATGTGCAGAAGTTTTCAATTTACTTGGGTAAATGCTAAGCAGTACAATTGCTAAGTCATATAGTATGGTCATATTTGATTTTCTAAGAAACCATCAAGTTGTTTACCAGTTAGGTTGTACAATCTGTAGTTCAACCAGCAATGAGTGACCATTTATTTGATCTGCATTTTTTAAATTCTTTGTACTATGTTTCTGTTTATTTGGTTGTTTTTTTATCTTTCAGATGTATCAAGTGTGTACTGGCATCATATTTGTGGTCTTACCTTTTTTTTTTCCTAGTGTCTAGGAGCATTGAACTTTTTCAGAATATCCAGTAGATACTTTGGTCATTTTTTGAGTTTGGGAAGGTGTTTTCTTCCAGTATTTATGTTATCTTTTCAATCATTTAAAAAAATATATATTTTATGGGCTGGAGAGATGGCTTAGCAGTTAAGTGCTTGCCTGTGAAGCCTAAGGACCCCGGTTGGAGGCTCGGTTCCCCAGTTCCAACGTTAGCCAGATGCACAAGGGGGCGCACGCGTCTGGAGTTCGTTTGCAGAGGCTGGAAGCCCTGGCACGCTCATTCTCTCTCTCTCCCTCTATCTGTCTTTCTCTATGTGTCTGTCGCTCTCAAATAAATAAAAAAATTTAATAAAAAATATATTTTATTTATTTATTTATGTGTGTGTGAGAGAGGTAGAAAGAGAAATAGAATAGGTACACCAGGGCATCTAGCTACTGCAAAAGAACTCCAGATGCATGTGCCCCCTTGTGCAGTTAAGGTATTTACCTGCAAAGCCAAAGGATCCCAGTTCAATTCTCCAGAACCCACGTAAGCCAGATGCACACACATATAAATAAATAAATAAATAATATATTTTTTATTAAAATTATTTATTTATTTATTTGAGAGCGACAGACACATAGAGAAAGACAGATAGAGGGAGAGAGAGAGAGAATGGGCGTGCCAGGGCTTCCAGCCTCTGCAAACGAACTCCAGATGCATGTGCCCCCTTGTGCATCTGGCTTACGTGGGTCCTGGAGAATTGAAATGGAATCCTTTGGCTTTGCAGGTAAATGCCTTAACTGCTAAGCTGTCTTGTCAGCTCTCTTTTCAATCTTTTAACAGTATTTTTCAAAGAACAAAGATTTTTAAATTTTTGTTAAAAGGTTAATTTTCCTTAATGTTTTAAAAATTACCCTTTGGGTACCATATCCAAAAATTCTGTCAAATACAAAGTCACAGAGATTTTCTCAGACTTTCGTATTTTATATTTAAGTCTATGTCTCATTTTCCATTTCAGTTAATTTTTATACAAGATGTGGGTTTTTGAGAGGTTCTAATTTTTTGTTTGTTTTAACAATTGTTCTATCTGTTCCAGAACCACTTGTAGAAAAGACCATCTATCATTGAATTGTTTTGTACCTGTGTTGAAAATCAGTTAACTATCATGTCTGTGGCTCATTCCAATTTATCTGTTCTATTCCATTTTGAAAATACCACATTTCCTTGATGTATTGAACTCTGGTCATGTAAGTCATTCAAAATTGTTCTTTTTTGAATTCTTTTGGACATTCCAGTTCCTACATCTTACTATATCTATTTTGCCTTGTTCATATTTATAAAGATACTGTGTTAGGACCAAAATTGGGGTTTTGTTTAATCCATAGATCAAAATGAGGGGAATTATCATTTTATTAATATCAAGCCTTTTAATTCATGAGAATGGTATGTTTCTGCATATTCTGCATATTTCTCTCCTCAATATTTTATTTAGGAGAGAGAGAGAAAAAAACAGGTACACCAGGGCCTCGAGCCACTGCAAACAAACTCTAGATGTATGTGCCACCTTGTGTACATGGGTACTGGGGAATAAAACCTTGGTTCTTAGGCTTCTCAGGCAAGTGTCTTAATTGCTGGGCCATCTCTCCAGCATCTTCAATATTTTATAAGCTTTTTGTTTTGTTTTGTTTGTTGTTGTTATTATTTTTCTTATAGGTCCTAATCCATCTTGATAGAATTAAGTTTCATTTGAGGGAGATTACTATAGGTACCAAATTCCAACTGTTGAGGTTTTTTTGTTGTTGTTGTTAATAGTGGCAGGTATGTGTGATGGATGTGTGTGTAGGCATTCGTGTATATATGCACACTTAGGTGTGCATGAGGAGGCCAGAGGCTGACACCTAGAGTACTAATGTCTTCCTTAACTGATCCCCACCATTTTTTTTTTTTTTTGATACAGGGTCTCTAAATGAATCTGGAGCTCACCATTTTGGCTATCCTAGCTGGCCCACAAGCCCCATCCTTCTGTCTCTGAATTCTCAGAATTGGGGTTACAGGTGTATACTGTAGCTTTTCTACAGGAGGTGGTAGGGCATCCAAACTCAGGTCCTTATGTTTCCACAGAAAGTACTTCACTAGCTGAGCCATCTCCCCAGAACTTCCCATTTTTATTACTAAGAGTAAAATTGACTTTATATAACTTTGTACTTTGAAAAGTTGCTAAATTCATTTACTAGTTCTAGAATTATTTGTAGGTTCTTTGGGATTTTGATAAATAAGCAATTACTGTTGTCTTCAATGAAAGTTTTATTATCCTTTTTAAATTTTATGCCTTTTTCTTTTTATTAATCTATAATGGTGAATAGTGACTTTAAATAATCTAAATACTAAAAAATTAAGACTAAAATAATTAAATCTGGAAAGTCACATCACAGAAGTAAAAAAGACTTCTAAATCCCAGCACTTGGGAGGCAGAAGTAGGAGGTTCACTATGAGTTTGAGGCCACCATGAGACTAAATAGTGAATTCTAGGTCAGCCTGGGCTACATACAGCAAGACCCTACCTTGAAAAACAAAACAAACAAACAAACAAACAAAAAAAAAGACTTCTAAGATTTTATGATTTGCTAATTAATTTAGTCAGTGAAATATACACTAGTACCTCCATGATGTCAAGTATTAAAGGAAGTCAAGATAAATCAGGCTTGGATCATACCATCAAGTACTTTGTAACTAAAAAAGGCAATATGACAGGACAAAAAGTTAATTCCGACAAAAGTAAGGCAATGTGACTAATCAGAGATGAATAGAGCTAAACAAGAAAGAATCTAGAGGCAGAACATCAGTAAGTCATGTGGGTCTGACCAGGAAGTGGCCATGAAGAAGTCAGAATTGGACTGGAGAGATGGCTTAGTGGTTAATGTATTTGCCTGCAAAGTCAAAGGACCTAGGTTCAATTCAGTCCCATAAGACAGTCACAGCTGGATTGTCCAGGTTACCCACAGCTTATGCCCAGTTTGGCTACAAACCAGAAGTTTCCACAACTCCCTTCTCTTGATGAGTCATTGGCTAGAGATACTCACAGAACTCAGGAAAATGCCTTACTTACTAGTACCCATTTACTATGACCCAGAAAGAGTTGAGGCAAAGAAATGGTGAACAAGAGTCTCCAGGTCCTCTCCAGACACACCATCCTGTGTGTGTCCAGCAGCCAGGGGGCTCTCTGAACTCTGTCATTTGAGGTTTGGGGAAGGCTTTAGTATGTCTAAATGATGATTAATAATTGATTATAGATCATGCCATGCCCTGTTACTTCCCCATAGACGGGGACAGAAGTCTAGAGAGTAGAGGAGCTGGTGATCTGAAAATTCCAACCCTCTAGTCACATAGTCCTCCTGGAAACTAGCCTCCACTTTAAGGTTCTCTATGACCCTCAGATACCAGTCAACTCATTGTCATGCACAAAGACAGTTCTGATTTCTGAGATTTCCTAGAAGTCTGTACCAGGAAAGGGGCAGGGAAAAACCAAGGCTCTGGTTCCAATGACATAATACCCCTTCCACCTCTATCAGATTTTAGGCTTTATCTTTTTATCACATGACTGTGCCTCCACATCCTTCCAGACTGATGTCAAAGAAAGCTTAGAACCTTTTCATAGTAAGATGTATGTAGTTGAAAACTGGGCCTCTCCAACTGAAATAGCAGAGGGTATTCATGGTTCTTAAGGCCATGGGACCAGCATAGCCCAGCTCAGAGACAAAAAATAAAAATTAAAAAAAAAAACTTTCTAGAACACTTAAGGAAGGAAATGTACAAACTCTATTATTAAATGGTTGCATGAGGGCTGGGGAGATGGCTTAGTGGTTAAGCACTTGCCTGTGAAGCCTAAGGACCTCGGTTCGAGGCTCGATTCCCCAGGACCCACATTAGTCAGATGCACAAGGGGGTGCACGCATCTGGAGTTCGTTTGCAGTGGCTGGAGGCCCTGGCATACCCATTCTCTCTCTATACCTCTTTCTCTGTCTGTCACTCTCAAATAAATGAATAATAAAAAAATTTTTTTAAATGGTTGCATGAATGAGCCATATGAATGTTAAGAGAGGAACATTTTGTATGAGGTATACCTTAGAACCCCAGGTCTGCCAGATCATCTCCTGTGTCCTCTGATCATAGGGACAATAGAGAATCAAGCCCCTCTATAGGCAGGCAGGTGAAGGCTTCTAGGAGTCCTCAGTGGGGGGCTTAAGAGTCAAGGACCTATATCAAGCCTGAATTTGGAAAAAAATCCACCAAAGACCTAAACAATATTTTTATATTTGCTAAATTTAAACATTCTTAATAAATACATTATACCATGTTGAATAGTAATGCTATAGTGTTGCATATTTAATTTTGCTTTGGAGAAATTCCCAGGATTGTCTTCCCTCCCAGTTTTACAAAGATACTTGTGAACTCCCCTGGTTGGTGACAGACAGATGTACCCATCAGGAAGATCTCTATGATAATGCTTATATCTCATCTGTATATGAAAGTCTCAGCACATGAACTCCTCTGCAGGACTAGTGAAGCCTACAGACTCCTTCTAGAAAAAGAGCTTGTAATTATATAACATCAAATGTATAAGGTTCCAATTAAATTTTAAAATAGCCAAAAGATTTAAAAGGAAGTTTGTGACCTAGTAATACATGCAGCTCTTTATTAAAGAATCAGATAACAAATTCTAGGGTACGTTGAATGGCAGTTTCCAAGTGGCTATGAATATAAATGGTGAGTCTAAGTGATTCTTTGAGACACCTGAAATAATCATGATATGATACATGGGTAGCAAAGTCACAGGTTTTGTACATGCAGTCTGTGGTTTCTCGGCATGTTCATAATTGAAAGAGTGTGTTGAAAGTTGGCAAAAAAAGATATATTTATTTTTACTAAAGCTCATGAATTATAATGCCTTTAAGACAGAAGTTATTCAGTCTTATTTAAGACTCTAGTATTGATTTCTAGCTTTCCTGACATTTTAGGTGGTTCTGACATAAAAATCATTAGGTAGCATTTATTTAAGTGGCAAGTAAGCCTGGAGGGACATTTCTGAAGCCCTTCTTCCACAGAACATCCATGCTTATATGATTATAGCCACACAACTTCATGTCATATCTCTCATTCTCCCTTTCTGGTGCCCATGGAAACGAGGCTCTAAATTCCTCAGACCCCCTTCCGCTTACTTCCCCAAACTGCTTCCTTTGCTTCCCTTATCCTGTCTTCAACCTCTGGCTCTCATGTTTCTAATGGTTTTAGAAAATGCCTTGAATGCATACATAATTAGGTATTTGCAATGTCTGTGTACAAATCTTCCCAGGCTAGAATCCTACCAAGACAATCACTGGATCCAATAAGTGAGTCTTGCAAGGCAAAGAGGCAGCCTCCTACCAGATTCAGTAAGTGCCCACCTCTAACCCCTTTCTGGGTATATGGGAATTGATGCACCCCTGTGACATCTAAGTTACTTGACTGGATCCCAGAATGGGAAGAGTGCTTTGATGAGGATAAGGGGTAACAAGCATCATGTGATCTCAGAAATTGAAACTCCTTTTCCTAAGAAAAACAGAAAGCAAATCACATATATTGACCATGGATTGTGGTAGATTTACATTTTCTCAATCTTCAAAATTAAAACAGTGGGCTATTAGTATCTTCAATGAAGAATGAGCAAAGAAGCTTAAAAAATTATGCACCCTGACCAAGGTCACATGTAACTCGTAAATGTCAAGTCTACACCAACCCATTTCTTCAGTCTATCCAGTCTGGCATCTCATCCATAGCCCACTGAATAGCTGCCACAAGGGCTTATGACATCCCCTGTGACTAATAAGATGAGTTTATCCACCCTTTTCATGTTTGACCTCTTGGCACCCTGTGGCACTGCTGCTCACTCACATCCACTGAAATGGCCTGCTTGCCTTCTACATCCTCTACTTTACTGACATGCCTCCCTCTCCACTACCTATAGAAATGGAGCTCCTCACACCCCACTTGACCTTCCTTTCTAACTGAATGAGACCTCCTTTGGTTCATCATGCCAGTTACCCAAAGTTCCCAAAAGTCTTCTCCCTATTCTGGGCTTCAGCCAAGTAACATGGATATCTCATGGTTGTTTTGAAACTTGTGTGCCCAAAGGTGGGTTAAGTCCATTCTCTTTCTCTAGTAAGTCTTGTATCAGTGAAAACACCTGACTTCCATGCAAAGCACCCCTCTTGCTCAAGTAAAAATGCTGAGAATAGACCATTTCTTCTTTCACCTTCCTATGCAATCCAACACTTTTATGATTTGACCTACAAAGAATATCTGAAGTCTCCCCTGTTGCATCTCCAATAAATTCAACTTCAAGATGCCATGGTTTCTTATCTGTGACCTAAATAGCCATCTAGGTCCTCTTCATGTCCTCTTTGACCCATTTCCTCTGATTATGTTTTGCAGCAGTTTTCCATGATCAGTTCATATTAAATTGCAAACACCCCTAATCTGTGAGATCTGGTACCTACTTCCCTCAGCTGCAGTCACTCTCCCCTTTGCCTTGTATTCTCCTACTACCCTGAACTTCTACTTCTTCAATTACCTATGCCTCTTTCAGTCTCTGGGCCTTCACATAGTCTGTTCACTCAGCTTAAAATGCTAGTTCCTGCTTTGTTCATGAAGTAACTCCTTACGGCTCCTCTGGAGCTCAATTTAAATGTTACTTTCCCAGGAAAGCTATTCCAACCACCCAAACTAGGTCATCCTCTGCTTCACCCAAATCTTGCATTGAGATCATGCTATTCTTTGATTTAGTATGGTTATTTTTGGGATCGTTAGACAAATTCAATAGCAGTTAGTTGAGCAAGAGCAGTTTGTGAAACAAACAGCCCTGAATGGCTGGAGAAATGTCCTGGTGGTTTGGCTTGGCAGTTAAGGCACTTGCCAGCAAAGCTAAAGGACCCAGGTTTGATTCATTAGTACCCAGGTAAGACAGATGCACAAGGTGGTACATGTGTCTGGAGTTTGTTTGAAGTGGCCAAAAGCCCAGCGTGCCCATTCTCTCTCTCTCCCTCTGCCTCTTTCTCTCTCAAATAAATAAATTAAATATTGAAAGGAAAAGAGAAACAGCCTTGAAAACCAGAAGAGGTTCAGAAAGTATTGCTCTGCAGCATTTATGAGTAGAAAACAGAAATGATGGGGCTAAAAAGATGGCTAAGTGGTTAAAGGTACTTGCTTGCAAAGCTTGACACCCTGGGTTCAATTACCCAGTACCCGCGTAAGGCATATGCACAGTGGCACATGCACCTGGAGTTCACTTGCAATGGCAGGAGGCCCTGGTATTCACTCTCTCAAATAAATAAATAAAATATTAAAAATATAAAAGAAAACAGAAATGAGGTACAGGGACAGTTTGCTCAACAAACTGTTAACTTCAAGGCGGCTCTGCATTTTCCTTATGTGATCATAGTCTAATCAGTTGGCACACTATGGCTGGCTGAGTCAGTTCCTGAGATTGGCTAAGACCTAACTGTTTGTTACAGACATATAGCTCATTTACAGACCATTTAGTTATAGGTTCATTGGATAAAATGTCAAATTATGAAGGCATCATCAGGCCAGAACTGGTTCAGTTTAATATAATCAAATAATTAGTTTCATTTTTAATATAAATATCCCCCAATGCTGTAAGCTCTATAGAACAGCAACTACCTATTCCTCAGCCCATCCACAAAGCCTAGCACAAAGCTTTTACCACATGAAGATTTCCCTTAGTTCCTGTCTTCTCAGAGGCAAGTATTCAGTCACAGGTATAAACAACTTAAAAGTTTACTTAGGGGCTGGAGAGATGGCTTAGCGGTTGAGCACTTGCCTGTGAAGCCTAAGGACCCCGGATGGAGGCTCGGTTCCCCAGGTCCCACGTTAGCCAGATGCACAAGGGGACGCACGTGTCTGGAGTTCGTTTGCAGAGGCTGGAAGCCCTGGCGCGCCCATTCTCTCTCTTTCCCTCTATCTGTCTTTCTCTCTGTGTCTGTCGCTCTCAAATAAATAAATAAAAATTTTTTTTAAAAAAAGTTTACTTAGCAAAGTAAAGCAAAGCATGAGCTGCAAAGAGGTTGGAATGGACTATCCTGAGAGCTGTTGGTAGCACCATAATGGGTTCTACACTGTGGATTTTTAAGGAGGTTTGTGAATATTTATTTTCCTCCACAAATCTTAGTGGACCAGATCTCCTTTTAGGGTACTTCTCATGATCCCCTAAAAAGTTCACAGTGGGACAGGGGGTAGTGTGAAGCCACAATGTGAAGGATACTATAATGAAGTCAGGATCTTTTACAAATGCACACCATCATTATGTGTCTGTGTGGTGACTGGGAAAGAGGCTTGGCACCTTGGGTTCTGATACTGCTGGAAGAACCTAACTGCAGCTTCAAGGATGTTTACCCACAAGGGGCACCTGACTCTCAGGAGACACAGCTACAGAGCTTTCAGTTCCCTTAAGTCCAACCCTCTGCTTACCAGGACATACAGCTACCACATGCAGCTACAGTCTTCCTGGGTGGCCTCATATTGAACTCCTTGCCTAGCCAGTATCAAGACTTAGCAGATGGTATAATTTTTTTATATCTTCGTTGAGCTAATTAATTATATTTTTCAAAAATCTCTTTTGGGCTAGGGAAATGGATTAGCAGTTAAGGCATTTGCTTGTGAAGCTTAAGGACTATGGTTCAATTCCCCAGGACCCACGTAAGCCAGATGCACAAGGGGGTGCATGAATCTGGAGTTCGTTTGCAGTAGCTACAGGCCCTCTCATGCCCATACATTTCTAAAAAGTCTCTTTTGTCATGCTTCTAGTAGATTTTTCATGAATCATAAGAAACTTCTTGGGATATACAATGACAATGACTTAAAAACCTGGGTCCAAGAATCAGAAAGAACCCTAGTCTACTTGTTGCTACTTAAAGATAAGAAGAAGGGGCTGAAGGGATAGCTTAGCAGTTAAGGCACTTGCCTGGGAAGTCTAAGGACCTAAATTCAATTCCCCAGTACCCACATAAGCCAGATGCACAAGGTGCTGCATGTGTCTGGAGTTCATTTGCAGTGGATAGAGGCTCTGGTGTGCCAACTCTCTCTCTCTCTCTCTCTTTCTCTCTCTCTCCTTCTTTCTTTGTCTCTCTTTCTTCCTGTCTCTCACAAAAGAATAATTTTAGAAAGATAAGAGCAAGACAAGTTTCATATGCTACTTTTTAATTTCTATAATGAAAATACATGGCTCAGGCTGGAGAGATGGCTCAGCACTTAAGACCCTTGCCTGCTAGGCCTAACAACCATGTTTGAGTCCTCAGTACCCACATAAAGCCAGATGCACAGTAGTGCCTGCATCTGGAGTTTGTTTGCATCAGCTTATGGCCCTGGTATGCCCATTCTCTCTTTCACGGTCTCTCTTCTCTCTGTTTGCAAATAAATTAAAATGTTTTTAAAAAATAAAAGAAAAAGAAAGAAAATTTTTGTCTCATTCCTTTATGTGGTTCATGGTTCCCAAAAGAATCTATTTACTCACTCACTATGAATATGTTATCACAACTTGTGGAATGTCCCCATGCAACCCTAAAACCACCAGCTGGCTAACAAATAAACATGGTTTGAGTTCTGGATTTCAAAAAAGGGTAAATGCATGTTTATTTAAAGTAAACAGATTTGACTAGTGATTTCCAGGTGAGGCATCACACATAGCCGAGTGTGAGATGGAGGGATCAGAAAGATGTTCAAACAGAGTAAGATAGCAAATGATGTAATAATCTGACTACATGAAAGCCAGGTCAGACCCAATTTGTATCTGCCTGCCTACACAGCCACCAGAGCCCCTAGCACAAAATATTGTCATTCCATTCCTGCTGTGACATCTTTAACTCCAGGATTTGTCTCACACAATATGCTCCTTTCTTGGTCAAATGCAAAGTACATATTTTAGCTAGCTACTCCTCTTTTCCTAGCAGTTCAAAACTGAATAATGTCTAAGATGAACACATCCAGAAGCAAGCAATCTAAAATACATTTGTGCTGCTAATTTTTTGCTTTCAGCATCATTGATTTGTAAAAGAATTATGAGCAGAGGAATGGCACATGATACTATTCTTGGATTCAGTTCTCACTCTTCCATTATTGCCTTAAAAGCAAAAAAAAAAAAAAAAAGGCAAATAGATGCCTCCTAAAACAATGCTGGGCATTATATGTAATGCTTCTGCCTTGGAATGAATAATTGCACTAAAACAAGCTGGGCTATATGTTCACCACGTAGACAGCTATCTCCCAAAAGAAAGGAGAAACAAAACCTTTGAGCTCTCCTCCACCTACAGCCTTATTGCAGATAACTTTCTGCTAAAGCTTTAACGTTTAAGATTTCCAAAAATTGACTGACAAAACTAAGTGTCCCATGCCCTCAGGTTGATGTCATTCATTGCTAATATTAGGAGCAAAGCACTTTAGGTTCACCTAGGAAAGAGGAACTTTTATTTTTGAGTTGAGCAAGAGCAGACACTAAAAATGCACATGGTAAGACTTCCTTCTGGTATATCTGACACAGATAAAATAGCTGTGCTGTGAAATTATTTTGAATCAAATGGGAAAGGAAATCATTTTATTAGAGAATATAAAAGAGAATATAAAAGACATTTCATATAGCCTCACTCACATGAATGCAAAGGAGGTATGAAGAAAGATGTAATCAGAATAGATGGTAAGACCCTATCGCTGTTACTACTGCATCAGTATGTGTCTATAACTGAACTTTCCTTACTTTTTTTTTTTTGTTTCAGAAAAGCTTTCTAAAATGTGTAAATAGTAGTGGCAAGCAAATTGGGCATGTTTAATTCTTGCTATTTTGCAATTTGTTTTTATTGGCAATTCTCAGTCTTCTAACCTTATCCCTGAGTAGTCATTATTTTCTTAACTCATTACCACAGGGGACACAGAACAGGTCCCCCCACCCTGGGATGCTCAATAAGTACCAAGTAGCATAAACTTTGCACTCCCTTGCTTGCATGGCTATTTGGCTGTTTTTCACCAAGCTACTCCTCCCTATTATACTAAGAGCCACTGAAAGATATTAAAATTATACAAGAAGCCTTATATGGATCCTTTTCCCATGACAAGCACCAAGCTCTCCACCCTTCATGCACCCAAAGATCTCAAGGCAGGACACATCCCTCTGCACTGTGATGATGGGTTTTCTTTCCTGTGTCCCTCCCTGGAACCTAGGCTCCTTGAAGGGAGAGAGCTGTGCCCTGTTCCTCTTGGAGTCCTCAAGACCTGGGACAAGGTGACCTTTCATTCAAAATTTACTTATTCATCAGTGCTGATTGTCTCTACCTGGAAGACAAGGTTATTTACTTATAAGTTTGTTTTGCCTTGGATTTAGTGGTTTTTTTTTTTTTTTATTCTTCCTACAATAACACCTTTGCTCAGGATCCCTATCTCTAGTCTCTTTGAGTCTTTATAGGAAAGTTTACATTTTACTATTAATTAGTTTTGTACTCAGTGAATACAGTCAATTTGGTACCATTATTAAGCTCATCCATTACCTACACCCTCCCCTTTGCCCCTCCTTGTTGAGTTATATGGGTCATGCGTTCTAGAGTTAGCCCACAGTTATGGGTGGGATAAATGTCTGCATATCATGACCCAATATGTGGCTCTGACATTCTTTCTGCCCCCTCTTCTGAAAAATTTCCCCAAGCCATGTTGGGTTCGTTTTTGGTCTGCTTCAGTAATGAGGTGTTGGGGACCTCTGGATCTCTGATTTGGTAGGAGTTGATTCTTCTCTGTGTTGATCTCCTTCACCCTTGTGCTGGTACCCAGTTCACCAAGAAAACAGCATCTTTGCTTATTTCACTAATTGTTCTTAGTTTTCTAGTTGTACAAATGATTTCCAAGAAACTATTCAAAGAGCATTGTTGTATGAAAATCATTCATGGAACAAGTCAAATTATTTTTCTCCTTGTTCTCCTTTTAAGTAGCTCAAGATATTTTTCACATATTTATGCAACAATTTTCTTCCAGTTGGAAATATCCAATTAATATGGGAAAATAAAACTCCCTATCTATTAGAAATCAACAAAGTTGCCAGGCTTGGTGGTATATGTCTTTAATCCCAGCATATGAGAGGATTTCTGTGAGTTCAAGGCCAGCCTGGAAATATAGAGTGAGTTCCACATCAACTTAGACAAGAGTAAGACCCTAGCTCAAAAACATCAATGGCAACAACAACAAATAGCCAAGTAAACAAAGCACCAAAAATTATGATTCCCTGTACCTGATAACTAAAAGAAAAAAGGTCACCTTGTAAGCTTTAAACACCATACCAATAATGTTAGATGAATAGCCCAGATACCAACATCCCATTCTAATAAAGAAATCAAACCTCAGAAAAGGGGATCCATATCCCCAAGGTCTCTGTGCTTGCTGTAGCAATGCATCAAACCCCAGGTCTTCAACTCTGCAAGGTGATGAACGATTGACTAGCTATGAAATTATATATGTCACTTAGGAAGCATTTTATACACAACAACAAAAAAGCAAGAGAAAGAACACTAATGCAAAAATAAAAGTACTAGTGGCTAACTTGAAAGAAGTCAAAGCAGGGGCTGGGAAAATGGTTCATGGCTAAAGGCATTTCCTTGTAAAGTCTGCTGAACTGGGGTTCAATTTTCTAGTACCAACATAAAATCAGATGCACTAAGTGATGATACATGCATCTGGAGTTTGTTTGCAGTGGCAAGAGGCCCTGCTGCATCCATATTCTCTCTTTCTCTCTCGCTTGCTCTTGCTCTCACTCTCTTCTTACAAAAAAATGAGTAAAATATCTTGCCAAAATAAATAAAATGATAAAATGAGAAGAACCAGCTGGAAAAATAAGCTGTGTCTCTGCTGGGGAAGTAATGAATGATGCTTTGTGGGAGAACCAGGGAGGGAAACTGTTCTTATAAGAGCATCTGATAGAGAAGAAGGGGGCATTTTCTCTGATGTTACAGTCACCTGAGCTTTGCCTCTTTATTTAGATCCTACACTCATTTTTTGAGACATTCTCTCTGAAAGATGTTAGTTTTAAGACAGAAACCTCTCAATTCTAGACTTCCACAAAGACATAGCCAAGGAAATATGGCGATTATTAGTTCTATCTCTGTTTATAAAGCAAAAATATTTTTTCCCTGATGAACTTTTAGAGATGAAAACAAGATTCCTTCTTAAAAGAATAATATAAACTTCCTGTAGTAATTTTGTGTACAATTATAAAAAATAGAATACAGTTAGGATAACCTAGTCAGATTTGGTGGCACATGCTCATTGGCAGTTACTGAAGAAGTGGAGGAAGGAGAGTCAGAAGTTCAAGACCAGCCTTGGCTACATCTGAGGCTGGGAGACAGTTTAGTGGGCAAAAGCACTTGTGGACTTGAGAGGGCCTGAGTTCTATTTCCAGAATCCACATAAAAACTAGACATGGCCATATACATCTGAAACTCCCGCCCTATAGCAGGGGGACCAGGGGAATCACTGGGCTTCATTGCTCAGCTTGTCTGATTACAAAAGAACAGCTCCAGGGTCATCAAGAGGCTCCTTCTCAAGGAAACAATGTGGAAAAGCAATCGAGGAGACACCCGACATTCTTCTCTGGCCTCTACACACACACATGCATGCACTATGCATACACACACTGCATCACCCATGATACACACACACATACCAAAAATGAAAACCTAAAAGATGCATTATAATTATACTTCAAGTGATTTACAACTCAATTAGTAAATAGGTCAACAGACATATATTGTTCCTCTGTGTGTCATGTGTAAGCAAACTAATATGGTGATATTGGGACTGAAAGTTTCATTTTAGGAGAATTTTGTTCTCATTCTATGCCTGAGCAGATTTTGAGCTGCCTAATGACAAAATGGCAAAGAATGAGAAAAACCTTCTCAGGCTTCAAGTGACTCTATCTCTGTCACTGTTCATGACAAAAAGTTGATTATTCAGAACTAAATACATGTAGTTTTACCTAAGGAAGTGATGACTGTGTCTTTCTTTATTTTTTTTTCTAGGAATCTTGGCAAGTCAGGACTCAGAGTTTCTTGTTTGGGTCTTGGTAAGTACTTGGGGGGTCATGCGGGGCTGGGGCAATACCATGAAGTGATTCTGGCTCATGGAAGGAGACTGGCTCATGGAAGGATTCTGGTTCATGGAAGGAGACTGGCCAGCATTCTAATTCCCCTTCTGAGCTTTTCCTGGCAACATGGCCATCTCCCTCTCTGGGCCCAAGGATCCCTTGTGTTCATGGTACCTGTCATAAGCTGGAGATTTCAGTGTGCTGAGCCTAACTTCAAGGCACATTCACTACTGTCCCAGAGCAGGTTCAAGGTTTCTTCTTGTTGAGACTAAACACTTTAGTAACTATAACTACTTTTTCTGCACTCTGTTACTTTAAACTCATTCATACTCATTTCTTTGCCAAACTGTATACTTTTCATATCTTTCTGTTCTCTCTTACTATACATTTGACAAAGAGCAAGAAGCACCCATGCATGCTATACTGTCTTCTACCAGACTAGTTAGTACATTACTTTAAAATTCAACCTCACTCCAGCTTTCAGGACATTGGCAGAAAAGAGGTAGAAGCAGATTTTTTTCCTTTACCAGAATATAACATAAATGATCTCAAGCCAAGTTTGACACTGAAACATCACATGTACATTCTTTTTTTTTTTTTAATTTTTATTATCATTTTCCATGATTATAAAATATATCCCATGGTAATTCCCTCCCTCCCCACCCCCACACTTTCCCGTTTGAAATTCCATTCTCAATCATATTACCTCCCCATTACAATCATTGTAATTACATATATACAATATCAACCTATTAAGTATCCTCCTCCCTTCCTTTCTCCACCCTTTATGTCTCCTTTTCAACTTACTGGCCTCTGCTACTAAGTATTATCATTCTCACACAGAAGCCCAGTCATCTGTAGCTAGGATCCCCATATGAGGGAGAACATGTGGCGCTTGGCTTTCTGGGCCTGGGTTACCTGACTTAGTATAATACTTTCCAGGTCCATCCATTTTTCTGCAAATTTCATAACTTCATTTTTCTTTACCGCTGAGTAGAACTCCATTGTATAAATGTACCACTTCTTCATTATCCACTCATCTGTTGAGGGACATCTAGGCTGGTTCCATTTCCCAGCTATTATAAATTGAGCAGCAATAAACATGGTTGAGCATGTACTTCTAAGAAAATGAGATGAGTCCTTTGGATATATGCCTAGGAGCGCTATAGCTGGGTCATATGGTAAATCAATCTCTAGCTGTTTTAGGAATCTCCACACTGTTTTCCACAATGGCTGGACCAGATTGCATTCCCACCAGCAGTGAAGAAGGGTTCCTTTTTTTCCACATCCCCGCCAACATTTATGATCATTTGTTCTCATGATGGTGGCCAATCTGACAGGAGTGAGATGGAATCTCAATGTAGTTTTAATCTGCATTTCCCTGATGACTAGTGACGTAGAACATTTTTTTAGATGCTTATATGCCATTCGTATTTCTTCCTTTGAGAACTCTCTATTTAGCTCCATAGCCCATTTTTTTGATTGGCTTGTTTGATTCCTTATTATTTAACTTTTTGAGTTCTTTGTATATCCTAGATATTAATCCTCTATCAGATATATAGCTGGCGAAGATTTTTTCCCATTCTGTAGGTTGCCTCTTTGCTTTTTTCACTGTGTCCTTTGCAGTGCAAAAACTTTGTAATTTCATTAGGTCCCAGTGGTTAATCTGTGGTTTTATTGCCTGAGCAATTGGGGTTGTATTCAGAAAGTCTTTGCCAAGACCAATATGTTGAAGGGTTTCCCCTACTTTTTCCTCTAGCAGCTTCAGAGTTTCAGGTCTGATGTTAAGGTCTTTAATCCATTTGGACTTAATTCTTGTGCATGGTAAGAGAGAAGAATCTATTTTCATTCTTCTGCAGATATTTATCCAGTTTTCAAAACACCATTTGCTGAAGAGGCTGTCTCTTCTCCAATGAGTATTTTTGGCATTTTTATCGAATATCAGGTGGCTATAGCTACTTGGGCTTACATCTGGGTCCTCTATTCTGTTCCACTGATCTACATGTCTGTTTTTGTGCCAGTACCATGCTGTTTTTGTTACTATGGCTCTGTAGTATAGGTTAAAATCAGGTATGGTGATACCACCAGCCTCTTTTTTGTTGCTCAGTATTATTTTAGATATTCGAGGTTTTTTGTGATTCCAAATGAATTTTTGGATTGTTTTTTCTATTTCCATGAAGAAAGCCTTTGGAATTTTGATAGGGATTGCATTAAATGTGTAGATTGCTTTAGGTAAGATTGCCATTTTCACAATATTGATTCTTCCAATCCAGGAACAAGGGATGTTTCTCCACTTTCTAGTGTCTTCTGCAATTTCTCGCTTGAGTGTTTTAAAGTTCTCATTGTATAGATTCTTTACTTCCTTGGTTAGGTTTATTCCAAGGTATTTTATTTTTTTTGATGCAATTTTGAATGGGAGTGATTCTCTGATTTCATCCTCTGTGTGTTTGTTGTTAGCATATATGAAGGCTACTGATTTCTGTGTATTTATTTTGTATCCTGCTACATTGCTGTAGGTTTTGATCAGCTCTAACAGCTTGCTAGTAGAGTCTCTAGGGTCCTTTATGTATAGAATCATGTCATCTGCAAATAATGATAACTTGATTTCTTCCTTTCCAATTTGTATCCCGTTTATGTGTGTCTCTTGCCTTATTGCTATGGCTAAGACTTCCAAAACTATATTAAATAAAAGTGGGGACAGTGGACACCCTTGTCTTGTTCCTGATTTTAGTGGAAAAGCTTCCAGTTTTTTCCCATTTAGTAATATGTTGGCTGTAGGCTTGTCATAAATAGCCTTTATTATATTGAGATATGTTCCTTCTATTCCCAGTCTCTGTAGGGCTTTTATCATGAAGGGATGTTGGATTTTGTCAAATGCTTTCTCTGCATTTAATGAGATGATCATGTGATTTTTGTCCTTCAACCCGTTTATGTAATGTATTACATTTATAGATTTGCGTATGTTGAACCATCCCTGCATCTCTGGGATAAGGCCTACTTGGTCAGGGTGAATGATCTTTTTGATATACTCTTGTATTCTGTTTGCCAATATTTTGTTGAGAATTTTTGCATCTATGTTCATGAGGGAGATTGGTCTGGAATTTTCTTTTTTTGTTCTATCTTTGCCTGGTTTTGGTATCAGGGTGACGCTGGCCTCATAGAAGGAGTTTGGTAGGATTCCTTCTTTTTCTATTTCCTGGAAAAGCTTAAGAAGCAATGGTGTTAGCTCTTCCTTAAAAGTCTGGTAAAATTCAGCAGTGAATCCATCCGGGCCTGGGCTTTTTTTAGTTGGGAGATTATTGATAACTGTTCAGATCTCCATGTTTGTTATAGGTCTATTTAAGTGATTAATCTCATTTTGATTTAATTTAGGTAGGTAATATAGATCAAGGAAATCATCCATTTCTTTCAGATTTTCATACTTTGTGGAGTATATGCTTTTGTAGCATGTCCCTATGATTTTTTGAATTTCTCTGGAATCTGTTGTGATGTTGCCTTGTTCATCTCTGATTTTATTAATTTGTGTCTCTTCTCTCTTTCTTTTGGTCAGATTTGCTAAGGGTTTATCAATCTTGTTTATCCTTTCAAAGAACCAACTCTTTGTTTCATTAATTCTTTGGATTGTTCTTTTTGTTTCTATTTCATTAATTTCTGCCCTAATCTTTATTATTTCTTCCCGTCTACTACTTTTTGGTTTGCCTTGTTCTTCTTTTTCCAAGGCTTTAAGGCGAAGCATTAGGTCGCTTACTTGCGACCTTTCTAATTTCTTAATATAGGCACTTAAGGCTATAAATTTACCTCTTAGAACTGCCTTCATTGTGTCCCAGAGATTTTGGTATGTTGTGTTCTCATTATCATTTGACTCTATAAATTTTTTGATTTCCTTTTTGATTTCTTCATTGACCCACTCATCATTTAGTAGTGTATTGTTTAGTTTCCATGATTTTGTGTATGCTCTATAGCCTTTCTTGCTACTGATTTGTAGTTTAATTCCATTGTGGTCAGATAGAATGCAAGGAATTATTTCAATTTTCCTGAATTTGTTAAGATTTGCCTTATGTCCTAATATATGGTCTATTTTAGAGAATGTTCCATGTGCTGCTGAAAAGAATGTATATTCTGCAGCCTTTGGATGAAATGTCCTGTATATATCTGTTAGGTCCATCCCTTCTATGACCTCATTTAGTCCAGATGCCTCTCTGTTTATTCTTTCCCTGGATGACCTGTCAATTGATGAGAGTGGGGTGTTAAAGTCACCCACCACCACTGTGTTTGGTGTTATCTGTGACCTTAGTTCTAGTAGTGTTTGTTTGACGAATTTGGGAGCCCCCATGTTAGGTGCATATATGTTTAGGATTGTAATGTCCTCCTGTTGGAGTGTGCCCTTAATCAATATAAAGTGACCTTCCTTATCTTTCTTGACTAACGTTGGACTAAAGTCTACCCTGTCTGATATTAGGATAGCAACCCCTGCTTGTTTTCTAGGCCCATTTGCTTGAAACACCATCTTCCAACCTTTCACCCTAAGATAGTGTCTATCCTTTGTAGAAAGGTGAGTTTCTTGGAGACAACAAATTGTAGGATCCTGCTTTTTAACCCAGTCTGCAAATCTATGTCTTTTCGTTGGGGCATTGAGACCGTTGATATTAAGAGATATTATTGAAAGGTGTGTATTTATGTTTGCCATTTTTTTGTGTGTGTGTGTGTGTTACTGGTTCTACCTGTGCTCTCTTCTGTTAACTGGTATTTGAGTATAGCTTGTTTTTTCTAGGTTCCTTATATGTGTGCTTTTCCTTTTGTTCAGTATGGAGGATTCTATCAAGTATTTTCTGTAGAGCTGGTTTTGTCTTCAAATACTCCTTTAACCTGCTTTTGTCATGGAATGTCTTTATTTCTCCATCTATTTGAATGGATAACTTTGCAGGATAAAGTAACCTTGGTTGACAGTTGTTATCTTTCAGAACTTGGAATATATCACTCCAAGCCCTTCTGGCTTTAAAAGTTTGTGTTGAATAATCTGCTGTAATCCTGATGGGCTTGCTTTTGTAGGTAACTTGATTTTTCTCTCTAACTGCTTTCAATAATTTTTCTTTGGTTTGTGTGTTTGGAAGTTTGATTATAATGTGGCGAGGGGAGGTTCTTTCTGGGTTTTGTCTGGCTGGGGTTCTAAAGGCTTCCTGTATCTGTATTGGCACCTCTTTCCCAATTTGGGGGAAATTTTCCTCTATGATTTTGTTGAAGATGCCTACTATGCCTCTGGAGTGGAGTTCTTCTCCTTCTACTATGCCCTGAATTCTTATATTGGATCTTTTCATAGTGTCCTGAATATCATGAAATTCCCACTCATACTTTTCTATAAGTTTGTCTTTCTCTTTGTTGGACTGCATTAGGTCTGCCACCTGGTCTTCTAGCTTAGATATTCTGTCCTCTCCCTCATCCATCCTACTGGTGAGATTTTCTACAGAGTTTTTTATTTCATTAACTGTGTTCTTCATTGCTAGTAATTCTGACTGGTTTTTCTTTATTATTTCTATTTCCCTATTTATGTCTTGTATTGCCTTCTTTATTTCATTAAATTGGTGTCCTGCCTCTGATTCCTTTGATTTCCTCTTTGATTTCCTCTTTGATTTCTTCAATCAAAAACAGCCCCGAGTATGTATGCAAGAGTAGTTATTATAATGACCAGATCTTCTATCAACAAAGAGGTTTAGATTTCTGGTCTGATGAGGGATCCAAGTCAGCTTGTGACCAAGTGAGACCCTTCCCTGGTGCAATCCCAGTTACCTTGGGTGATTTTGGTCTCAGTCAATTTGCTGCCTGGGTCGTCGGGCTGCTGTTCTGATTTCTGGAGCTGGGCACTTGCTTTTCCTACGGGGCAAACCGAGCCGCTGCTGCTGCCTCTGCTGCTCCTATAGCTGCCACCACCGGAGCCACCACCACTGCTGAAGCTGCCGCTGCCGTGACCACCGCCGCTGCTCCCCCCGAAGCCACTGCTGCAGGATCTGCCGCCGCTGCCGCTCCTGGGTCCGCTGCTGTTGGGGCCGCTGGTACCGGTGCTGGAGCCGCTGAAGTTGCTGCCGAACTCTGCTCCTGCTTGGGTCCCGCTGTCAGCCCAAGTTGGCATGGCCGGGTCCCGGGCCGCTGCTGTGTTCGCTGGAGCTGGGCTCAGGCGGTGGGGGAGGGGAGGGAGCCGCGGCTGCTCTGGTTGTCTCGCTGCTCCACGTGTTCTAACTCGCGGTCTTCTCCTCCCCTGCTCGCTGCCGCTCTCCCCTCACGTTTCCCGAGTTGCGGAGAGCGCGGTGTGAGGGAAAATCCCGCACCTGGCTTTTCCTGCGGCTCGAGCTGGTCTGGTGGTTTTCTGCTGCGCCGCGGCTGAGGCGTTTGGCCGAGCTGCCTGAGCCGTTGGAGCCGCTTTTCCCGCCTGTGCGGGCTTTGGATGTTCTATCACTCTTCTACTTCTCCGCTGCCGCCTCAATTTCCTATACACCTCACTTTTTAGTAAAAGCGTGTATTTTGCTGAGTTTTTTTGGTCTTTTTCCCCCCTAGGCTGCTTTGGCGTGGTACCTACGCCGCCATCTTAACCGCCCAGAAGAGGGAACATTTTAATGCAGAGGAAATTGCTAAACAATAAGAGGGTAACATTAAACAAAGCAGAGTTGGTGAGGTGGTGGGCTTTGGAGTGGTAGTGATGGTGAAGGCATCTTGTTGAAGTTATTTTCTGTTGCTGCTGTGTTCTCAGTGGAAATCAGCCTGGGAAAAATGGTTTGAAAGCTTAAGGAGAGAAAAAATGCAGGAGACAAAAGAGTGACTCTACCAGAGTTGACCTTGTGATTGCCAGACATCACTAGGAACTGCTAAAGATTCTGGCTAACACATCTGAAGTAATATCATCTCTAGGATTGCAGGGATTTTAAAAAATAGATCTATTTTAGGGCTGGACAGATGGCTTAGAGGTTAAGCGCTTGCTTGTGAAGCCTAAGGACCCCGGTTCGAGGCTCAGTTCCCCAGGTCCCACATTAGCCAGATGCACAAGGGAGCACATGCATCTGGAGTTCGTTTGCAGTGGCTAGAAGCCCTGGCGCGCCCATTCTCTCTCTCTCCCTCTATCTGTCTTTCTCTCTATGTCTGTCACTCTCAAATAAATAAATAAAAAGTGAACAAAAAAATTAAAAAAAAAAAAGATCTATTTTATATAAATTTATTTATTTATTTATTTATTTATTTATTTAAGCGAGAGAGAGACAGAGAGAGGGAGAAAGGAGGCACCAGGACCTACAGCCATTCCACAAACTCCAGATACATGTGTTACCTTGTGCATCTGGCTTATGTGAGTCCTGGGGAATCTAACTGAGGTCCTTTGGCTTTGCAGGCAAGTGTCTTAACCACTAAGAAATCTCTCCATCCCCTTCTTATCTATCTATTGATAGCTGCACAGGATCATGTAAGTGTTTTTATATAATAAGAAGGAAAGATAAAAGATGGTGAGAGTATCTGGAAGTGGCTTATGACAATTGTAGACCTTAGAATCTCAGAGTAAGTAAGAAAATGATGACTATAGTCAGAAAAATGAGCCAGGAGAGTTGAGGAAGCTACAAAACAACAAAAAGTGATTAGGACCAAATAACTGCTTATCCTACAGGGACCAAAGGACTGTTTTCATATGAACATTAGAGACAGTGAGTAGTTAAAGAGAGAATGTTTTAAAGTGGATTTGTATGGATGAAGAGATGGCTTAGCAGTTAAGTGCTTGCCTGTGAAGCCTAAGGACCCCGGTTCGAGGCTTGGTTCCCCAGGTCCCATGTTAGCCAGTTGCACAAGGGGGCACACGTGTCTGGAGTTCGTTTGCAGAGGCTGGAGGCCCTGGCGCGCTCATTCTCTCTCTCTCTCTCTATCTGTCATTCTCTCTGTGTCTGTCGCTCTCAAATAAATAAAAATACTTTAAAAAAAAAGAGAGAATGTTTTAAAGTGGATTTGTATGGATGAAGAGATGGCTTAGTGGTTAAGGCACTTTCCTACCAAGCTTAATGACCCAGGTTTGATCCTCCAGTACCTCCAGTAAAGTCAGCTTCACAAACTGGCACATGCATCTCAAGTTCATTTGCAGTGGCTGGAGGGCCCAGCATACCCATTCTCTCTCTCTCTCTCATTGCAAATAAATAAAATGAGGGGCTGGAGAGATGGCTTAGTGGTTAAAGCACTTGTCTGTGAAGGCTAAGGACCCAGATTCAATTCTCTAGGTCCCATGTAAGCAAGATGCACAAGGTGGCGCATGCATCTGGAGTTCATTTGCAGTAGCTAAAGGTCCTGGCATGTCATTCTCCCTCTCTCTCTTTCAAATAAAAATAAATAAATGAATGAAAAAAAGAAAATGGATTTGCAGAATGGTTCAACTATTGGTAGTGTCAAAGTCTAAGGTGTTTTCATTGAGAAAAAGAGGCTAAGGTTGTGTTGAAGGCCAAGGGTATTGTAAACAAGTGGTTAAAAAATCCAAAAGATGAAGGTACAGGGAGGGATAATCTTCAGATTCATTAATATTTTAGTTCCCTAAATCTTAACAACTCTAACATTGTCCAAAAGCCCAAAGTCTAGGCCAGCCTTGGTAGTGCACACCTTTATTTCCGCACTCAGGAAGCTGAGGTAGGAGGACTGCTGTGGGGTAGAGGCTAACCTGGGACTGCAAAGTAAGTTTCAGGTCAGTCTGGGCTACAGTGAGACCCTACCTCAAAAAAATCCCAAAGTCTCTTCTAAGAGTCAAGGCAATCTTTTAACAATGAGCCCCTGTAAAATCAAAACACAGGTTACATATATACAATATACAATTGCACAGAGTTGATGTCCCCATTCCCAAAAGGAGTAATGGGGACATAGTGAGGAAAGATAAGGCCAAAATAAGACCAAAAACCAGCTTGTAAAGCACTAAATCAGCATATGTGGCTCTTGGTGGCCTCATCTGGGTTCCATCAGCCATGGGAAGCTCCACTCCTATAGTTCTGCTACCTGCAGCACATTCAGCTTCTCTCTTAGGCCAACTCCATGCTGTGCTAGCTGCTTTCCTCCAAAAATGTCACATGGTCCTAGAATCTCTAAGATCCTCGAGACCCCATTGCAACCTGGGTTTTACCTTCACAGCTTCATGGAGTGGCCTCTTGGAGTCTCCTTGAAGAGAATCCAACCCCACTATGCATTGCTTAGTGGCAATGGCTTTCTGGAAACTTGGTACAAGACTCAGTGATACCACAATTCTTGTACTTTATATCCCTCCAAATCCAGCCCCATGTGAATGATGTTGCCAAGTACCTCAGCCAACTTGAGATGTAGTCTGACCATCTTCTACCATGGCTGTAATAGTTAATGTGCACCATGGTGGGTGAATCTGGGAAAACACTTTCATAATCAGGTTGTTTTGGGGTTTTTTTTGTGTGTGTGCAGGGAACCTTTCCAGTGGGATTCTTAGGTTAAGCACTTTCCTTTCAAAGTGAATTTGCACTGTCATAAGCTGGAGATTTCAGTGTGCTGAGCCTAAATTCAAGGCACATTCACTACTGTCCCAGAGCAGGTTCAAGGTTTCTTCTTGTTGAGACTAAACACTTTAGTAACTATAACTACTTTTTCTGCACTCTGTTACTTTAAACTCATTCATACTCATTTCTTTGCCAAACTGTATACTTTTCATATCTTTCTGTTCTCTCTTACTATACATTTGACAAAGAGCAAGAAGCACCCATGCATGCTATACTGTCTTCTACCAGACTAGTTAGTACATTACTTTAAAATTCAACCTCACTCCAGCTTTCAGGACATTGGCAGAAAAGAGGTAGAAGCAGATTTTTTTCCTTTACCAGAATATAACATAAATGATCTCAAGCCAAGTTTGACATTGAAACATCACATGTACATTCTTTTTTTTTTTTTTAATTTTTATTATCATTTTCCATGATTATAAAATATATCCCATGGTAATTCCCTCCCTCCCCACCCCCACACTTTTCCGTTTGAAATTCCATTCTCAATCATATTACCTCCCCATTACAATCATTGTAATTACATATATACAATATCAACCTATTAAGTATCCTCCTCCCTTCCTTTCTCCACCCTTTATGTCTCCTTTTCAACTTACTGGCCTCTGCTACTAAGTATTATCATTCTCACACAGAAGCCCAGTCATCTGTAGCTAGGATCCCCATATGAGGGAGAACATGTGGCGCTTGGCTTTCTGGGCCTGGGTTACCTGACTTAGTATAATACTTTCCAGGTCCATCCATTTTTCTGCAAATTTCATAACTTCATTTTTCTTTACCGCTGAGTAGAACTCCATTGTATAAATGTACCACTTCTTCATTATCCACTCATCTGTTGAGGGACATCTAGGCTGGTTCCATTTCCCAGCTATTATAAATTGAGCAGCAATAAACATGGTTGAGCATGTACTTCTAAGGAAAATGAGATGAGTCCTTTGGATATATGCCTAGGAGTGCTATAGCTGGGTCATATGGTAGATCAATCTCTAGCTGCTTTAGGAACCTCCACACTGTTTTCCACAATGGCTGGACCAGATTGCATTCCCACCAGCAGTGCAGAAGGGTTCCTTTTTTTCCACATCCCCGCCAACATTTATGATCATTTGTTCGCATGATGGTGGCCAATCTGACAGGAGTGAGATGGAATCTCAATGTAGTTTTAATCTGCATTTCCCTGATGACTAGTGACGTAGAACATTTTTTTAGGTGCTTATATGCCATTCGTATTTCTTCCTTTGAGAACTCTCTATTTAGCTCCTTAGCCCATTTTTTGATTGGCTTGTTTGATTCCTTATTAGTTAACTTTTTGAGTTCTTTGTATATCCTAGATATTAATCCTCTATCAGATATATAGCTGGCGAAGATTTTTTCCCATTCTGTAGGTTGCCTCTTTGCTTTTTTCACTGTGTCCTTTGCAGTGCAAAAACTTTGTAATTTCATTAGGTCCCAGTGGTTAATCTGTGGTTTTATTGCCTGAGCAATTGGGGTTGTATTCAGAAAGTCTTTGCCAAGACCAATATGTTGAAGGGTTTCCCCTACTTTTTCCTCTAGCAGTTTCAAAGTTTCCGGTCTGATGTTAAGGTCTTTAATCCATTTGGACTTAATTCTTGTGCATGGCGAGAGAGAAGAATCTATTTTCATCCTTCTGCAGATATTTATCCAGTTTTCAAAACACCATTTGCTGAAGAGGCTGTCTCTTCTCCATGAGTATTTTTGGCATTTTTATCGAATATCAGGTGGCTATAGCTACTTGGGCTTACATCTGGGTCCTCTATTCTGTTCCACTGATCTACATGTCTGTTTTTGTGCCAGTACCATGCTGTTTTTGTTACTATGGCTCTGTAGTATAGGTTAAAATCAGGTATGGTGATACCACCAGCCTCTTTTTTGTTGCTCAGTATTATTTTAGATATTCGAGGTTTTTTATGATTCCAAATGAATTTTTGGATTGTTTTTTCTATTTCCATGAAGAAAGCCTTTGGAATTTTGATAGGGATTGCATTAAATGTGTAGATTGCTTTAGGTAAGATTGCCATTTTCACGATATTGATTCTTCCAAGCCAGGAACAAGGGATGTTTCTCCACTTTCTAGTGTCTTCTGCAATTTCTCGCTTGAGTGTCTTAAAGTTCTCATTGTATAGATTCTTTACTTCCTTAGTTAGGTTTATTCCAAGGTATTTTATTTTTTTTGATGCAATTGTGAATGGGAGTGATTCTCTGATTTCATCCTCTGGGTGTTTGTTGTTAGCATATACGAAGGCTACTGATTTCTGTGTATTTATTTTGTATCCTGCTACATTGCTGTAGGTTTTGATCAGCTCTAACAGCTTGCTAGTAGAGTCTTTAGGGTCCTTTATGTATAGAATCATGTCATCTGCAAATAATGATCACTTGATTTCTTCCTTTCCAATTTGTATCCCTTTTATGTGTGTCTCTTGCCTTATTGCTATGGCTAAGACTTCCAAAACTATATTAAATAGAAGTGGAGACAGTGGACACCCTTGTCTTGTTCCTGATTTTAGTGGAAAAGCTTCCAGTTTTTCCCCATTTAGTAATATGTTGGCTGTAGGCTTGTCATAAATAGCCTTTATTATATTGAGATATGTTCCTTCTATTCCCAGTCTCTGTAGGACTTTTATCATGAAGGGATGTTGGATTTTGTCAAATGCTTTCTCTGCATCTAATGAGATGATCATGTGATTTTTGTCCTTCAACCCATTTATGTAATGTATTACATTTATAGATTTGCGTATGTTGAACCATCCCTGCATCTCTGGGATAAAGCCTACTTGGTCAGGGTGAATGATCTTTTTGATATACTCTTGTATTCTGTTTGCCAATATTTTGTTGAGAATTTTTGCATCTATGTTCATGAGGGAGATTGGTCTGTAATTTTCTTTTTTTGTTCTATCTTTGCCTGGTTTTGGTATCAGGGTGACGCTGGCCTCATAGAAGGAGTTTGGTAGGATTCCTTCTTTTTCTATTTCCTGGAAAAGCTTAAGAAGCAATGGTGTTAGCTCTTCCTTAAAAGTCTGGTAAAATTCAGCAGTGAATCCATCCGGGCCTGGGCTTTTTTTAGTTGGGAGATTATTGATAACTGCTCGGATCTCCATGTTTGTTATAGGTCTATTTAAGTGATTAATCTCATTTTGATTTAATTTAGGTAGGTCATATAGATCAAGGAAATCATCCATTTCTTTCAGATTTTCATACTTTGTGGAGTATATGCTTTTATAGTATGTCCCTATAATTTTTTGAATTTCTCTGGAATCTGTTGTGATGTTACCTTGTTCATCTCTGATTTTATTAATTTGTGTCTCTTCTCTCTTTCTTTTGGTCAGATTTGCTAAGGGTTTATCAATCTTGTTTATCCTTTCAAAGAACCAACTCTTTGTTTCATTAATTCTTTGGATTGTTCTTTTTGTTTCTATTTCATTAATTTCTGCCCTAATCTTTATTATTTCTTCCCGTCTACTACTTTTTGGTTTGCCTTGTTCTTCTTTTTCCAAGGCTTTAAGGCGAAGCATTAGGTCGTTCACTTGCGACCTTTCTAATTTCTTAATATAGGCACTTAAGGCTATAAATTTACCTCTTAGAACTGCCTTCATTGTGTCCCAGAGATTTTGGTATGTTGTGTTCTCATTATCATTTGACTCTATAAATTTTTTGATTTCCTTTTTGATTTCTTCATTGACCCACTCATCATTTAGTAGTGTATTGTTTAGTTTCCATGATTTTGTGTATGCTCTATAGCCTTTCTTGCTACTGATTTGTAGTTTAATTCCATTGTGGTCAGATAGAATGCAAGGAATTATTTCAATTTTCCTGAATTTGTTAAGATTTGCCTTATGTCCTAATATATGGTCTATTTTAGAGAATGTTCCATGTGCTGCTGAAAAGAATGTATATTCTGCAGCCTTTGGATGAAATGTCCTGTATATATCTGTGAGGTCCATTCCTTCTATGACCTCATTTAGTCCAGATGCCTCTCTGTTTATTCTTTCCCTGGATGACCTGTCAATTGATGAGAGTGGGGTGTTAAAGTCACCCACCACCACCGTGTTTGGTGTTATCTGTGACCTTAGTTCTAATAGTGTTTGTTTGACGAATTTGGGAGCCCCCATGTTAGGTGCATATATGTTTAGGATTGTAATGTCCTCCTGTTGTAGTGTGCCCTTAATCAATATAAAGTGACCTTCCTTATCTTTTTTGACTAAATTCGGACTAAAGTCCACCCTGTCTGATATTAGGATAGCAACCCCTGCTTGTTTTCTAGGCCCATTTGCTTGAAACACCATCTTCCAACCTTTCACCCTAAGATAATGTCTATCCTTTGTAGAAAGGTGAGTTTCTTGAAGACAACAAATTGTAGGATCCTGCTTTTTAACCCAGTCTGCAAATCTATGTCTTTTCGTTGGGGCATTGAGACCGTTGATATTAAGAGATATTATTGAAAGGTGTGTATTTATGTTTGCCATTTTTTTTTGTGTGTGTGTGTGTTACTGGTTCTACCTGTGCTCTCTTCTGTTAACTGGTATTTGAGTATGGCTGGTTTTTTCTAGGTTCCTTATATGTGTGCTTTCCCTTTTGTTCAGCATGGAGGATTCTATCAAGTATTTTCTGTAGAGCTGGTTTTGTCTTCAGATATTCCTTTAACCTGCTTTTGTCATGGAATGTCTTTATTTCTCCATCTATTTGGATGGATAACTTTGCAGGATAAAGTAACCTTGGTTGACAGTTGTTATCTTTCAGAACTTGGAATATATCACTCCAGGCCCTTCTGGCTTTAAAAGTTTGTGTTGAATAATCTGCTGTAATCCTGATGGGCTTGCTTTTGTAGGTAACTTGATTTTTCTCTCTAACTGCTTTCAATATTTTTTCTTTGGTTTGTGTGTATGGAAGTTTGAGTATAATGTGGCGAGGAGAGTTTCTTTCTGGGTTTTGTCTGGCTGGGGTTCTAAAGGCTTCCTATATCTGTATTGGCACCTCTTTCCCAATTTGGGGAAAATTTTCCTCTATGATTTTGTTGAAGATGCCTTCTATGCCTCTGGAGTGGAGTTCTTCTCCTTCTACTATGCCCTGAATTCTTATATTGGATCTTTTCATAGTGTCCCGAATATCTTGAAATTCCCACTCATACTTTTCTATAAGTTTGTCTTTCTCTTTGTTGGACTGTATTAGGTCTGCCACCTGATCTTCTAGCTTAGATATTCTGTCCTCTCCCTCATCCATCCTACTGGTGAGATTTTCTACAGAGTTTTTTATTTCATTAACTGTGTTCTTCATTGCTAGTAATTCTGACTGGTTTTTCTTTATTATTTCTATTTCTCTATTTATGTCTTGTATTGCCTTCTTTGTTTCATTAAATTGGTGTCCTGCCTCTTCTTTGATTCCTTTGATTTCCTCTTTGATTTCCTCTTTGATTTCTTCTTTGATTGTTTTCATGTGTTCTTTGACCTCTTTGAACATATTTATAATTATTCTTTTGAACTCTTTCTTGGGCATTTCCTCTAACTCTTTCTCACTGGAGGACATTTCTGATGCATTAATACTTTTAGGTGGATTTATATCGTCTTGCTTTTTAGTGTTTCTTGTGTTATAATGTATATATTTTTGCATCTTGGATTAAGTTAATGCTTGGATTTTCTAGCTAGCTGTGTATTCTTAGCTGTATCAATTGATTTGATGTAATATATTTTCAGGGTAGGACCTTAAGGTATTAGGTGTGGCTCTTAAGACTCTCAGAGTATCTACAAAGATGTTCTTAGGGGTTGAGTTTCCCTGCTATAGGAGTATTCAAGCAGGCTGAGTGGAATAATATACTGGTAGATTCTAAAATTTAACTAAACACTGTACCCATTCCATCAAAAACAGCCCCGAGTATGTATGCAAGAGTAGTTATTATAATGACCAGATCCTCTATCAACAAAGAGGTTTAGATTTCTGGTCTGTTGAGGTATCCAAGTCAGCTTGTGACCAAGTGAGACCCTTCCCTGGTGCAATCCCAGTTACCTTGGGTGATTGTGGTCTCAGTCAAGTTGCTGCCTGGGTCGTCGGGCTGCTGTTCTGATTTCTGGAGCTGGGCACTTGCTTTTCCTACGGGGCAAACTGAGCCGCTGCCGCCGCCTCTGCAGCTGTTGTAGCTGCCACCCCCGGAGCCACCACCGCTGCTGAAGCTGCCGTTGCTGTGTCCATGTGACTGCTCACCCCGAAGCCGCTGCTGCGGGATCTGCCACCGCTGCCGCTCCTGGGTCCGCTGCTGCTGGGGCCACTGGTACCGGTGCTGGAGCCGCTGAAGTTGCTGCCGAATTCTGCTCCTGCTTGGGTCCCGCCGTCAGCCCAAGTTGGCGTGGCCGGGTCCCGGGCCGCTGCTGTGTTCGCTGGAGCTGGGTTCAGGCGGCGGGGGAGGGGAGGGAGCCGCGGCTGCTCTGGTTGTATCGCTTCTCCACGTGTGCTTTTACCTCGCGGTCTGCCCCTCCCTCCGTTGCTCGCTGCCGCTCTCCCCTCACGTTTCCCGAGTTGCGGAGAGCGCGGTTTGAGGGGAAAATCCCGCACCTGGCTTGTCCTGCGGCTCGAGCCGAGAGTCCGGCAGTTTTCTGCCGCTCCGCGGTTGCGGCGGGTAGCCGAGCCGCCCCGGAGCCGCTGTTCCCGCCTGTGCAGGCTCTGGATGCTCTATAACTCTTCCACTTCTCCGCTGCCGCCTCAACTTCCTATACACCTCACTTTTTAGTAAAAGTGTGTATTTTGCTGAGTTTTTTTTTGGTCTTTCCCCCCCCAGGCTGCTTTGGCGTGGTACCTACGACGCCATCTTAACCGGAAGCCTCCGAATTTTCACATGTACATTCTTTACTGTTTTCATTTATTTTGGCAATTTAGTCTTCCTAATTCCTACAAGAATAGCCCATTAATCTCTGTTAACAACATCCAAAGGTTTCCATAACCCATAGCTCCATTCCTCTCATTAAACCAATTCAGAAGGTCTATGATCCAAATGGTTGGATTTCATTCAGCAACTGCCTCTCCTCTCACTACCAATATTCTATATTTTGTTGATGTTGTAATCAAATACCTGACAAGAAAAAAAAAACTTGTAAGAGGAACGTGTTAACCCAGAATTCATGAAAATAAAGGCCAATGACCACAAATTATGGCCAAACTGAAGCAAGCTTTTTTTTTTTTTTTTTTGGTTTTTGAGATTGGGTTTCACTGCAGCTCAGGCTGTCCTGGAATCCACTATGTAGTCTCAGGATGGTCTTGAACTCAGGCCATCCTCCTACCTCAGCCTCCCGAGTGCTGGCGTTAAAGGCATGCATCACCATGCCCGGCTTCTGAAGGAAGCTTTTAATTGTGCACAATAGAGCTGGTCCTGTGGCTTGCCTCCATAAGGCAGGGTGCAAAGAGCAGCCGGATTTAGTTTGCTGGCTCTTTTTATAGGGTGAAACCATAGAAATTACAGGGTAGGGGTTTTCAGAGGCAAGCAAACATGGTTAAAAAAAAAAAAAAAAAAAAAGCAGATCAGCCATTACAGTTAAACTACTACCCAGAACGTTATGAATACACAATCCTGGGCACAGTAACCAGGGAGCAATTTGTGGCCCTAGCTCAGACATAGAAACTTAGAGAAATGGAAACTTAATCATTATATCAAAATAGATTTTGCTGTTAAAATAGTCAGCTTGGCTCTTCATTTTCCCCTTTTCTTATGCATCCCTGTCAAATCTTTGATAGGGGGTTTCTATTTTCATTGGCTGTATTGGTTGATAATGTTTATGAAGCACAAGTATTTTAGTTCTTTCTATCTGTCTGGATACAAAATTAGTAATGTCCTGGAGAATGCATGACCCAATTGTTTTGGCGAGTAAGACAAGTAATAAAGGGTAGTTAACCAGGGGTAAAAACTCAACAAAGATTTATATCAGTTACTTCTTTGGGATTCCTTCAGCTACTGACAGAGATAAGTTCAGCTTCTTAGCAGTTAACTTTTATAGTGATTCTACATTTCTCTTATCTTCCCAGTCATAATCCCTTATATTCTAACATGTAATTTTTTTTTTAACCAGGCACAAGTCCATTTTTTAAAAAATCTCATGTTGAATTCCAAGCTTCTGCCATTAATAGACTAGTGAGCTGCCAGAATGACTAGAGCAAGGCTGTAGTCTCTTTGTCAGAGGCAGGTGTCCTCTGGAGCTTGACTTGAAGAGGACCCTCTGGGTTTCTGGTAATCTGTTATCTGCTACAATCAGCTGATGGCATTGCTCTCTTGACTCTGGTGTGATGAATTTGTATCCCTTGGTTGAGAAGTATGGGTCCAATTCCTTGAGAGAATGTGGGTCCCGGCAAGTGAATCTGGCTTACCTCTATAAAGCTAAGCAAAGAGACACCTTTGAACAACCAGTACCATCCAAATTAGCAAGTACAAATAGCTAGACTTCTAAATGGCTTTTACATGTTAGGATGGGTGTCTGAGATATGTCCTTAATAAGATATATCAAGGACAGATTAAGCTAATACAGATCAATAGTTATCAGGTGAACATAACCAGTGGGGAAAATTTTTGGAATTTTTATTTAAAGGCAACAGTGGCTGACTAATCAAGGACAGGTAGAGGCAGAAGGCACAAGCTAGAGTTTATTATTATGAGACAGCATCAGAAAAGGGAGCCTATCAATCTTAATCTTTGTTTATATTGTAATATTTTGTGGCTAATTTTTATTGGGTGATACTATGCAGACTGCAAGAATTAACTATATATATTTTTTAACTGTTTGTTTATTTTCATTTATTTACTTGAGAATGAAAGGGAGAGGAACAGGCAGAGAGAGAGAGAGAGAGAGAGAGAAAGAGAAAGAATGGGCACATCAGGGCCTCCAGCCATTGCAAACATACTCCAGACAAGTGTACCCCTTGTGCATCTGGCTTACATGGGTCCTGGGGAATCAAGCCTCAAACCAGGGTCCTCAGGCTTCCCAGGCAAATGCTTAACCAGTAAGCCATCTCTCCAGCCCTAACTATATATTTTTGAGATCAATAATGGTGCTGTAGGAGAGACTATTAGGGACCTGTGAGGAGTCCTATGACTCTTAGCATTGTCATCTGCTAGGATAAGTCAAGGCTGTGTTGACCAAGTGGCCTTCCCTCTTTGGGAAGCCTGAAGGACTCATTTTCCTCCCAAGTGACTTTCCTGTTGCAGATACACTGACTTGGAATTCATCTCTGGGTCTCCATATCCTCTCTGATCAAGAAGACAGGTGACTTACCAGAGGCTAGAAGTTAGCAAGTGTCCCATCATCTCCTGTGGCCTTCTGACCTTGGAGCAGAAATGAAAATATCGGTTATCTTTTTAACTCCAATGTTTCCAATTGACTTTGGCTTCTATATATGGTTATTAATCACTCAGAGAGACTGTACATATCTGATTAGCAAAACAGATTTAGTGAAAAAGGTGCAGAACATATCTGGTTAGCAAGGCAGATCTGGACAGAGAATGACACAATAGTTTAAAAACATTCTGATTAGTATTTAAGTTTAGTAGTCAGGTGACAGTTTAAGCTACATCTGGAACATAGAAATTGTACACATTTTCTCTTTTAAGTACCTAACAGTTATAAGTACAAGCAGAACATTTTAGTAGCCCTGAAAGCAATATTTTATCAATAACTTTTCAAGATAATTGATTTAATCTAGATATTTATATGTTAGGAAAAGATAAGACAGTATAACAATTTGACATCCATGTTTGAAAACAACTTTGGCTAGTCTGTATACCTATGCAGGTACCAATTACTCCCCAAACTGAAAGCAGAACAGCAGTTTAAAATTAATTTTCTAGGGCAGGAAACATGTCTTAAGTATCAATATATCTATAAGCATGAACTTACCTAAATAAAACCTTAACTGAGACTGATTACACATAGCTTAAGAATAAAGTCAAACCTGGTCATTGTTGAGTTAAGACAGCCTGATTTTCACATACATTAGAAACATTATGACAGACACAAAGTAATTTCTTAATGCCTTTTGCCATTGAACACTTTTATGGCTTAACTAAAGAAGTATTTATGACTGTTATGTAAAGCTTATGCAAACTATATTAACATTGTTTGTATACAGTAGGTTTCTCTAGGACAAAATCACAATGACTGAATCATCCAGCAAAACCAACATGAACAATACATGAATCATTTTAAAATTACAGGGCTTTAGTCAGGTGTGTTGGAGCATGCTTTTAATCCCAGCACTTGGGAGGCAGAGGTAGAATCACTCTGAGCTTGAGGCTAGCCTGGCACTACAGAGGAAGGTCCAGGACAGCCTGAGCTATAGTGAGACCCCTACTTCAAAAAAGCAAATAAAAATTACCTGAGCCATTCATTTTTTTAAGAGGAAAAAAAACACATTAAGAAAAACTTTAGATAATTTTCAAGGTTTTTCTTCCCCAGTGATCTGATTGGCCAAAAATAACATTAAGCAAATGAAATGTATTATCTAAAAGTGTTCATTTTCCTTTATATTCTGTTATGATTGATTGGTTCAGCTGAATAGTTTTGCTTATTGATAGCCAGACATTATGGGCTTTATATAAACCAGATTACAACATTCTGATATCTAGAAAAGTCTGATATTGACAAAAAGTAGAGTTCAAATATTTAAGACACATGATGCTAGAGAGACTAAACTGTGAATAAAAGATCTGTTAGCAGAATTAAAAATAAATAAGAAATCTATATTATGTAGTTACATTTTTGGCTTAAATATGAAGACATGAAAAACTTTACAATTTTTAAAGTTCATCAGAATCAGGATACCTTTATATACTATGTGTGTATATATATATGAGATTTAGCACTTTTTTGGGGGATTGAGGTAGGGTCTCACTCTAGCCCAGGCTAACCTGGAACTCACTATGTAGTCTCAGAGTGGCCTTGAACTCATGGCAATCCTCCTACCTCTACCTCCCAAGTGCTGGAATTAAAGGTGTGAGCCACCACACCCAGGTAGATTTAGCATTTTTGAAAGCTAAATAAGATGGCCATCCAATCTATAAGTCAGTTTTTGAAGTTAATTCAGCTATACCCAAAGAATAGAGGAAATGGTCTATAATGCTATGATCTAATGACAAGTCTTATGGAAAAGAGAGCGAATGGGCATGCCAGGGCCATTTGTCACTGCAAATAATCTCCAAATGTATGCTCTATTATGTGTATCTGGCTTTGCAAACAAGCTCCTTTAACTGTTGAGCCAGGAAGAGATATTTATATTCTCCTGCAAATTAATTTTAAAGAACTATTGTGAATTCAAATATACACAAAATCTCATGACATAATCTATAACTACTTAAATCTATAATTTTGCCTGTGGCACTTTGGTAAACTAACTCAATAATGACATAAATTAAATATAAAGTATTAAGACTGTAATTGTTGGAAGAACTGAGGAATAGTTACCAAGTGTTTGTCAGATATATGCTGTTCAGTGTCTCCAAATGTGGTCTATTTGTCTTATATAACAGGAAAAGGGACTAAATAACTCCTCTGTGAGATTTTTTTTTTGAGGCAGGGTTTTAGATATAAAAACCTTAGAAGAGAATTGAATATTTTATTCATTTATTTTTATTATTATTAGTTATGTACACAGTGTGTATACAGTCATATTGGTACCACTGTTAGCCTCCTCCCTGTCCTCCCTCCTTCACAGGGACTCTCCTCATTGGGGAATGTGAGTCTTGCATTGTGGGGTTAACCATCAATTATGGGTAAGAGGCAATGTCTCTGTGTATAATGTCATAGCATATGGCTCTAACAATCTTTCTACCCCCTCTTCCACAAAATTCCCTGAGCCATGTTGGGCTCATTTTAGGTCTAATTCAGTGATGAGGTCTTGGGAACTTATATGTCTGTGGACATGTGGTAGGAGTTGAATTTTCTCTGTTTCTATCTCCTTCATCCTTGTGCTGATACTAGGTTCACCAATAAAACAGCACTCTTGCTTATTTCTCCAATTCCTGTATGGTTTCAGCTGAGGCCTTGGTGAGGTGCAATGGGCCGATTCTTTCCTCAGGATCTGTTTCCATCTGAAAAAAGAGAAGCAAATTTTTTCTTGCTCAATTTATAATAGCTGGGAAATGGAACCAGCCTACATGTCCCTCAACTGATGAGTGGATAAGGAAGATGTGTCAGATTTATACAATGGAGTTCTACTCAGCGGTAAAGAAAAATGAAGTTATGAAACTTGAAGAAAAATGGATGGACCTGGAAAGTATTATACTAAGTGAGGTAACCCAGACCCAGAAAGCCAACGCCACATGTTCTCTCTCATACGTGGATCCTAGCTACAGATGATTGGGCTTCTGCGTGAGAAGGAAAATACTTAGTAGCAGAGGCCAGTAAGTTAAAAAGGAGATATAAAGGGAAGAGAAAGGAAGGGAGGAGGGTACTTAATCGGTTGGTATTGTACATATGTAAGCACAATGATTGAGATGGAGAAGTAATATGATGGAGAATGGAATTTCAAAGGGGAAAGTGTGGAGGGGCATAGGGAGGGTATTACCATGGGATATTTTTTATAATCATGGAAAATGTTAATAAAAATGTGAAAAGAAAAAAAGAGAGAGAAGCAAATTCTCCAATGGAGAGTGAAGTCAGCACAGGATAAATGGGATAACCATTATTATTTTAGAGAGAATTTAATAGGTGTAGGCCCTCTTGCAGTCCATGAATGAAGGAAGCTTGATAATTGAAAGGGGGCTCATTTTTTGGATATGGTTCTGACTTGTTTCCAAGAACCAGCTATGGGTTACGTTCCACTGAGTGGATCCAATCCAATCCAAGAGCAGTTGGCTACCCACCATGGGTGTGCGTCACTATTGCACTTGTGTGAGCATCACTTCAGGTTGTTTGCTGCTGAGTAGCTTAGAGCACAAGTTGCTTGGACAGATGTTGATCACTTTCTCCCAGTCACTCATGTAGCACGTTCTGGCACTAGATGAGCTAACTGTCTGGGGACTGACTCTATTCCAGATTCTAGCCATGTCACTCCATGTTCTGTACCAACAGCATATGGTGTCTTGGGAAGGTGGGTCTTACCACTAACCTTTGGTGGAGCATCAAGTACTCTGACAGATATCTGGCTTCTTTTGTGAAACCTTGTAGGTCTCTCTGATAAACAGGTCACTGTGGATGTTAACTGCATGGTAGTACTGGGCATTACAGGCCAGCACCAAGAAAAAGAAGCAAGAAAAAGATAGGTAATATAAAAGAGAAAAAGGGAAGAGGGGGAGAGAGAGAAACAGGTGAAGATTAAGGTTAGTCTTCATCATACCCTCTCCAGGGCCCCATGGTTCAGGTGTTCCCTCTACGGATCTGATGAAGGTTCAACCATTTAGTCTGTCTTTTAGGATATAGAATCTTATGGTACCATTGCCATTTGGGCCCAGTTTTGTGTTCCCTCCCCACCTTTATCCTCCACTCCCATCCCACCCTCCCTATTGTCTGGGCCTTGAGATTCTTATTAGGTATGTCAGCATCTCAGGCAGAGTCAGGATAGGAGCCAAAGATGAATGAGACCATGTGATGATTATCTTTCTATGATTGGGTGAGGTTTTTGAGAATGATCGTTCCAAGTTTGACCATTTTTCTTCAAATCTTATTTTGTCATTTTTCCTTACTGTTGTGTAGAATTCCATTGTGTAGATATACCACATATTGGTTATCCATTCATATAATAATGGACATTGGGGTTGATTCAAGTTCTTAGCTATTATGAACTGAGCAGCTAGAATTATGGTTGAGCAAACCTCTCTGAACTGAGGCATGGAACTTTTAGGATAAATGCCTAGTAAGGAAATAACTGGGTCTGTTGGAAACTCTATAGTCAACCTTTGTAGGAGTCTCCATATTGCTTTCCATAGTGGTTTTACCATCTTACATTCCCACCAACAGTGAATGAGGGTTCCTATTTCTCCACATCCTCACCAGCATTTGTTTTCATTTGAGTTTTTAGAGTTTTCTATCCTTACTGGGGTAATTTGGGATCTCATACTTGCTTTAATTTTCATTTCCCTCATGATTAGGGATAATGCACATTTTCTTAAGTGTGTGTTTGCCATTTATATTTCTTCCTGTGAGAAATCCCTGTTCAGTTCTCTGGCCCATTTGGTGAGTGTGTTGTTTGATTTTTTTTGTTGTTGTTATTGTTTAGGTTTTTGAGTTCTTTATGGAATCTAGAAATTAGGCCTCTTTCATTATAGAGCCAGCAAAACTTTTCTCCCATTCAGTGGGATATCTATTGGCTCTGGTTATTGTATGTTTATCTGTGAAGAACTTTTTCAGCTTCATAAGATCCCAATGGTTGAGTGATTGTTTAAGTTCCTGAGCTACTGGGGTTTTATTCAGGAACTCTTTTCCCATTCCTATCATGGAAAGTTCTTCCTATTATTTCTTCCAATATTAGCAGAGTTTCCAGTCTTATATCAAGGTCTTTGATCCATTTGGACTTGATTTTTGTGCATGACAGGATGTGTTGAGTTGCATTTTCCCACATATGGTTATCCAGTCCTCCTCAGTTTCTTATTTGTGTGTTTTCATGATTTCATTGTATAGGTCTTTTACATCCTTGATTAGTGTTATTCCTAGGCATTTTGTTGTTGTTGTTGTCATTGCCATGGGACAATGTCACTTATTTCTTTCCCTCTATCTTTGTCTTTTGCATATAGAAAGGCTGACGTTTTTTTGTACATTGATTTTGTAGCCTGCTACTTTGCTGTAAGAGATTATCACCTTTAAGTATTTTGAAATGGAGGTTCTTAGGTCTCTTATTTTATAGAATCATGTCATCTGCAAATACGGCTAACTTAACTTCTTCCTTTTCAATTTGCATACCTTTTATTTCTTTCTCCAGTCTTATTGCTTGAGCTAGGACTTCCAGTACTATGTTGAGGAGCAGAGGTGAGAGCGGACACCCCTGTCTTGCTCCTGATCACAATGGGAATTCTTTCAGTCTCTCCCCATTAAGTATTACTGGGGCTTTAGGAGCATTATATATATATAGCTTTTACTACCTTGAGATATAAACCATCTGTACTTATTCTTTCTGATGTTTTGATCATGAAGTGATGTTGCATTTTGTCAAAGGCCTTTTATGCATGTATCAAAGTGATCATGTGGTTTTTGTGCTTAAGCTCATTTATGTGGTGTATGATATTGACAAATTTCCAAATGTTGAACCAACCCTGCATTCCTGGGATGAAGACTACTTAATCAAGATGGATAATGGTTTTGATGTGTTGTTGAATTCAGTTATTGAGGATTTAGTTCAGGATCTTTGTGCCTAACTTCAACAGGGAAATAAATAGGCCTACAGTTTTCTTTTGTTTTGGCATTGCTGCCTGGTTTTGGTGTTAGGGTGATACTAACTTCATAGAAAGACTTGGTGAGGTTTCTGTGTTCTCTGATTGTGTGGCACAATTTGAGAATAATTGGTTTCTGTTCTTCCATGAATACTTGATATAATTCAGCTGAGAAGCCATCTGGTCCTGGACGCTTCTTTTTGAGGAGGTTTTTTATTACCTTTTCAATCACAATGGATGTGATAGGTTTGTGTGGGAGATTAATCTGCTCTGAGTTTAGCTTTGGTAGGTGGTACGTGTCTGAGAATTCATCCATTGCTTCCATTTTATCCAGTATTTTGGAGTAGTTTTTGAAATAAGTCCTGATGCTTCTCCCAATTTCACTTACATCTGTTGTGATCTTTCCCTTTTCACTTCTAATTCTGATAATTTTAAGTGTCTCTCTTTTTTGCTTGATCACATTGGGCAGGGGTTTTTCAATCTTGTTTATTTTTTCAAAGAACCTGCTCTCTGTTTCATCAATTTTCTTAATTGTTTCCTTAGTTTCCAGTTAATTTCTCCTCTGATCTTAATTACTTCTTTCCATATTGAGCATTTTGAGTTGGATTCTTCTTATTTTTCTACTGCCTTTAGGTGGATGGTTAGATTATTGATTTGGGATCTCTCTTTGTTATGAAGGCATTGAGTGCTATGAATTTGCCCCTAAGGACTGCCTTCATTGTCTCCCATGAGTTTTGGTATGATGTGTTCTCCTTGCCATTCATTCCTAGAAATTTTTCAATTTCATTTTTTATTTAGTCCACTACTCATTCATTGTTTAAAAGTGGGTCAAAGGACTACAGGCCAAGATGGTGACCACCTAGCTGCATTTCAAATCCTGGAGAAAGAAAGGCAAGACATTAAGGGTTCACTGGGTCTTTTAGGGGAGAGCAACCTCCAATAGATTGTCAGTGGGAGGTCACGGAGGGGGAAAATCAGGGAATTGCGGATCTCCTCGAGGGCGGGTAGCCCACCCCTCCCCCCAAATAGCCTCCATGTCCACCGCTGCTGCTGCCGCCGCACACTGATTGATCCCTGCATGAGGAAGCTTAGACTGTTCCACACACTTGCCCACCTACTGCTCCTGCCACCACGCATTCAGTGACTCCTGGCAATAACAGAGAATCCCTGATTCCCTCAGGAGCAGGTAGCCCACCCCTCCCTGTATCCACAGCACAGCTGTGCACAGATCAATCCCTGCATGTGGAAGTTTAGACTGCTCCACCCACTCATTCACTTACTGTTCCTGCTGCTGCATGTTCAGCAAGCCCAGTCCCACAGCAACTGCCACAGAAGTTCAGACTGTGTCTCTTGCTTGCACCAGCTCAGGTCCATCCCCTACCTTTCTGCCATGCGGACCATCTGCCATTGTCCTGCAGTGGGGGAGCGCACACTGCTTCCAGGTCCCAGTGTTTGCAGAAAGAGTTTGGGCTGCTTCAGTACTTGGTACTTCAGTGTCCCTCCTAGCTTGAATGCAGGCAACCTTGGTGCCCCTTCCAGGCAGTAGATGGCGGCTTTGGCAAGTGAGAGCCAAAGCCCAGGCTGCTTGGCAACTGCCCCAGGCTGCCTCAGATTCCCATTGCCCTTGAGCCCAGGCTGATCCACCCACCTATGTGTCCATACACTATCACTGGCAGACCACAGCGCAAAAGAAATAACATGAAAAATCAAATGCAAGAAAATCCAGGTAGATCACCCAGTCCTACAATGAATACATCTAACCAAAACATAGAAGAGTCATTAGAATCAGAACATCAAATTGAAGCTATGAGCAATGCAACCCTGACCAACCTACTGGTTGAACTTGCAGGAAAGCAACAAAGGACCGATAATCATGTGCATGTTGCCATCACTAAACTAGAACTAATAGATAAGAAATAGGAAGGAGTTAAAACAGAGTTAAGAAATTTGAGAGAGAGTGAAAAAAAAAAAAAAGAAGACCTTAAAAATCAGCTGGCCATGCTAAATGAAGACATAAAGAAATGCAAGGGTGAATTCCAAGAATCATCAAGAATATCAGAAAATGATGTGAAAAGGGAGTTTTATAGAGGGATGGAAGTTATACATGGAAAAGTAGTGGAAAATGCAAACT